>NC_070605.1:88007303-88307303 GCF_027172205.1 Podarcis raffonei | reverse complement strand
ACGCGAACCCGGTTCCCCAGATTACGAGTCTACCGCTCTTAACCACTTCACCACACTGGTGGAGGACATGTTGAAGTAAGGGTAGCGAAACTGCAGCTAAGACACTCAAGTAATATATATAACTGACACCGTTCTTTGGAAATTAAACCAATGTCCAGACTTTAACATTCAAGAGCTTCACTTGCAGAAACTTATAGATGAATCAAAACATAATATTTACAGCCACATGCTTCTCTAAGCATGGGCCTACAGTCTTTTCATCAAACTGTATTTCCTTCTCTTTCCAGAGCTCAGCACTCAGCCTTCTCTATCTCAATTAGGCCATGCTTTGCAGCTCCTGTGAGGGATTTCCACTTTTCCTTTTCCTTCAGCTTTGCTCTCCTTATTTCAAGCAGAGAACTAGCAGCCCAACACTCTATTCAACTTAGCAGTGTTCACAGTGGATTCTAAAACACAGTCATCCTGCTTCACATAAAATGGAGTCTCTCCTTCACTAGATACCTCCCATGTGACCAACGTTAGCCAATCACATGAGAACTCCCTAAAATTCAGTTACCAACCAATCAAATTTAAATGCATAGTAATGCGTACAAGCATTTACAATTTCAGTTTAGTAAATTATGATACATAACAGGACCTGCAACAAAATGTTGCAATGCAGAGTGCTCTTCATTGTTTCAGTGAGCTATGCCCTTCTCTACAATACTTCATTACATTCTCCCACTCCAGTTGTTCCCTTTGCTCACTCCTAACAGTCAGTCAGTCAGTCCTAAGCAATGACAAACCTAGACAGCATCTGAAAAAGTAGAGATATCACCTTGCCAACAAAGGTCTGTATAGTAAAAGCTATGGTTTTCCCAGTAGTGATGTATGGAAGTGAAAGCTGGACCATAAAGAAGGCTGATCACCGAAGAATTGATGCTTTTGAATTATGGTGCTGGAGGAGACTCTTGAGAGTCCCATGGACTGCAAGAAGAACAAACCTCTCCATTCTGAAGAATATCAGCCCTGAGTGCTCACTGGAAGGACAGATCCTGAAGCTGAGGCTCCAATACTTTGGCCACCTCATGAGAAGAGAAGACTCCCTGGAAAAGACCCTGATGCTGGGAAAGATGGAGGGCACAAGGAGAAGGGGACGCCAGAGGACAAGATGGTTGGATAGTGTTCGCTAAGCTACCAGCATGAGTTTGACCAAACTGCGGGAGGCAGTGGAAGACTGGCGTGCTCTGGTCCATGGGGTCACAAAGAGTCGGACACGACTAAATGACTAAACAACAACAAACAGTCAGTCGGCATTATTATTATTATTTTACCATTGCGGCTGCTCAATACTCATTTGGTTGTATTTAATGGTAACCTCCTGTTCCTGGTGTGGGTCTGTCACCATTACATTTGCTTTGGCCCTCTATTTAACCACACCTAGCTTGTATGCGGTGTGGTTAAATAGAGACGCGGGTGGCGCTGTGGGTAAAACCTCAGCTCCTAGGACTTGCCAATCGCATGGTCGGCAGTTCGAATCCCCGCGGCGGGGTGCGCTCCCGTCGTTCGGTCCCAGCACCTGCCAACCTAGCAGTTCGAAAGCACCTCCAGGTGCAAGTAGATAAATAGGGACCGCTTACTAGCGGGAAGGTAAACGGCGTTTCCGTGTGCGGCTCTGCCTCGCCAGGGTAGCTTCGTCACGCTGGCCACGTGACCCGGAAGTGTCTGCGGACAGCGCTGGCTCCCGGCCTATAGAGTGAGATGAGCGCACAACCCTAGAGTCTGTCAAGACTGGCCCGTACGGGCAGGGGTACCTTTACCTTTACCTTTAGCTTTGATCACAATAAGGCCTCATGACAAAGGCAGCCTGGCAACCGACTAAAAGGCTCTTTTGAGCCAGTTTAGAACCTCAGTGGCTTGTATAATGCAGTGCTGGAAACCAGTGACTTGTATAAAAATAAGACTTCTCTGTTGTTGTTTCTGTTGTTTTTTTCATTTTCTTTTTCTTCAGCCCACATTTGAAGAACAAAGAATACTTGGAAAGCATCCAGGTTCTCAAAGCATATGCTGATGGTTTGCTGTGGCAGGTATTATGGCTGCCACTGTAATAAATTCTAGCCAATCCATTCTGGAGAAGTTCTTTTGCTGCTGTCACTCAGTAGTAATTGAACTACGGAAATGAGTACCTGGCCTAACAGAGGAGTGCGAGATATCTATGTGACTCAGTCAACACTAGCCAGATTACTGTTAGGATGTGTGAAGCCTTGGCAGCAAGAACAAAAAAAGAAAAACCATCCATATATTCCTGGGAAACCCTGCAATCCTCACACCACACTTATTGTCTTGTGCATATTTCAACGTCATTTGCATGCTGAGGATTTGCTGACCGCTCTCATAGATAATAGACTAATGATTAAAAGCAGAAGAAACATTTACAGTCAAAGGAATTAGAATAATTGTTTCAATGAAATTTGTGAGAGTTCATTTATTAAATTGGTTTTCCACTCATTGGACTATTTCCAGCGTAATAAGTGAAGACAAGTACAGCAAGCATGAATTGCCTAGCATAAAGAGTTCTTTCTGCATTTGGCGGTGGCAGGGGGCTGAGGGGATGGCAAATGAAAACCTTTCTACCAATGCATGCACAGAAGATTAGGACTTAATCAAAACTACGTTCTCTAGCCAGTCCAGCTAGAGACACACAAATAGCTGGGGATAACTTTGTAAAGAATCTTGTCTGTTATGCACAGGAGATTCAGTTAACCAACCCAATCAGTAGGAGACCTGTGCAAAGATTTTGGCTTGCCAAAAGGGGTTTCCCCCCTTTCTTCTCCCCCCCCCATACAACCCCTATACCTACAACCCCTATACATACAACCCCTATACCGCCTCTCCTGGTATGTCCCGCGGAGGACCTTAAGGTCCACAAATGACAACACTTTGGAGGTCCCAAGTCGCAAGGTGGTTAGATTGGTCTCAACTAGGGCCAGGGCCTTTTCAGTACTGGCCCCAACTTGGTGGAACACTCTGTCACAAGAGACTAGGGCCCTGTGGGACTTGATATCTTTCCGCAGGGCCAGCAAGACAGAGCTGTTCCGCCTGGCCTTTGGTTTGGACTCAGTCTGACACTTTTGTTTTCCCGTCCCTTAAGGTTTTAATCTATGGGCTACTATTAAAATGAGGCTGCATTTTAAATTGTATTTTTAACCTGTATTTTAAATTGGTCCCCCCCCCCATTATGTGTTTATTGTAATTTTACTAGTGTTAGCCACCCTGAGCCCGGCTCTGGCTAGGGAGGGCGGGATATAAATAAAATTTTGTTGTTGTTGTTGTTGTTGTTGTTGTTGTTGTTGTTGTTGTTATTTCCCCAAAATTGGGTTGTGTGTGTCAGGAAATACACCTGAGCAGCATTCAGGGGGAGGACATACCCTCCAACATTTCTCCAGCGAAAATAAGGTAAAGGTAAAGGTACCCCTGCCCGTACGGGCCAGTCGTGTCCGAATCTAGGGTTGTGAGCCCGTCTCACTTAAGAGGCCGGGGGCCAGCGCTGTCCGGAGACACTTCTGGGTCACGTGGCCAGCGTGACAAAGCTGCTCTGGCGAGACTGCACCTTCGCAGCACACGGAAACGCCGTTTATCTTCCCGCTATAAAGCGGTACCTATTTATCTACTTGCACTTAAGAGTGCTTTCGATCTGCTAGGTGGGCAGGAGCTGGGACCGAACGACGGGAGCTCACACTGCTGCGGGGATTCGAACCGCCGACCATACGATCGGCTAGTCCTAGGCGCTGAGGTTTTACCCACAGCGCCACCTGCGTCCCTATTCAGTGAAAATGAAGTATTCCATAATACTTTTGAATTATGGTGCTGGAGGAGACTCTTGGGAGTCCCATGGATTGCAAAAAGATCAAACGTGTCCATTCTGAAGGAAATCAGCCCTGAGTGCTCACTGGAAGGACAGATCCTGAAGCTGAGGCTCCAATACTTTGGCCACCTCACAAGAAGAGAAGACTCCCTGGAAAAGACCCTGATGTTGGGAAAGATTGAGGGCACCAGGAGAAGGGGATGAAAGAGGACAAGATGGTTGGACAGTGTTCTCGAAGCTACCAGCATGAGTTTGACCAAACTGTGGGAGGCAGTGGAAGACAGGAGTGCCTGGCATGCTCTGATCCATGGGGTCACGAAGCATCAGACACGACTAAACGACTAAACAACAACAACAATTCCATAATAATAATAGTAATCATTTTATTGTTTATACCCCATCCATCTGACTGTGTTGCCCCGGCTACTCTGGGTGGATGGTAACAGCTTAAAGGGACACAAATTCCTTAGTATGGTGTCTGAATCTGGGCTTGTTGAGATCTTATTCAAAGCACTGAAACAGTCCTAATAGCAATGGGTCAAACAGATGTGAAAATACCAAAGTTAAGTTGATACTGCCTCCTTTTTCAGACTCATTAGCTGAACTAGGCATGTCTTCAGTGAAGCTATCCACAAAAATACAGCAGAATAGCTAAACATGCTATTTTATTTCTTGAGAAAATGGATCCCTCCCCCAAAAAACCACATAATACATTTTTAAATAATCATAAGCAAAACTAAAACAAGTATTTTTAAAAAAACACATATATTCATTTTTGTGTTCATTTCATTTCAGCTAGGAAGGCTCACAGTGACCTTAGCCGTGGGGGGAAAGTGAGGAGGATAATTCACCAAATGTAATTTTGCACCCACAAGATATGCATTTGTATAATTATATGCACAATGTTTTATTCATATAAATACTTTCTGCAATAGCACTGAGCATATATGTAGAATTTAGAGACACAGCCTAAGTGGCCATATTTGCAGACTTGTCCCTGAAGGACTGCAATGACAATGATGTAACAGAGAACATTCTCTCTCTCTCTCTCTCTCTCTCTCTCTCTCTCTCTCTCTCTCTCTCTCTCTCTCTCTCTCTGTGTGTGTGTGTGTGTCTTGATTAGAGGAGCAGAAGGAATCCACAAGACAAATGCACCATGCATTCAACACAAATACCTCTGCATGTGTCCATGGCTTTACTTTCGTGCATGAACTATGGCACGGCAGTAAAAATTCTTATCTCTGGATAAACAGAAAGCAATTTCAATTACTCAATTAAAAATAATAATCCCTGCCGTCTGGCAGTAAAAATATATGTGGTGCAGTGGTTCTGCTCCAATGATATAAATAACTGTGCATCGTTCTTGGTAGAACAAGTCCTGGATTTAATAAGATGACATCAAACTGAAGGTTAATATGAAATACTCTGCAAAGCATTGCAGGAGGTTGACACTGATGTTCGCTGCTCAGTCCTCTGAACTGGAGGGGAAGTATGTTAATTCTCTGAGATGAGCAAGTGCCTGATATATCAGCAATCATTGATTAAGCTGGTGTAGCCCAGAGACTTCACATGCATTTAAAGGGTGACAAAAGGGCTCATATTTGTTGTTAAAGTTCAGTTAAAGATCATCGAAGTAAAAGGTAGGCATTGGAGGGGAAATCCAATTAAATTCAAGAGTGCCAACATGTTGCCCTCACAAGAGTATAAAAATATCTGTATTTTATTGTGTGTTGAGCAAGGCTCATACAAGTAAGGCTGTGCATGCCCTTCGACAACATCCCTTCTGCCCTTTTTTTCCGTTTGGTCGTATATTTCATATTTTTTGGTGATGTCCTACTGTTGAATTAAGGGTAGCAAAATCACACCCAAGAAGCTCAAATAATATATATGACTGACACCCTTCTCTGGAAATTAAACCAATGTCCAGACTTTAACATTCAAAAACTTTACTAGCAGAAACTTATAGATGAATTCAAACATAACATTTACAGTCACATGCTTCTCCAAGCATGGACCTACAGTCCCTTCTTCAAACTGCATTTTACTCTATTTCCTGTGCTGGTCCCGGGGGGGCTGACCAAGAGATGAGGTCCAAGTCCAGTCCGAGGTCGATGGTGCGGTATGGAGGCTGTCCGTCAAAGCTGTAGCTGGGTTCAAGGCGGGGAGTCGGGTGGGGTCAGGAACTCTGGCAGAAGAGCATGACAAGGTACAGGCAGGAACAGGCTAGCAACAACATTGCTCCCGCAACCTGGGACTGGGGCTGACTGGCTTTTATCTGCCCCGAGGCATAGGTTGGCCCCGGTCCACAGGTGACTCGCCTCTCCTGGCCTGGAGGCGAGCACTCCTCCTGCAGGAACTTAGTTCCCTCCGCCTCTCTGCCCTGAGCCTCTGCAGCTCAGGAGAGGCTGGAGGGTTACCGGACCCAGAGGCAACCTCTTCTTCCCCCTCTGCACCTGCAGACAATGGTTCCTCCATCACCTCAGGGGCCAGAGCAGACTTAGCTGGTGCCTGCACCTGAGGATCCAGCACAGGTGAGGACCCTTCAAGCTCAAGCCCCAGCCCCGGCTCAGCTGGTTCTGGAGGCGGGGAATCCTGTGCAGGCTGGGATTCCTCAGGTTCAGCCTCTGAGTCCGAATCCCAGGCCATCACATTTCTAGAGCTCAGCACTCAGCCTTCTGTATCTCAATTCGGCCATGCCCTGCAGCTTTTACAAGAGATTTCCACTTTTACCTTTTTTACCTTTTCCTGCTGCTTTCTTTCAAGCAGAGAACAAGCAGCCTAACACTCTATTCAACTTAGCAGTGTTCACAGTGGATTCTAAAAACACAGTCATCTTGCTTCACATAAAATGGAGTCTCTCCTTCACTAGATAGATACCTCCCATGCGATCACCGTTAGCCAATCACATAAGAACTCTCTAAAATTCAGTTACCAACCAATCAAATTTTAATGCCTATTGAGTGACCAGGCAGTGACAGCCCCAGCCCCCAGGGATCATAAGAAAGGAATAAAGACTCTGACAACGTTATATAGAATTAAAATTAGGCCACAACTTTATTAAACTTCCAAATGTAGTAAGACCTTGGCTTAGGCCTTGGGCGTGTATCCCTCCCAGCCCCCCAGCCAAGGGGAACTGGGGCTCATCAGGGTAAATGGGATATAGGGGTTCTCTGCAAGATGTAAATGTGGCAGGCAGCCCAGCCCATATCCCCACACACAGGGTAGTTCACTGATGACCTTTCAGTGTATGGCCAGTGACACTCATTATACAACCCCTTTTATGAGGAGAGCCTGGAAACCGCTGTGGGGGGGCAGTCACCACTTCACAGCCCCCCTCCCCATATAGGGAAGAAAAGACTAAAGGATTCCACCCAAGGCCATAACTGCCAAAGTTGTAACGAATTGCTACGGGGAAGACAAAACCTGCCAATGCAGGAAAATTTCTTTCCGGTCCTTCAACAGCAACCAGTCAAGGACCGCAGCAGCGCCCACTAAACAGGAATAAAAAGTTAACCTGCAAACAAGAAACATTAAACAAAGGGAGGGGAGGGAGGGTGAATCTCCAGAGCCGACTGCCTGGCTATTGTCAGCTCCACCCCCTAATTATAAATGGGGCTGGCCCCACCTCCCAGCAAGAAACGTGATTACTGAGGCTGGGCGGGAACCTCCAAAAATTAACACTGAGAGGCAAGCCATTCCCTGTTTGCCAGTAAGTTTCCCGGGAACTGTAGCACCACACACGATCCTGCAAAGGGCACCCACAATGTAAAGTGTGAGTGCTCATTAATGCACAGAAGCATTTACCTTTTCAGTGAATTAAATTTCTATACTTAACAGTTGCTGGCTTTCCAGCATTGTATAGATTAAAAAAGATAATGTGCTAATTGCTGCAGATAAAACAGCTGCTAAGGAAACCACTAGAGGAGGTACCCCAGAAGCTGTCAGCTCTACACATATGGCCTCATAATGAAGGACACACCTCACATAACTTTTAGGGATATGATAGAAAACAGGCGTATGTGCCTGTTAACCACACAAATGAACGGACCAGATGGCTAAGTATATGAACTAGAGCATTGATGCCACAGCTACAAACAAAATGTTACTAATCTTCATAAAACAAATCATGATTATTTGATTAATTTGCTGAAGTAGGAGATCTGGAAAAAAAGGAGAGAATATTTACTGTTTCTGAACTTCATGGAAACTATCCACCAAATTGACTCATATGTAAACCACGAAGTTGCTTGGCAGAAAATGCACAATATCAGCAAAACAGAAAAGAACATACTGTAGTTCCATTTGGGGATTTTCAAAAAATCTTGCTTATCCAGCATCATCAGTTCAGCTGCCTCAAGGCTAGTTTAATTAGGCTACAATTCACATGCCAGCAAGTAGTTTTGTAATTACCTTCAAATGACCAAATCTTGTAAAACCTAGGGGGGATAAAGTATTCCCCCATAATGATCCATGCTGAAAATGAGATTGGCTAGCAGTCTTACCCATGATATTTTTAAAGGAGGAAAATTATGGAAACACAGAGAAAATGGTAGAAATATTTGCATAATCAATATCTTTTAGCCACAGTGTTATTTGCATACAGATAACAGGGACTACAATCACAGTTTCAAATTCTCAAGCCGCATTGCCACATTTTAACAAATGAAATAATTCAGCAGCCAAATAATATTATGTAATCATATGTCCTGTTGTGTTAGCCAATAAAG
This sequence comes from Podarcis raffonei, assembly GCF_027172205.1. Classification (NCBI taxonomy): domain Eukaryota; kingdom Metazoa; phylum Chordata; class Lepidosauria; order Squamata; family Lacertidae; genus Podarcis; species Podarcis raffonei. Next base: position 88,298,732 of record NC_070605.1, on the reverse strand, counting down.
TCATATTTGATCATCGAAAAATCTGCTGTTCTTGTTATTCTTATTATTTCTTTATGAAATAATATGCCACTTTATGCCACTTGAAAACATCTTGAGTAGATTTCAGGGAACCACTTCGTGATTGCTGGATTTTAATATCAATGATACTTAACAATGTTGTAAAAATTGGGCCTGCTTTATAAAAATAAGGCTCCCTTTGAAATCAAGAATGTGGAAAGTTATTTTACCAACTCTCACTAGGTGACCTTGGGTCAGTTGGAGTCTCTCAGCCTAACCTACCTCATAATATTGTCGTGGGGATGAGATAAAGAGGGAGAGAACCACAAACAGTTCCTGAATGAACTGTTGGATGGCGGCTAACAGATTGAGGTTGAATCCTGACAAGACAGAAGTACTGTTTTGGGGAGACAGGGGGCGGGCAAGTGTGGGGGATTCCCTGGTCCTGAATGGGGTAACTGTGCCCCTGAAGGACCAGGTGCGCAGCCTGGGAGTCATTTTGGACTCACAGCTGTCCATGGAGGAGCAGGTTCCTGGTACGCAGGCTAAGACCCTATCTGCCCGCGGACTATCTCGCCAGAGTGGTGCATGCTCTAGTTATCTCCCGCTTGGACTACTACAACACGCTCTACGTGGGGCTACCTTTGAAGGTGACCCGGAAACTGCAATTAATCCAGAATGCGGCAGCTAGACTGGTGACTGGGACTGGCCGCCGGGACCACATAACACCGGTCCTGAGAGATCTGCATTGGCTCCCAGTACATTTCTGAGCCCAATTCAAAGTGTTGGTGCTGACCTTTAAAGCCCTAAACGGCCTCGGTCCTGTATACCTGAAGGAGCGTCTCCATCCCCATCGTTCAGCCCAGACACTGAGATCCAGCGCCGAGGGCCTTCTGGTGGTTCCCTCATTGTGAGAAGTGAGGTTACAGAGAACCAGACAGAAGGCCTTCTCTGTAGTGGCACCCACCCTGTGGAACACCCTCCCTTCAGATGTGAAGGAAATAAGCAGCTATCCTATCTTTAAAAGACATCTGAAGGCAGCCCTGTTCAGGGAAGTTTTTAATATTTAACGCTGTACTGTTTTTAACTCTTGATTGGGAGCCACCCAGAGTGGCTGGGGAAACCTGGCAACACAGATAAAGCTTTGCCACCCAGTGTCAACATGCTTACATTTTCAGTGAAATCACTTGACACATTCAGCTGCCAATAAGCAAGTACTACATAATTAAATGAAGAGAAATCAATGGATAAATATGGCACGTGCAACGTGGGTAAACCAGTGCTTGGCTGAATCCCTTTAGGTGGTGACATAGTGAACATTACAATCACTACCATCTATCAGGTAGATCTTATGGGCTTGTCTATGTCATGGTAACCATACGGGGTCTATTTATCATTGGACCTCTTCAGACACCCTAATTCAGGCTTGCACCACTTACATTGTATCAAATAACAGCTTACCAGGTGCTTGAGAAACCTCCTAGTTTGGTGCCTGCCTGGGACAGAAGAGAGTTCATGCATCTGGAGGGCAACATTACATGGTTTTTGGGGTGTGCTCATCTCAATGCTGCACAATTTTGGACAGGCATTGTCTCCAGATCTACAGCAGCCTTTCTTAACCTGATGCTTCCAGATGTTTCAGATGGTTCACTACGTCCACGTTCCATTGACTAAGCTGGTTGGGGAGTATGGGAGTTGTAGTTCTACATTGTCTGAGGTGCACCATATTGGGAAAAGCTGATAAAGGGATCTTACCAAGCAATGGGAAGCAAACACAGATCTTAACCCATTTTCATAAGGCACAGTGTGTGACATGGGATCATTGCAATGAGAATATGCTGGCATTGAAAGCAGATGTAAATGAAATGGAATGAGGGTGGAGGGATATAATGCAATATGATGGTATATTATGCATTTTGGCTTAATGAAAGAGGAAAATGCTACATTTCCACGGTAATGGGTAGTTCCAGCCTAATATAAAAAATTGGCTGACACTAAGGAGATTCCTTCCAAGCTATTCAACCATAATGCTAGAATTGCTTCCACACACACACACACACACACACACACACACACCATTTTGGATGGAACAACGTACCTATATACCAAATAGGAACTGTGCTAGTACACTTACTCCCCATGACCAAACCGCTCTTGCAAGAAGCTGATGTTAGCACTAATCAGATAATTTTACACACCATTCAACTGAAGCATCGAGATTTCTAAACAATGAAGTAAAGGGTGCAGTTTGTTGTGTACTGAAGCAAAATTGCTTTTCTATTAGCGGCTTAACCTTCGCATCATTTGAACAGTGCAATTTAAGAAAAGACTCACTCACAGACTGACTTATTCTCGTTTCAATATAAAGCTTCATAATCCCTGCATACCCCAGGAGAATCAGAATTAAACCAAAGTCTATTGATTAATGATATATGATTTGATGATGAAGAAGAAGAAGAAGAAGAAGAAGAAGAAGAAGAAGAAGAAGAAGAATTTATATGCTTCCCTTCCTCCCAAAGGAGCCCAGAGCAGCCTGGGCTGTACAATGTTGATCACCTGCGGCCACTGGCCACAAGCCACAAGTGGCAGTGGAGAGAGAGAGAGAGAGAGAGAGAGAGAGAGAGAGAGAGAAAGAGAGCCAGCGAGGGTAAGGCGACAGGGTGCAAACGGCAGTGGGGGTGGCAGTGGTGACATGGGGTATGTGTGGCCCAATTTGCCCTCCTGAACTGTGGTAGGGTATGTGACCATATTCTCTTTCCCCAGCTGAAATTAAATCTAAGTGCAAGTGGCTGCACTTAGTTCACATTTCTTGCTTATTGCCTTTGTTTCTCCCTTTAAGGTGTCATTTGTAACCCTTATGCTATGAAAACCACTCTATGTGGTCCCCCACTGCTTGGATGCATGGCCTGTGAGCGCTCCAGTTGGAGAACAGCCTTTACCAAAGGTGTCATGGGCTTTGAAGACACTCAAACTCAGGACACGAGGGAGAAACGTGCTAACTTGGCAAATCCACACCGTGATCAACTCCTGCCTGGAAACCAATGTCCCCAGTGTGGAAGGACGTATGGATCCAGAATTGGCCTCCACAGTCACTTAAGGACTCATTGTTAAAACCGTGTTTATGGAAGACAATCTTACTCGGCTACGAGTGATCGCAGAAGAAGAAGAAGAAGAAGAAGAAGAAGAAGAAGAAGAAGAAGAAGGTTCGCAACCCCAAAGAGCTGTGTGTTCAGCACTGCAAGTCTAATTTTATGGAACTCCCTTCCGGTTTTGGTCAGATGGGCCCTCTCCCAGTTGAACATCTAGTTCCTACTGAAGTCTATTTTCTTATTCCAGCAGGCATTTCAATTGAATTCTGATTTTACTGTGTCCTTGTTTGTATTTGTATTGTGGTACCTCTTTGGCTTCGAGATAGTTGTAATTAAGTGGTATAAAAAATATCTAAATGAACAGGTAATAGATTGTATGTTCTTGGAGTAAGGACCTGCCATTTGGATGAATTATTTCCAAAAGACAAAATGTCGATGCTAGAAATTGCATTTTTTTAAAAAATCAGGTTTGTAGATCATCTGTAGCCTTCTTTGATCACATACTGCCTCAAACAATTGGACCCTAAGTGTGTTACATCCCCCTGGCTACAAAAAAAATCTGAAAACCTGAGCACAGCTTCATAACATTGTTAATTCCTTGACGCTGGAACATTGCACGTTAGGCAGATGACATAAATATATAATCTGTTCTCACAAAGTGCTAACAGAAAACAGAGAAACCTTCCAGTTCCCATATAAATAAATTAACACAAGATCAGAAACAAACTAATTTATTTATTGACAGAATGACCTGTTCACCCCCCCTTCCCACTCTTTAAAGAAGAGGAACCCCAAGGAATCGGAACAAAGTCATGCATTTCCTACTTTTTTCCTTCATCCCATCGTGGTGTTTTTTTAATCGCAACTCAGATTATTTCTCTCTCTTCCTTTTATTCTTTGATCATTTTTTCACTCATTTTGCAATATGTGTGTGTCCATGTGTGTGTGATGGATGCTTTCAGATTTAATACAAATACTGTCACCACAGGTTAAGTGTCAGAACAAACCTTGTAGGAACAATGAAATGAGGTGCTAAGCATTAGACTATCAAGTAAACAAGCCATGAATCCACTCAGTGTCAGTTTATTGTCTGTTTTGAACTGGTCATGTTGTGCAGATGCCAGATTATCATCTTCCAAGGCAATTACTTTATTCCGAACTTAAAAATGGAAATGCTGGTGGTCAACAAAAGAGGTTCAAAGACTCTCTCAAGGCAAATCTTTATCAAAAATGTAGTATAAACACCGACAACTGGGAAACACTAGCCTGTGAGTGCTCCAGTTGGAGAACAGCTTTTACCAAAGGTGTCATGGACTTTGAAGATGCTCAAACTCAGGACGAAAGGGAGAAACTTGCTAAGAGGAAGGCACACTTGGCAAAACCTCACTGTGATTAACTCCCACCTGGAAACCTATGTCCCCACTGTGGAAGGATTTGTGGATCCAGAATTGGCCTCTACAGTCACCCACTGTTGAAACGTGTTTATGGAAGACAATCTTATTCGGCTACAAGTGATCACCAAAGAAGAAGTAGTTCTTCTTTAGTTCTCCTGTAGTAGCTCTCCTGTAGTTATTTTGGGGGAAGGATCTTTTAATCCTTTCTTTAAGTTAGGCAAGCCTTACTTTAGTAAGGCAAGCTGCAATTCATCCGGCCACCCCCATCTTCAGGTGTGCTACCTTTCTATCCCCCAAATGTCCCCCTCAAGAAAATGGCAAAAATATTGGTTGAGTGCTACTTGTTTGAGAAGGATTTGGTTTAAGCACAGCTTAGATACTGCTTTCCCCAATGGAATCTTACTATAGTTACTAATACAGTGGTACCTCGGGTTACATAAGCTTCAGGTTACATACGCTTCAGGTTATAGACTCCACTAACCCAGAAATATTACCTCGGGTTAAGAACGTTGCTTCAGGTTGAGAACAGAAATCGTGCTCCGGCAGCGCGGTAGCAGCAGGAGGCCCCATTAGCTAAAGTGGTGCTTCAGGTTAAGAACAGTTTCAGGTTAAGAATGGACCTCCAGAACGAATTAAATACTTAACCTGAGGTACCACTGTAGTTACGTAGAAAGGAAAAAGCCTTGCCTACTCCTACATTGTTTCACAATCTTCTCCTGCTGAGTGGGCCAGGTGGACATTATATCTCTCCTCTGGTGCAATGAGTCGGTGTTTCTGGATGTTCACCAGAAGGTTCAAGCCCACCTAGGCTGTGGGCTGAATTCCATTGCTGGGGGTAGGACTATATGACCCTCGGGGTCCATTCCAACTCTATGGTTTTATGATTCTATGATGTAGCTTGCATAGGACTTGAGTAGGGTGATACCTTTATTATGTTCATATAAAAGGTCCAATTCTGAGCATTTGGGAACAGACAAGCTCTTAAAATACTGTCAGTGCACAAAGGAGAAACCATTTCTATGCTGACTTGCGATGGCACTTGAATGTTTCAGACAGGGGACTCTTTTCCAACACTACCTATGCATGTTGGTCTCTTCAGCATGCAAAACATAGGCTCTGTCAATGAGCTTGCCAATGTGTTAACCACATTTCTTTAAGGCACGAGTGGGGAACCATTAACACTTCCAAAGTACCATAATATAAAAAGGTAAAGGAACCCCTGACCATTAGGTCCAGTCGTGACCAACTCTGGGGTTGCGGCGCTCATCTCGCTTTATTGGCCGAGGGAGCCGGCGTACAGCTTCCGGGTCATGTGGCCAGCATGACTAAGCCGCTTCTGGCGAACCAGAGCAGCGCACGGTACCTATTTATCTACTTGAACTTTGAGATGCTTTCAAACTGCTAGGTTGGCAGGAGCAGGGACCGAGCAACGGGAGCTCACCCCGTTGCAGGGATTCGAACCGCCGACCTTCTGATCAGCAAGTCCTAGGCTCTGTGGTATAACCCACAGCGCCACCTGCATCCACACCATAATATAAGGATGAGTCAATATTTTAATCTCTCTACACAGATAGATACATTTGTACAAAATACTTATTGCAATGTAAAGGAAAAATCTCACAACTAATTTTCTACCTTTCATGAACAAGCAATTGTTTTAATTGAGGACACTTCCTGTTTCCATTTACCAAACTATAATTCAGCTCTCAGAATAATATTCTGTCTAGATCTACTTAAAAAATGCCAGCACTAGGATTTGTGTGTGTTAAGGTTTCATTTATAGCATTATTTACCACCAGAAAGGGGATGATGCAATTGTCAGATGACACATTCTCTGCTGATTCTGGCTTTCTTCAGGATTGAAGTTTCCCATAGAAAAAAATGCTTCTTTGCCTCAGATATGCTATCTCTGAAACACAGAACTTAGTTAATTCAGCATTGAGCGGTAATGTGAAAATATTGATCAGTAATCAGCTGCTGACACCCTTATTTTGCTTAAGTTGTATATTTGCAGAACTGCAAACACAGCATTGCAGTCTGGCCTACATGTTCTCCGCCACAGACAAAATTTATTCCAAACATTTCATCTAAATGTCATTTTCTATTTGGTTGTGTGTCTTTGAGTTCTCTGTGTAGGACTTCTGGCTCGGTAGTTACTGATGTTTAAAGAGAGAACAGCCACAAGGCATTTTTCATCTACTAAACTCATTTAAATTTCCCTATAAGCAAGCTAAGAAGATTAATAAATCTGAATTTCTCTGAAGAGTAATTCGCATTGTCTCTGAGCAATCCCTCATTGTGATTCTCTTTATGGGAGAATCCCAATTTGCAGAACAACTCCTTAAAAGCTTTCCAATAATTGGGGTTAGAGGGAGCAGTCAAATCCCTTGTCATCAACAAGTTCTGCTCAGTTTCATTTTGGATACCACAGCATTAAAAGCCCTGCTCCACTCTGATGCAAATGGATGCCATTCCAGTTAAAAGGAGTCATATGGAAAAATCTGATTCTCTACCCAAAACAGGAGAAATCCCCACAGGATCTGAGAGGGATTAAACGAGTTGCGTGGCAGAATTGCCTGCTATAAAACACAAATTATTTAATTGCTATCATATTTTTTTGCATTTTTAATGCTGAAGACAAAGACATTGCAAATTGTGTCTAACATTCGCTATTATTTTCTTAGATAAATTATGCCCTCTGTTTCTGTCCCCCCACCCACTGATCCTTTCCAGACTATTTCAGGCTAAAAGATAAGAAGATTTCATTGCAGTTAATGCTTGAAGTAGCAATTCAGAAAGCAGCATGAGGGCAAGAAAGGTAGAGTTATCACAAGTTCTGCTTTCTAAGCAAACAACACCGCTGCTTCAATCACATACCAAAGCTGGCTGCAACAATAACATACAGGAGCCCATGAACCAAAAGAATCTTGCAGATTGTAGCAGCGGAACCAATAGCTACCGACATCCATGGAGAACTCTATCCATCTCTCAGGTCCACTCACTTGCTAACTCCAGTAGTTTAAGGTTTCTTCGTGCAGCAGACAGGAATGTTGCAATGGAAGAAGCCAAATGTCAATGAGGGGTGATGGACAACATGATGAGAGGGGTTTATCCCCATGGAGCTCTGTACTTATCTGTTCTCCCAGCTAATGCTACAGTCAACCAGATGTTCCACAGTCCCTGCTACAGCACAGACTGTCACTGTTGTGTTATACATTTAAATATGTTGGAATGTTTTGTGATGTACATTGTCTCATAATCATGCTTTTGTATGCCCCAGCCACACTGGGTGGTTTCCAACATACAGTATATAAAAGCATAATAAAACATTATAAAACATTAAACATTTTAAAAAACCTCCCTATACAAGGATGCCTTCACAAGTCTCCTAAAGATTGTGTAGTTACTTATTTCCTTGCCTCGGGGGTCGCACAACTCCATACCCTCCAACATTTCTCCAATGAAAATAGGGATGTCCTAAGGAAAATAGGGACATCTTTGATCCGCCTTGCATCAAATGTATGCTTCCAGGTGCCATAAGAAAGCTGCAGAGATAGTGCGGGATAGTGCACACCCCGGAAATTATCTCTTTCAGCTTCTGCCTTCTGGAAGAAGGTACAGGGTTATAAAGACTAGGCCTAGCCGCCTGAGAAACAGTTTCTATCCAAATGCGATTTTGGTTTTAAACACAGTGTAAGGTAGTCTCTATGGGAATACATTGTATTTAATTATGAGGTATCAGAGTTTTTAAGGGGCTAACCAGGCTGGGATAGCTGGGATAGCAGGTTTGTTGGTTTGTTTTTGTTGTTTTTAAATAATTTTTATTAACAGACCAATCAAATCAAATCAAATCAAATCACATAAATTACAAATTACAAAGCCGAATTTTAAATTTTTTGTTGGGGGTACCCATATTTCAAGTTCCGAAAGGGATCCAGTCCTCTTGTTGTTGCTGCTGCTTTAATGTCCACAAATCTGTCCAAATAGTGTTCACAATTCTATCCAATCCTTTCTTGTTATTTTCCATACTTCTTGTTATTTTCATATATTTTTCCTTTCTCTTGGTGACCTCTGATAGTCTCCACAAGCAGGTTGAAACAAATTGTAATCCTGTGTGGGTTTTTGCATGTTAATCTTCACAGATCTGTTACTCCCTTTCTCAGTCCTCTGAGGAGGTTCTGCCAGTCCATAGCTTCCTCCTCCTGATCATCAATCTTTCGACAGAACCTGCCAAGATGGCGACTCCCTTTTTATTACTGCATCATTCCAAGAGCCCTTGTTCTTTTCTCGATCTCCATAAGCCAAACTTTTGGTTAGTAATTCGTTTCCACACAGTTTTTAATCATCCTGCTTAGGTCAGTTATGCAACGGTTCTTTCTTGGGGAGGGGTTATTGGTTAATCACATAGAAGAAAAGAAAAAAGTCCCCCCCATCCAGTCCGACATACCGAACCTTTGATGTGTCTTCTTCAGATATATTCCTGTTAAATCCAACCCGTCGCTTTACTGTCACAGAGGTCACTTCAATTAGCAGTCTTCACTTTTTCAATTTTGTTGTTCTGTATGGAACAATGACAATAAAGATTATCGTATCATATCATATTGATACAGTGATACAGTGACTGAACTGGAGGCCCCTCGACTGACTTCAGATCCAGTGTTGGACCATTTTGATTGAATATGCTGATGTGGATAGATTCCTCCAAGTGGATAGCCCGTAACTGGCTGTGCTCTTTTATCTCTGGTCGGGGACAGAGGGTGGCACTAGGGAGGGAAATGTCGTCACACCACTCCTTGGTGTGTGGAGTGCCGCAGGGCGCAATCCTCTCCCCAATGCTTTTTAACATCTTTATGTGCCCCCTTGCCCAGATTATCCGGAGCTTTGGGCTGGGCTGTCACCAATATGCTGATGACACTCAGCTCTATCTGCTGATGGATGGCCACACCAACTCGGCCCCGAACACACTGACCAGATGCTTGGAAGCTGTGGCTGGATGGTTTCGTGGGAGCCGATTGAAACTAAATCCTTCGAAGACAGAGGTCCTATGGCTGGGTCGGGATGGCATGGGGATGAGGGACCAACTCCCTTCTCTTGCGGGGGCCCAATTAGTGCCATTGCCTTCCGTTAAGAGTTTGGGTGTAATCCTTGACACTTCCCTTTCCATGGAGGCGCAAGTTACAGCAACAGCCAAGGCGACATTTTTCCACCTTCGCCACATCAAGCAGTTGGTCCCTTACCTTTCCCGCCCCGACCTGGCCACAGTGATCCATGCGACGGTCATCTCCAGGCTTGAATACTGTAATTCGCTCTATGCGGGGCTGCCCTTGAAGCTGTCCCAGAAACTCCAGCGTTTGCAGAATGCTGCAGCAAGACTCCTCACAGGGTCCCTGCCATGGGAGCATATTCACCCAGTGCTTTTCAAGCTGCACTGGCTCCCGGTGGAGTACAGGATCAGATTTAAGGTGCTGCTTTTGACCTTTAAAGCCCTTCACGGCCTAGGACTCTTGTACCTACGGGACCGCCTCTCCCGGTATGCCCCACAGAGAGCCTCAAGGTCCATAAATAGCAACACCCTTGTGGTCCCGGGCCCTAAGGAAGTTAGATTGGCTTCAACCAGAGCCAGGGCCTTTTCAACTCTGGCTCTGGTCTGGTGGAACGCTCTGCCTCACGAGACCAGGGCCCTGCAGGATCTGATTTCTTTCCGCAGGGCCTGTAAGACAGAGTTGTTCTGCCTGGCCTTTGGCTTGGAGCCAATTTGTTTCCCTCCCTCTCTTTACTTTTTCTTTTCCTTCTCCTGTGATGAGGCTACATTTTAATATTTTAATGTTTCAGTATTTTAATGTTGTATTTTTTAATTTTGTTTTTAAGTTGTAATCATTTAACTTGTTTTTATTATTGCTTGTAACCCACTCTGAGCCCAGCCTTGGCTGGGGAGGGCGGGGTATAAATAAAAATTATTATTATTATTATTATTATTATTATTATTATTATTATTATATTGTATCGAAAAGCGGTACATTCTGGGATCAAATCAGAAACTGGGATGGCTTCGGTAAATCCAGGACTATCCCTGGAAAATAGGGACTCTCGGAGGCTCTTGGTTTTCCTATGAAGGAACATTCAAGCTTGCAGTCCACAACAGCAGTTTTAAGAGTTCTTATGCAGGAATGGTTTTAGTAGACTGGAACATATGCTGAAGATGCAGTGTTTCACCAGGCAGTTCTAGTCAGGTTTTCACATCCCATTATGAGCCCAGTTTAGCAATCTAAATAGCATATGTAAATCTCAGGGCAACAAATTCTGGTTCAGCAATGGAGTCACAGTTTCAGTGCCACTAGAGAAACACGTTTGGTTCCAGGTGAATGTGTCCATATGCAGAGCTACTCCTTTTCATATAATATTCCTGTCCTATACATACATGCCTGGACTGCCTTGTACAGTGATGACCAATTTTAAAGATAGAGTGCCTGCTATCAAGAGTACAATAGAAGTGAATCTTCTACCCTGCTGTTCTGCAGCTGCCTCTCTACCTCTCTCTGTTCCTTATGCCTGCATGAGGTCACTGGGAATATTTTGTGCAAAGCTGGAGAAGCAGCAAAGCCAAGGCCAATTCTCACTTTGCCGTTTTGTTTTTGGAACATGTATCTGAGTGCAAAATAATAGGGCCGTGAATTGATTGCTTAATGCTTAACTGATTAATCTACCAAATAATTAAACAGACTAAATGTCCATACAATGAAAACTTGGATGTGTTTTCTGTACTGTGATATAGAAGGGAGTGTATGGAACCATTCAGTTTTCAAATTGATACAAGATTTTTGACCAATTAATATTACTGTATTAATTGGATCGGATGTTATAGCCCTTCAAGAAAGGAGGGGTCCATTTTTTTGCTATATTCTACTTGAAATTATATGGGACGTGGGTGGTGCTGTGGGTTAAACCACAGAGCCTAGGACTTGCCGATCAGAAGGACGGCAGTTCGAATCCCCGCGACGGGGTGAGCTCCCGTTGTTCAGTCCCAGCTCCTGCCAACCTAGCAGTTCGAAAGCACATCAAAGTGCTAGTAGATAAATAGGTACCGCTCTGGCGGGAAGGTAAATGGTGTTTTCGTGCACTGCTCTGGTTCACCAGAAGTGGCTTAGTCATGCTGGCCACATGACCTGGAAGCTGTACGCCGGCTCCCTCGGCCAATAAAGCAAGATGAGCGCCGCCACCCAAGAGTGGCCCACGATTGGACCTAATGGTCTGGGGTCCCTTTACCTTTACTTACTTAAAATTATACATGAGTTGAAATCAGGATACCACTCTAAAGGGGATGGTGTCACACTAAGATTCAGTCTCTTCTCAAACACAAACACACAAACAACACACAACACACAAACATGAACACATATTACTTAATATGTGACAGACCACAGATATATTTGGCTGCACTGTCTGGATCAGTTCAACTGGTAGATTAAGCCAGCTCAAATGTCTCTGGAGTAGGGACCAATTTTAACTGGAGAGAGCAAAATTCAACTAAAGCCTTCATGGACAAGTACAGAGAGCTTTCAGCACTGGGAAACCCATCCCTATAGAGAAGGGGTGGCTCACCTGTGGCCTAGATGTTGTTAGATAGCAGCTTCCATCATTCCTGACCACTGACCATGGTGACAGGCGCCGAGGACAGCTATAGTTCAGCAAACACATGGAGCGTGAAAGTTTAACTATTTCTGCCTAGGAATAGTGAAGCTTCAGTGAGTGTGAGCTACATTTGTTTGTTTTCCTTCAGGAAAAATAACTATGTTGACTGTAGATTCAGGTAGGTAGCCGTGTTGGTCTGATGCAGTCGAAATAAAAATAATTTTTAAAAAAATATAAAAATTGCCCACTAGCACCTTATAGACCAACTAAGTTTGTTCTGATATAAGCTTTCGTGTGTTGATGTGTTGCTATAAAAGGTTATTTTGACTGTGTATTACTATAAAATGAACTTAAATTACTCCATAAACACTGCCTTAAATTTTAGTAATATGTAGTAAAGGTAAAGGGACCCCTGACCATTAGGTCCAGTCATGGCCGACTCTGGTGTTGCGGCACTCATCTCGCTTTACTGGCCGAGGGAGCTGGCGTACAGCTTCTGGGTCATGTGGCCAGCATGACTAAGTCGCTTCTGGCGAACCAGAGCAACGCATGGAAATGCCATTTACCTTCCCGCCGGAGCGGTACCTATTTATCTACTTGCACTTTGATGTGCTTTTGAACTGCTAGGTTGGCAGGAGCAGGGACCAAGCAATGGGAGCTTACCCCATTGCGGGGATTCGAACCACCGACCTTCCGATTGGCAAATCCTAGGCTCTGTGGTTCAACCCACAGCGCCACCTGCGTCCCTTATGTGGTAGTCATAGTTTATCAGGCAGGAAGTTCCTCTGTAAAAGTCCAATATCAATATAATACAAATACAAATCATGACAGGAAAAAACCCTAGGTGGGAGGTACCAACTGCTTTACTGATTGAATCTTCATAAATCTACATAAACTTTGGCCTACAACAGACTTTCCACCTGTGGGTAAAGAAACAGAAGAATGTTTCATTCCCCACCCCCATTTTCTAACACAGATAGGAGAATAATTGATATTACAAGCTGGTGATTATGCAGATTTATGCAGATTCTATGAATTCATTGGAGAACATTATTTTGTCCTTATCGCATAGGCATTTCTGGTCATGAAGAGTAAATAAGGGCCATCCTCAATTGATGATGGTGCACAATCAACTTGCTGAACTTTAGTTCCAGGATCTGAGTTACTGATCTTGGAACTGAGTTGCACCAATGCTGCTCTTCCACTTATGCAACAAATGTCCACTGCTACCACAAGACGTTCCATTGCATGAATAGAACTCCATTTGCATAGCATTGGGTAGGTCAATCTACCCACTAACTCATTATCAAAGCCAGGCATCCCCAAACTCAGCCCTCCAGATGTTTTGGGACTACAGTTCCCATCATCCCTGACCACTGGTCCTGTTAGCTACGGATGATGGGAGTTGTAGTCGCAAAACCTCTGGAGTGCCGAGTTTGGGGATGCCTGATCTAAGCCATCATGGTGACTTGCTCCATGAATCTATATAATCATCCCATGTGTTTTCCTCAGTGGCAAGGATATGCATATGGCGGCCCTGCCTCACACAGAGAGTTGTTCTAAACATTGCTGCTGGATGCTGAGAAGTTCATCATGAAGATGCTGATTTTCAGCCAACTCTTATGCAATCTTCAAAGTATTAGACTGAGTACAAAAACTTTGGAGAAGTTTACATTTTATCTACAAGTATAAACTAATCTACATTTGGGGGTTTATTGCTAAATCTCCACTTGTTGAAGTCCACTTAACTGACAAAACCAAAGGCTTGATCTAATTATAATCTGAAACCTAATTTAAAATGTGGTAAAAGCTAGCAGCTTTTATTCAGGATTTTCTCACTGTAAAACAATGAATAATATATCATGCAATTATGATATATTTATGCAAGTACACAAGGAAATTGATTTTTTTTATAAAAAACCCCTGCATGTTATGCATGCATGCTCAGTCTACAACCCTGTTTGGTCACTCTGTAAATTATTCTCAGATGTATATTTGAGATCACCTAATTATTCATTTCACTGTTCTTTATTGTATTAAAATGTCATAAGTCAATACCACAGATCACAGGAAATGGAAGTCGAGACGTTTAATCAATCAAATGTATGAGTTGTCTGTTTCCCCCCTGACCTTGAAGTGAGTATTCCAAGAACAAAGCATGATGGCTGACTCTTCACTGAAGTCATTCAAGACTGGCAAAACAATTGGACTGAGTGGGAAACAATGTCTGAGACACTATAATATGCTGCAGTATGGAGAAGGAGCAGTAATGGTGGAGAAATGCTTCAAGGATGGTCTTTATATGTATGTGTGTGTGTGTTTTGGCTTTAATAATTTGATCTGTCTATAGGGATGTTCGAGAATTCTGACAAAAACAGAAAAAGAGGCAGAAATTTCAGGAACGGAAATCAGTCAAGTGAATATGATCTGTATTAATTCACATTGTTATGGTTTCTAAGTCTTCAGATGATACACAGTTAATGACTCTTTTCAGCATTGTTCTGATGTTTCCTTTACATTAAAATGAATATAAGTTGTATGTGTCACATCATAGTCACATATTTTATGTTAAATAGCAGACATTGAGATGTACAGCATAGTATTTGGCAGAAACCAAGCTTCTGTGGAATGGAAACATCCTTGTTTGTGATAACTACAGGTCAAAACAGAAATCTCTGCTTTCTTACACCCCCAGTTGTCTATGTCATACCTTGAAGTCAAGTCCATGGCTAATAACTGATGTGCAGGAAAATAAATTTATTCTCAGCTACATTTGTGTGAATCTGGATAGCAATAAAAACCCCACTTAAAGTATTTTGGCAAATATTATCTGAAGTCAGTGATGCTGTCAGGATAAGACTTTCATGGAGAAGTCATCAGGGGTTCATCAGAATAAGTAGAAAGGCCCTCAGATACAGGCGCTTCAGATTACACATTGCCGTCTAAATATGGCTGCCTGTAAAAGAAAAACAGAAAATTAAACGAGAGCCTAAAGTTGTCTAACTGCACCATTGCCTGAGGGAGCAAAAGTATCCATCATTTCTGTGAATGGAGCAAGGTTGATCAATTCTGTCAGTTTATCACTCCTAGTCTTCACTGAGAATTAGGCTGGCATCTTCACAATACTCTCTTCAATGCCTGCTAAAAAAACTTTTGTTGTTTAGGCAAGCCTATCCAGGCCTGGGCTTTTTTCCCAGACAGAACTCACCAGAACTCAGTTCCGGCACCTCTAAGGTGGGTGCCGTTGCCATTATAAGAGATCAAGGGAGGTGTTCATGGTGAGTTCTGGCACCTCTTTTTCTAGAAAAAGTTCTGGCACCTCTTTTTCTAGCACCGATCCAATAAAAAAATTGTCCAGTAGCACCTTAGAGACCAGCTAAGTTTGTTCTTGGTATAAGCTTTCATGTGCATGCACACTTCTTCAGGTATTTTTTTTTATATATTTTGACTGCGTAAGTCCAAGACAGCTACCTACCCGAATCTAGCACTCATCCAGACACATAGAAAGTTGACATGTGTTTAATATGATGGTGGTGGTGATGATTGCATTCTAAAGTAGTTGCTTTTAACTGTATTTCACTAATAATGCCATTTAATTTATTTTTAAAAAAACAACTTTTAGGTTGTTGTTTACAGGCAGGTGGTATATGAATTTGGTGAAATAAATATAAATAAATGAATCCATAAAACTGACAAATGTGCACTCATTCAGTCAAAAGGTCTGTACATGTGAACGCAGTCTCCTGTGTGGATGTGGAGCGTTATGTGTGAACAGCCAAGTGTTTTCTCAAATGATGGGTGGGTAGGTTAAGAAATGTATAGTACAATCCTACTCAGAAGACATTCTCGCTGGTTTTAATACCGCTTACTTCCAGGTAAGTGGGTACAAAATGGTAGCTGCAGAGACACGATCAGATATGTTCCGAGACCAGATTTTGAAAATCTATGAGGAATGTTCCTTAATTGCAAACTTCACTGTGGAAATAGGGCACTGGAGTGGCTGGAGCATGATTAAATACACTTTGAATCTGACAATGATGGGATTTCAGCTACCAGAAGAAAACAAAAGCAGGTCATTACCAAAGGAAGGCATGGCTGGGGAAAAGCAGGCTGCGCTATGAGCATCATCCTAAAAAGAAAACGGAATAAATGACATAAAAGAAAGAAGGAAATTAGACTTGAAACATCAAACAGCCTCAATTAGCCCCAAAGAACTGGGCCAAAATTCAAAAGCACTTAATGAGGAGGGCTGGGGAGGAAGGAAAATGACAAACAATATCCACAGACTAAAAACGAATGTTGTTATCGAGATGAAGCTTATCATTAATGTGATAAGAAAGAACTGTGCCACCATTCCCGCCACAGAGTAATTATGGAAGGAAAGTGACTTCACGGTATTTACAGCTCTGCAAACCTCAAGGATTTTTCTCTCTCAAAGTCTCTAATGTTGACACGGACTGTGATAGTGTGCGTTTGAAAAGTTGATGCTTCTGAAAGAACCAAAACTGGAATGTGTATAATTTTCTCTCAGATGAATGCAGAGGGTCTTGCTCTTGCAGAACAGCTAAGAGACCACGGCTTGTATCCAGTGCTCCAAAAACAGAATCCCACCTGTGCCATAGGATTTCCTCTTTCTCTCCTTCCCTCACAAAAAAAATGGTTCCATGGATCCTCTAGTCTAACCCTTCAGAGCTCACTTTGAGGGAACGGGGCTGCAGGAGATGGGAAGGGAAGATCATTTAGACAAATGGAAGTCTCTTGCCCTAGCAGAACAGGTAAGCTGAATCCTATGCCTTATTGCTATGAGTCCCATTTGTTTTCCATTCTTCCTCCAAGAAGCTCAAAAGTAGCATCCTTTCTGTTTAATAATACAACAACCCTATGAGGTAATGATAGGTTGAAGGAAGGCATTAAGTATCAAACGTAAATGGGGACTAGAAGCCATGTGGATTAGAACTCTAATCCATCTATTGCATCTCCTTGTTATGTGTGCTTTGATGTGCTTCGTCTCAGTAGTATGGGAGTGTTTACTTGAATGCTTTGCAAAAAGAAGAAGGAAAAATGAATTTTTTCTAGTCAATCAAACCACACTGTTTGTTTTATTTCCAACTCCTTTTCTAGGTACACTCCTTCTGAAATGCTACTGTCAGCCAATCTGAAGAGTCACCTTGGAGATAAATGAGTTATAGATGTGACAGGGCTCTATGTTTTAGCAGTTTATCTGCAAATATTCAAGGTTGAGTTTGGCAGCAGGCAGGACCCCCCCACACACACACACAAAAGGCAGCACCAGCCTTTCAAACGGTTTCAGCTGCCTCCAGAACATCCTTACATCTCTCCAAGGCCGTCTCTGCAAAGAATATTCTGTCCCTCGAAAAATCAAGATACGTCCAACGACTCTCGCAGGCCACTCGGGTACAGTGTTAAAAGCCAGAAAGAAAATTAACAAATGAAATAAATAAATAAAGTGTGGGTGTGGGTGGGACAGCCCAAATAAACAACAATCCCACAATCTTTGTGTGTTGTGTGCGTGTTTAAATTAGATATGTATGGAACAGATTGATATCCCATTTAATCAAAATAAATTACCCATGCCTTGAATAATATTAAATTTACATGCAACCATATAAAATTCATTTCTCTCTCCCTCTCCATGCTCAGTCAAACCATCAGCAAACACAAAAAATAAGTAGTCATAATTCAGGGAAAACTTGAGTTATCTGTTGCAGGTAACATTCCAAGAAGCCTTTACAGGCATCATGATTGACTGCAACTAATCCCTGGGTACAGTCTCTAAGTAGTGATAATTATTTAGAGTAATAATAAATACTATTACTCTAATAATAAATTAAAGTAATAATAAATACTATTACTAATTTCCCAAACATAGATCGTTTTATACATTTTGACATTCTTTGTGTTTAACCATTGGGGGTAACTTTGCTTAGTGGGCCAATTTAAGAACATCTTTAAATTCAGCTTGCACCCAAAAGTTTCATGTGAACTAAAAGAGGATTTGTCCCACAAAGTTTCAAAAGATTTCATATTACGGATTCATGTGATGAAGCTAAACATGCGTAGCTTTATCTCCAGATAAGCAATAATGTTCAGCAAACAAGCTAGAAGTCATTTCAGAATTATAGCTTCAGCTTCTGAACAACTTAAAAAGAAATATAGACTGAAGCAACCATTAAGACGGAATCCAATTCTTTGATCTTCATGCTGCAACCTCTGTGGCATACATTTTGAATGGCATGCTCAAAAGGTTAGCTACCGCTGAAATGGAATATAGTCACCTAGAATTCAGTGGTTTGTTTATTTTCCCCCTCAGAATTTTTATAGCAGATGTCAGCAAGCTTTTGAGCCAGAGTGCTTTATGAATAGGCTTATCTTTCTGTAGAAAAACTATCATATTTCCCAACAGACTTAGAAGAAGGAAAGAAAAATGATTAAAACTCTGGAGATACTCAGTTCAGACATGCTCACTAAGTCCTTTCCGTCCTCCATTTTCTTCAGAACAAGACTCCATTTCCTACTGATGAGGTTCCGCAGGAATAAATCTTCCCATTGCATGCTCAAAACATATCTGTTCAAATAGATATTTCCTGAGCAGTAATGCTGACTGGACATACCACAGTCAGATTGGATTGTATATACATTATTAATTTTATGCAGAATTTTGGAGCACTCTTATTGCACGATCTAATGGGATGAGTGGAATTAGGCTATGCCTGCTTATCTCCTTCATCCTCGGCTCAAATGTTAAGCTGGTGCAAACTCTGAAAAAGGGGTGTTGCAGATAGGTGGTAGAGGGAGGACCAGGGGGCGGGGACTTAGGATGGTTCCAAATCCCATTCAGCTCAGTCACATGATCTGACAACCTGGAATAAATTACCGTATTTTTTGCTCTATAAGACTCACTTTTTCCCTCCTAAAAAGTAAGGGGAAATGTGTGTGCATTGGAGCGAATGCAGCCTGCGCAGCTATCCCAGAAGCCAGAACAGCAAGAGGGATCATTGCTTTTTCTGCACAGAGATCCCTCTTGCTGTTCTGGCTTCTGAGATTCAGAATATTTTTTTCCTTGTTTTCCTCCTCCAAAAACTAGGTGTGTTTTGTGGTCTGGTGCGTCTTATAGAGCGAAAAATACGGTAATACAGCAAAAAGAGTGATGCAACTCAAAGACCATGTTAAAGGCTTGTTTCCCACCTTTTTTATTACTATGAACTCACATTTGTTGATGTTACTCTCACACTCCAGCCAACTCTAAACCCTGGCTTTTGTTCTTCTAACTAATTCTGAGCAGAGGGAGGGGTCCCACCCACTTGCCATCTTTCACAAAAAAACCCTCTCTTTTGGCTTTCCTAATGGTCACTTCATGAGAAAAGGAGATTCCCTGGAAAAGACCCTGAAGTTGGGAAAGATTGAGGGCACAAGGAGAAGGGGACAATAGAAGACGAGATGGTTGGACAGTGTTCTCGAAGCTACTAACATAAGTTTGACCAAACTGCAGGAGGCAGTGGAAGACAGGAGTGCCTGCAGTGCTCTGGTCCATGGGGTCACAAAGAGTCGGACATGACTAAACAACAACAACAACAATTGGTTATTAGTTTCCTTTTGTCTCCCTAATGGCTCACCACCCCTGGTGATTTGCTGGTCAGGAAAGTGGCCTGGTTTATATTTTAACATTTGCCATGATTAATACCTGCTGGACCTAGGAATTTAGGGTGTCTAACACCCACAAACTACAACAACAGTATTGCAGTAGAACGCACAACTCCAGCTTTTATGTATTTATTCATTTATTGCGTTGCGTAGCTCAGAGAGTAACACCAGAAGGCCATTTCTCATATTATCCAGAACATAATTACTGTAACAATCTGTTCTGTCCTGAAAAAAAATGAGTGGGAAGTCATGTCTGGAACAAAAGGAAGAAAACACATGCTAGCTTTTTTTCTTTCTTTCTTTAAACAGATGGATCCCCTTTCACATCTACTATGTTTTTGGCAAGAGAACAAACTCTGCACAAATCTTGTGACCAGATTTGCCAAATAAATTAGAATTAACACTATTTATTCCAGGGGGGGGGGAACGACCTATAATAATACAGCTGATAGAAATAAATTAGTAATTAGCACTATTGGATATATAGACTGCAAATTTCCATCTGTTGGGTGTGATTAACCAAACAGTAAGTTTTAAAAATGCTGAAAAAAGCTTCCAGAGAGCCAATCAGACACACATAGGCATGTCATGACCGAGCAACTTATGTTTATCCATGTTTATACTTAATTGAGTCAAATAATATATGAGACAGACATGGGTAAGATGGGAAGCCAGTGGACTGTGTACTTTTATAATTTAATTAATCAAAATAAAACTATGTTCTGAATGAGATATTCTTTGCATCATTCTTGAAAATAAAGGGAATTATGTGTGTGTTCTAGTTCTTGCATGAAGCCCACAGATTCCTTCCTCAAATTGTTGCTTTATCTTATTATAGCAATCTTAACTTTCTTTTTTTCCATTTTTATTAATTTTATTAAGGTTTATATAAAGGTTTATTAAAGCTTAATATATTTATTCCCCCTCTTTTTAACCAAACCAAAACTTTTATCTAGATATAACCAAAACCCCAAAAATGTGGGGTTGGGTAGAAAGAAATAGAGAAAGAAAAACAAAGAAATACAGTGGTACCTCGCTTCAGGTTACAAACTCCACTAACCTGGAAGAGTTACCTCGAGTTGAGAACTTTGCCCCAGGATGAGAACGGAAATCGTGTGCCAGTGGTGCAGCGGCAACAAGAGGCCCCATTAGCAAAAGCACGCCTCTAGTTAAGAACAGTTTCAGCTTAAGAACGGACCCCCAGAACGAATGAAATTCGTAACTAGAGGTAACACTGTAATAAGATGGAGAAGAATAGAACAGAGGTTAAAAGGGAAAGACAGAGAAATAAGATTAAGAAAATAAAGAACTTCTGATTCTTCATCTGTCCACTATAGCCACTTCTCCCAACCTGATATAACAACCAATGGCATAGGGCACATGAGCACCAAAACTGATGTTTCTGAAAGAAGGACTGCTAAGATTGACTTCCTTCTTGAACTTCCTGCTGCTCTGTGTGGGAGGACTGAGCTTTGACATAGGATCTGATGCAAAGAACACTAACTCAGAAAAATATTACTGGAAACAAGTGTTGATATATATGTGAGTGTGAGATATTTGTGAGTGTTGATATATGTGAAAAGAGATTCAGACCATCAGAATTTGTGTCCTTTCATACTAAATAAAACAGTTCACACCATTGTACCTTTCCATTCATTAACACTTATGAATTTCTATCATCGTAGCTCTGGTCTCTTACAGTCATTTAGCTATATTAGAATCACGTCTTCTTCCCATAAACATGCATTGAAAGTATACTGGGGAAGATACAATGTATGTAATTTTTTCTCTTTTAAGGAAAATATAGCTATCAGTTATTGGCTGGAAAGGTATCTATCATCCATAATTATCTGTCACCAGAATATATTCTGAAAGAGATATTTATTTCAGCTGCTCAGCAACACATGACACTGTCCAACATTTCAGGAGTTATATAAACCTCTATTAACCATAAACCCTCTGCCTTGTGTCCCAGTATACAACTAAATTACAATATCCTACAATTCTCCCTTCTTACGTTCCTGTGATACACTTTGTAAGATTCAGTCTCCTCTTAGCAGCATTATTATTCAAATTATTATTTATTACATTTCTAAGAATCTGAAAAAAAACATGAATCTTAAAAAGTATCAGAACTCTAAAGCTACAGAGAAGAAAACTCTTTTGCTTTGTTTACTATCTGTTGTATTGTTCACAATATATAACATAGGAACTTTAGATATATGTTATAGTGAATGCCTGAAAGTTAGTGAAACTGACATTGATATGGAACTGCTATATATTTAATCCTAGTTGCATTTTCTGAACACCATTCAATTTTTGGACAAACACAAGTAAATGCCAGCCATTGTATTTAGGTGACTGTCAACCTCCATAAGTTTTTGTACAACCACAAGAGTGTCAATACTGGTGGCTAAATTTTGGACATTTAAGCTTCAGTCCTTTGCACATATGCCTGGAAGTAAAACCAATTCCCTAGTAACTGTCTGAGGACAGTGCTGATACTGTAACAGAAGCAGACTTTATGGATTTGTCTGAATAGGAGTTTGCTGTGATCAGTAAGGAACACCAAATGTGATAGTGAGAAACTTAGTTCCCTGGTTTATGAAAAATGCATTTGGGAGCCCATGCAAGTGCTCTAGAAATTGAGTTTGTATGCTCCAAGCTGAGCAACTTTTGCAGGAGCAAATGTTTGTTGCTAAACATTTGTTTAGTCATTTAGTCATGTCTGACTCTTCGTGACCTCATGGACCAGAGCATGCCAGGCACTCCTGTCTTCCACTGCCTCCTGCAGTTTGGTCAAACTCATGCTGGTAGCTTCGAGAACACTGTCCATCCAGCTCGTCCTCTGTCGTCCCCTTCTCCTTGTGCCCTCCATCTTTCCCAACATCAGGGTCTTTTCCAGGGAGTTTTCTCTTCTCATGAGGTGGCCAAAGTAATAGAGCCTCAGCTTCAGGATCTGCCCTACAGAAAGAATATAGTTGGTCAAAAGAGCCTAGAGGTATGAAGAGTAGATAGCTGTAGATAGATGATAGATCGATAGATCGATAGATTAGATAGATAGATGATAGATAGATAGATAATAGATAGATAGATAGATAGATGATAGAGATGATAGATAGATAGATAGATAGATAGATAGATAGATAGATGATAGATAGATATAGATGATAGATAGATAGATAGATAGATAGATAGATGATAGATAGATAGATAGATAGATAGATAGATACATAGATACATAGATGATAGATAGATAGATGATAGATAGATGTAGATAGATGACAGATAAAAAAGCCAAAAGCCTCACTGAGTGCATGAACTAGTTGTGCTGCTCTTTCAATTTCTGTCATTATTTGATATTTTAATAGTTGTAAATTGCCATAAGAGCTGGCAGGTAAGTGCGAAGTGGGAATATCAACTTCAAGGAGGCAGGGAACTAAGTAAATATGTACATCAACGAGTATCCTTGGTAAGTAACAGAACTATTTTTTTGCACAAGCTACAATGACAATTACAGTATCAGAATTCCTCTAGCCAGC
Organism: Podarcis raffonei; assembly: GCF_027172205.1. Classification (NCBI taxonomy): domain Eukaryota; kingdom Metazoa; phylum Chordata; class Lepidosauria; order Squamata; family Lacertidae; genus Podarcis; species Podarcis raffonei. The sequence goes on along the minus strand of NC_070605.1, from coordinate 88,275,419 downwards.
GCTATTTTTCTAGAAACAGAGGTTCTGGAACTCACCATGAACATCCACCTCGTTCTCTTCGAATGGCAATGGCACCCAATTGAGAGGTGTCAGAACCCACCTAAGTGGTGCTAGAACTGAGTTTTGGTGAGTTCCGGCTAAAAAAACAACAACTTCTAACTGATACAAACTCTGTGAAGATCACATCATCTGAATTTATGAGACATTAGGAAAAGGGTAAGCAGTCCACACACACACACACACACAAAGTTCATTGAGGTATTATTTATTTACCATTGTAACAAATAAGCCATGCCTCCATTTTCCTGTACCTCAATGAACTTGATTTAGTGGATTGCCTACTTCTTCCTAGTGTTTCACCAGTTTTAAGACAGAAACTTAAGAAAAGATCTGAGTATCTGTGTTGTATTTCTGTACTGACTGCATTGATCCCACTCAGATTTGAATCCATTTTGATGAGAAATAAAATCCCGTATCTCATTGCCAAATTCCTTCTTGGTCCATTCAATTAAGACATAAGAAGAGTCCAGCTGATGCTGTTTCTCATCACTTTGGAAATCCTATGTTGGTTCAGATCAGTGGTATCAAAGGTTCTCCTCAAAAGTGAAATTTGGGGTTGAATCAGCATTTCTGAACTTCATACTTAAAATGGAAATTAAGTGCATCCTCTTCTGAAAGGTATTGAACATCATTGGGAATTTTGTTTAATATAATCTTCATCAGCGATTGTGAAATACATTAATTTGAAAGGGAATAACAAACAAAGATTGATCCCAGCATTCTAAAAACACACAAACTAAGATATAACTCTAACAGTAAAAACCTATTGATTCATTTTTCCACATTTCCAATTTTCCTGATAGCAGCCACTTATTGTTTTACATAGAAGCGTGACAAAGTGAAAGTTGAGGGTTTTTGTTCTCTTTTGAATCTTTTGTTATTCAGAGACAGATTTTTTTAATGATATTTCTGTTTCATCTGGTCTTGTACAGCACCCCACAGAGCAGTTATGTGACAGATATGGTATAAATGAGATGTTGTTCCACTAAAGAACAATGATTCATGCCTATTAACAGTCTTAAAAAATATTCTATTGATGTGTAATTTATTTCTCTCACAAGAAGTCTGTTGAAATGTTGTCTGAAATGGGGCCCATGAACAAGAAAATAAAAAAGCTGCAGACAACAGAAACGAGGCCTGAACAAACTGATTTATTGATAACATACTATGCTGTACAGCAGCAGCACAGTTTAGAATATGTGCTGCTTTTTCTGCAAAAAAAGTATTTCTTAATAGTTATGATAGCAAGTGGAATGCTAAGTGACTATAAAATCCACAAACCTAATTTTATCTGTGCATAAACATGCGAGTAAAATACTCAAATTAAATAAGGTACTGCACACCAAACATATTTCTTTTCAAGGTGTGTGGATGAAAAAGCATGCATCTAAGTGATAAAGAAAGAAAAAAATATAAACACTATTTTGCAGTGCAAATAGCTGGGGAAAATGGATTCTTAAAGCATAGTAGGCTCATAAAATAATCATGAATCTTTTCTTCATATGCCTGAGTACCCAATAAGCTGAAGTGTGTAAAAAGAATAGAAAAATCAATTTCACTTAAGAATGTACAACAAACCTTCACCTGAGGATCTTTTAAATTAAAAAAAAAAAACACATGATGAGATTTTTCTTTTGATTTGATTCTAGAGTTAGGAATGACTACTAGCCTGGATGGGCTATGTTCCATGTGGGTGGCATTGTGGTCTAAATCACTGAGCCTCTTGGGCTTGCTGATCAGAAGGTCGGCAGTTTGAATGCAGCAAAGGGGTGAGTTCCCGTTGCTTTGTCCCAGCTCCTGCCAACCTAGCAGTTCAAAAGCATGCCAGTGCAAGTAGATAAATAGGTACCGCTGCAGCGGGAAGGTAAATGGCGTTTCTATGTGCTCTGGCTTCCATCACAGTGTTCCCTTACGCCAGAAGAGGCTTAATCATGCTGGCCACATGACCCAGAAAGCTGTCTGTAGACAAACACCGGTTCCCTTGGCCTGAAAGTGAGTTGAGTGCCCCAACCCCACAGTCTCCTTTGAATGGACTTTATCCAGGGGTCCTTTACCTTTACCACCCTACTACTGGAGAAAGTATGTCTCTGAATGTCAGTTGCTGGGATTCACAAATGGGGAGAGTGATGTTGCGCTCAGATCCTGATTAAAGGCTTCCCATAGGCATCTGATTGGCTGAGAACAGGATGATTGACTGGCCTGATCCAGTATGACTCTTTTTATGCTCTTTGCTGTTTAGTCGTTTAGTCGTGTCCGACTCTTCGTGACCCCATGGACCAGAGCACGTCAGGCACTCCTGTCTTCCACTGCCTCCCACAGTTTAGTCATGCTGGTAGCTTCGAGAACACTATCCAACCATCTCGTCCTCTGTCGCCCCCTTCTCCTTGTGCCCTTCATCTTTCCCAACATCAGGGTCTTTTCCAGGGAGTCTCCTCTTCTTGTGAAGTGGCCAAAGTATTGGAGCCTCAGCTTCAGGATCTGTCCTTCCAGTGAGCACTCAGGGCTGATTTCCTTCAGAATGGATAGGTTTGATCTTCTTGCAGTCCGTGGGACTCTCAAGAGTCTCCTTCAGCACCATAATTCAAAAGCATGAATTCTTCGGCTATCAACCTTCTTTATGGTCCAGCTCTCACCTCCATACATCAGTACTGGGAAGACCATAGCTTTAACTATACAGACCTTTGTTGGCAAGGTGATGTCTCTGCTTTTTAAGATGCTGTCTAGTCTTGTGTTTTGAATTGCTGAGCTTTTATGCACACAGAGAAAATACCGTGGAGCTATAGTTGTTTTAAATTAGTGCATTTAGCTCAGGGATGGGGGGGAAAGTTGCACATTTATAAGGGGTTTTTAAAACAAAATGAACAGGCGATATGTTAAGTGGGAGAGTTAGAAATTAGTTTAAAGGCCTATCAGCAAATGAAAGGTTCCCTGCACCCAGTTCCTTTGGACGGAGTGGTAAGCACTGTGATCCCAAATGATATACAGCCAGTTATTTATTGCAAAGTCTAGCAGGTGCCAATAGGCCACTTACATGTGTATTTCATAAATCAGACTAATGTAATTCACACCTGCAGTCAGTTCTCCGGAATTGTGGTGTGTCCAATACCTTCCAATCGTGTACATAAATTAGAAGGCTGCAATCAGGTTATCTCTTGATCTTTTGACCTCACATAGCTTCCACTAGCTACTCGGTCAACAACTGTGTCTCATTATCTCCTTATTTGGACAAGAGCTTTCATTCAACAATCACATCTTTCTCCCCTGTGTAAACCTTTAATCTTGAAAACGAAATCCGCTAGGTGCTTAATCTTTGCTTTTGCTGAGCAGGCGAACTTGCCATAGTGCACAAGAGGCGGTTCAGAAATGATTTTGCTAGAGGGATAGTTTCAATGGTATGTTGTTGTTGTTGTTTTTAAAAAAACACAACTTGCTGAACAGAAAAGCCTTATGTTTTTATGCCTGCTCAAAGAAGAACTATGAGTCCATATTTCAAAATAATAGTTTATAAGCAATGGGAGATGGTTCCTCAAATGCTTATTGACAAAATGAATGAGAAAAATAAAATAAAAATAAAAAATATCCAGTAGCACCTTAGAGACCAACTAAGTTTGTTCTTGGTATAAGCTTTCGTGTGCATGCACACTTCTTCAGATAATGGAAATTTTTAAAATATATTTCGACTGCGTCAGATCAACACGGCTACCTACCTGAATGAGAAAAAGTAAGACATAAGAATGTAAAAATAATCAGCAAATAGTAAGCAAAATGTAAATGGCTATTTTAAATAATCAACTTTGTTCATATTTATTTCCTACTTTTCTTCCTATATGGAAGTCAAGATGGCACAGTTAGTTTCTCAGGTAGCTTTTCTAGAACTACTTATATATAGCAAGATTCCAGCATCATGAATTTTCAGACTATGCCTTGCCATGTAAGCTGACCTTACAAGGCACACACTGGTCTAATAATCACTCTGTATCCCAAATGAACCCCCAAAATGGTAGGTTGGTGAAGATCAGGATTTCTGGTGGTCCAGTATTTTAATTTGCTCCAAAAGGTGATGCCAACCAATTAGCAGGGATTCAGGGTTTCATGCTGGTTTTTATAGATGAATGAGAAAGAGGTTAGATAAAAACTGGACATTTATAGCTGACTGGAAAAACTTAATCTCTGGGAATTTGATACAGGATCATTGTATCATCTGCCTGCCTTAATGAGAGTCTGCTTGCTTCCAATAAGCTCTGTTTGTATACTTTCAGATAAAATAAATATTACAAAAACATGAAGAATCTCTACTTCTCTCTTGTCCAAAGGAGAGAAAAAACATCATCACTGTTTGGGGAAGTGGGAAGTATAATATGATGCTGAACAATAGGTTTATTTTTTTAAAAAAGGTTAAACCATTTTATTTATTGTAGAAAAGCCCTGTTTCTGCTTTTATTCGTTTTTTAACAGTGCAATACAAGTGGGAAGTAATGACAGCTGATTTCCTTCCCCCTGCTTCCTTATATTACAAAACAACACGAGATTACTGCAGCTCTGTTTCCTATCCAGAATTTTAAATGCTTATTGAAGAGAATATTGTGCGGGTGGAAATATGGTACTTATAAATGAGTTTAAGATTAAACATTTAAGTCTCAAAGCTCAAATGCAATCCACAGAGTTTCTCCTCCCCCTGAGCAGGAGGAACTGCAGCAAACAGATTCTTAAGGAAAAGGAGCAGAAGCAATTGCAGATGACTTGGTGGTGCTCACATGACCTCTGGCTCTTCACATCACTTCTGATTACTGGGAGGTAGAGAGGGAGGGGCAAGGAAGTGACAAAGTCCCACCAGTGTGTTTGCACTGTGAGTTCTCCTTACCCATCCTCTACCACCCAGAAGCAGTTGTTACACAACTGACTGGAGGTCAGGTGAGCATCACCACCCAATCACATCACTCATCACAACCACCACCCAGTTCCTGCCCTATACCAACATATCAGCAGTTATGGGTATCCTTGAAAACCATTTGTTCCTTGTTGATTCAAGAAACTGAAACTTTTGACTCACCATCAGTTGATCACTAAACATTGGAAAAGAAATAACTCTTGTTTTCAAATATTACTGAAGTTGTGCAGGTGGATAGATTGATGTGGGACTACACTAGCAAAGGCTCCTGTTTCTCCCATGGGCTATTTTTAAAATGAGGCTGCATTTTAAATTGTATTTTAATCTGTATTTTAAATTGTGTGTGTGTCATCCCCCCCCCCCCCCCGCTTATGTTTTTATTGCAATTTTACTGGTGTTAGCTGCCCTGAGCCCGGCTCTGGCCAGGGAGGGCGGGGTATAAATAATAATAATAATAATAATAATAATAATAATAATAATAATAATTATTATTATCTCCTGGAAATGTGGATTCAAGCACCTGTAGGCCTGTCACTGATGTTCCCCCTTTGATGCTTCTGGATATAAGTGTGGAAATAAATAAATAAATAAATATTTTTATTTGTATCCCGCTCTCCCCAGCCAAAGTCAGGCTCAGTGCGGCTAATATCATATAAATAAGACAATATGAATAATACAATATGCAATATGCAAATAAAATAACATTCAACATTCATTAAAACAATATAGAATAATATTAAATATCAGCATTTCAAAATTAAACAGAAATCCACTCAACAGTTACAATAAGTAATTTCTAAACTCCAGTCAATAAAACAACAGCAAACCACAGTGCACAACATAATACAATACAAAATGAGAAGCAGAGACTGGAGGGTGGGGCAAGGCAGGTGAAAGGAGGCCTTGCCTGATAGAGTCTCTCCCCTCACAGTTCTTCCTCCAGGCACAGCTTCCTTATGAGGAGACCCAGGGCCGGAGGGTGGGGCAAGGCGTCCCTCCCCTCACAGTCTCTGTGAGGGGAGAGTTTCTGTTTCTCAGCAATGAGTCTCTGTTTCTCAGCAATCAAAATAGGGATGTGGTGGTGCTGTGGGTAAAAGCCTCAGCGCCTAGGGCTTGCTGATCGAAAGGTCGGCGGTTCGAATCCCCGCGGCAGGGTGCGCTCCCGTTGCTCGGTCCCAGTGCCTGCCAACCTAGCAGTTCGAAAGCACCCCCGGGTGCAAGTAGATAAATAGGGACCGCTTACTAGCGGGAAGGTAAACGGTGTTTCCGTGTGCGGCTCTGGCTTGCCAGAGCAGCGATGTCATGCTGGCCATGTGACCCGGAAGTGTCTCCGGACAGCGCTGGCCCCTGGCCTCTTAAGTGAGATGGGCGCACAACCCCAGAGTCTGTCAAGACTGGCCCGTACGGGCAGGGGTACCTTTACCTTTACCTTTATGGGTTCATTCTGCCCTGAATTGCATTCATCCTGGCTTAAGTAGGAGAACTTGCAAGATTTTATTCCAGAATTGGAGAACGTGCAGTTTGCTGTAGCTTTCAAGTCCCACCCTCCAAACATACTACTAATGAGCAGATGGGGTGGTGATAAAACAGGTCATGATGATGATGATAAAAATAATAAAAATAATAAATAATAATAGTAATAAGCAATCTTATGATAATGTGATATATATTTTTATTGAGATATTTTGTGTGTGGCATTTTACTAGTACGCAGTAGCACATGTCCCCATGGGAAAAGGTCTCTGGCATATCAGACGACACAATCAACCTAAGATTTGCTCCTGTGCAATTACTCATGTGGAAGGGGAAGGAGACATGAGCTAAGTTGCAGAAAACCATACACGAACTATCTCTATTTTATGTTTGGAATTTAAAATGGAAACACTAGAGCAATTCAACATCTCTAATGCATCAGGCTCACTTCAGAAGTAAGACCGGGTAATTCAGAATTCCTAGATCTAGGCAGAGGGTGGAAATGGATGGACAGAATTTCATAAGTATCTCTAACTTCAAACAAGCAGTGGAGCTCACTCCCATGTGTTTCAATAAATTAATGAGTCAAGCTCAATTTTTTTTTGCTTTGAGAGTGCTGTGAGAAAAAAGCTGCTCCTTTTCCCTTATGGGGTACCCAAGAGCCCATATAGAGTCCTTTTGTAGGTTCTCTATGAGTAGGAGAAATAACAGAGGTCAACCAGAAAATATTGAGAAGCAAAGCAGCTATTGAGCCTGATCTTTATTAAACTGTTGCAACAGGGTCCTCACTCACCACAAGCAGGAAAGAGGAGGAACCCAGAACAAAGGTGTGCCCACCCTTATACAGTGGTACCTCAGGTTACATACGCTTCAGGTTACATACGCTTCAGGTTACAGACTCCGCTAACCCAGAAATAATGCTTCGGGTTAAGAACTTTGCTTCAGGATGAGAACAGAAATCGTGCTCTGGTGGTGCGGTGGCAGCAGCAGGCCCCATTAGCTAAAGAGGTGCTTCAGGTTAAGAACAGTTTCAGGTTAAGTACGGACCTCTGGAACAAATTAAGTACTTAACCTGAGGTACCACGGTATAGACTTTTTGAAATTGCCCACCCTCAAACTCCAGACCACCTCCAGAAACATCATACATACATCACAGAAGGGGTGTAGCCTAGGACCACCTCCCCCAATACATCATACATACATCACATACAACAGAATCCTGAGTGTGTTATCTCCTGTCTGTCAGGTTACCTGATTGCATTATCTGGGTTTTGGCCATTCTTTTGTTATTATAACTACTTAATTCCTGAATCCAGGTCACAGGTCATGGGCTCACCCTATTCACACCTTAAATGTGCCCTTAAGGCACGATTTGTGAGCACAGAGACAATGGGGAGGTTTTTTCCCCCATTTCCTTCGACCTTGCAGAGAAATATTTGAGGTCATTTTGGGAAAGAGAAAATGGTTTCAGGACTTTTCTGTGGGTTTCAGACATGTGGTTTACATGTTTGCGTTTGCTTGGTACATTTATGAACATCTATTATATATATATATATATATATATATATATATATATATATATATATGACCTTAAAATTCTTATAACAACAGAGAACAGGACTGCTGACAGAATGTCCCAGGTTGAGTTCCTATTGGGGACTGGGAAAGATTCTTGCCTGAAGGGCAAGCTAGTCTATACAAGACTAGTCTATACAAGCTAGTCTATACAAGACTAGCCTATACAAGCTAGTCTATTCTTGCCAGCTAGTCTATACAATGCTGAATTGAATGGACCAGTGGCCTTATTCAGCACTGGACAGCTCCTGCTGTTTTCTATAGGCCTCAGGTGTTGCAAACTTTCTTCAGATCTAGATGTGAACTCCTTCAATGGATTCGTCGCACTTTTAAAAGTTGCAAACAAGATATGCATGCAGCGTGGCAGGAGTGCTTTGTAGGAGCAGGGAAGGACTGACTATTTCCTTCTAATTTACTCTAACTACATGCCGAAAACATTTGCTTAAACTTTATTTCTTCAAAGGCACGGGACCTGAGCAAACCGAAAACTTCAAAAGAAGAGCGGGAAAACGCTGCCTCCACAGAAGGCAGGCCTCTGACTTTGATCTGGCAAATTCACAGCACGCTTAAAGGCACTTATCAAAAAACTACCACTGTAAAAACAAATGGAGGGGGGAGAGAGAGAGAAAGAGAGGGAGACATACACAAGCACGCACTGTTGAAGCCTCATTAAAAAGCACCAGAACTGTCTCTTGCCACAGACGGGAATTGCCTTTGTCTCTTGAAAAGGAAACAACTTCTATATCTCTAATTTTCTGGCTTTGGTTAGCTTTGACACCCCACCCACCCAAACTCCCTTGCTGTCCACTTCTGAGGACACTTTGGAAATGATATAAAAGTGACGGTGTTTTAGGAAAGAAACCACCTGGGCCAATTGTTGAAAAGGGTAGCAAGGTTGGTCACAAAAGGAAAATTGACCTATAAATGTTCTTTAAAGTCAAAATTAGGATGTAGGCAGAGAGGGGAAGAGATGATTAGCAAACAACTAGGATAGCTGGTGGGTTGAAAACAAGCAAAGTCTACTCCAGCCTTTGAAGAACTGATGCTTTAAAAAAAAGATTGCATTGTTAAAAAGAGAAACTTGTAAAGCCATAGAGGGTTGAAAAAGAAGCTTTGGAATGTTTCAAAAATATGGAGAAAACTTTGCTACTCCCAACCCCCACCCCCAGTTTACGCAACAGCAATCCTTTGTTGTCCTTTATACAATTAACATGGGATAGATTACTCTCTTTTTGGAGTCACCCATGTGGTGTCCATAGGTGCACATGGGACCTGAGAGGTGTTCCCTGGAGCCTACAGGGTTTTCTCTGCACCCTGTGTTAAGATGAGACAGTACGTGTTTGGTTACAGTGTGGTGAGATCCACACAGTTTCTCCATTTTGCAATTGTGCCCAAAAGCCCAGAAAAATTGGTGATCATTTATGCCTTTTCAAGGACAACCTTCAAGAAGGGATGATAGGAGTTGTAGTCCGAATACATCTGGGGCATTTTATAACCCCAGGGTTATGGGCACGATACCAATCAATATAATAATTAGCATGTGCAGTTTTACTTATTAAAAGCTGAATTCATAGGGTTATCCATCCATCCATCCATAATCCATAGGGTTATTTGTTTTTCCTTTATTGCCATAATTAATTCAGAACAAATTCATTTGGTTTCAGGATTCCCATTTGTTTCTCACTGATTACAGTGACGCCTGTAACTTTGGTTTCTATCCATTGCATTTTCTGCCTTTCTACTACTCATACAGGGCATCAGACCTTCCAAATTACAGAGATTGAAAAACAGGCCACCATTATAATTAAATAAGTTAACATTCTATAAGCTTTCAACTGGAGACTCTGCTAATCCTCTCCCCATTGTAACTTCAGTGCTTTACTTGATATGAATTTTTCAGGCATTTTTTTTTTTCAATCCTTCAAGTCTGGGCACTATTTCAAATGGTGAAGGAATGTAATTCTTCAGCGATTTTGTGTTCTGCTTTTAGATGCACTATGTTTGTTTTCTGTTTTAGTGGTTGTTTGGAGCTGGGATGTCAGAAGTTTACAAGGGAGTGAAAAGTTCAGCCAAAGAAACGGAAAATCAAGTAAAAAATGAAATCAAAAGACATAAGGAGGAAGGAAGGAAGGAAGGAAGGAAGGAAGGAAGGAAGGAAGGAAGGAAGGGGCTTACAGGAAAGGTAAATTGAAATAGAGATATAATGCCCTTCTGGTTGGCCAAGAGGTTGGGACGGTGTGTGTCAAAATATTGGGCATATAAAACTAACTTGTTTAATCAGTGCAAAGATTTCCATTTGTACAATGGAACTTCTCCTTCTTCTTCTCCCCATACACACAGCACTTCCCAAATCTGCTCTGATGGGTTGGGGGGAAACCCAATACAGATCTAGGGGGCACAACTTCATGACTTCTCATTGTTCTGCCTAACATTTTAAAAAAACCACCCCAAACCACACATCCCTGGTGCCTATTTGTGGCTCGGGAGTTTTTTTACTTCCTCCTTACCAAAGTCCTAGTCTCGAGTACTTTGATCAAGACTAAGCATCCGTACTGTCATGTGAATTATTTCTTTTTAGCCAGGTAATTTAGAAACTTTGTGAAGGTGAAATTATGAGCAGAAGCCAAGGACCTACTTTAGGTGCATCATAACTGAGATTTGTGGCTTTTTTGCTCAATGTATGCCATGTCAGTACAGTAATTTTGCATTTCCTCTTCAAATTTGAAAGGGGGATTATGAGAGGGCCAACATTACCCAAAAGCTCCCAGGACATGCAGAAATAGTTGTACAGTCCCTTAGAACCAGAACTGTGCATACTTTTGCTACTGCCATGTGGAATGCCCATGCATTTAAATACACACAAATCTGCATTTCCTTGTTTTGCAGCTTAAATCGGAATTCTGCCACAGGCCTATGCATGCTTACTCAAAAGTAAATCCAGATGTGCCCAGTGGTGCTGATTTCCTTGCAACTGTGTGACTGCATAATTACAGTGCAATCCTATACATGTCTACTCATAGTAAAGCTCAGTTGAGTTCAATGAGTTTTACTCCCAGGTAAGTGCTTATAGGACTGCAGCACAAAAGGGATTTTATTCTCCCTCTTTGTGAGTGTCAGCCATTTATGTAGATATCTTTAAGGCCTCACTTGAACTAAGTGGGACTTACTGCTAAAAGGACATGTGAAGAATTTCACTGTAGGTTTTGCAATTTATGCTAACCCAAGAGTTATGGTGTTTGGATGTTCAGAATATTAATTTTGAAAGCAATGCGTTGTTTTTTAAAAGCATTATTTCAGTCGTTTATGAATAATTGAATTTATTTCATTTTTCTAAAAAATCAATGATTTATCAAAAGAGTGAACAGTTTTTTAGAGGAGAGGCATTGTTATTTCAGACCAGCTACACCATCTTTAATAATTTAGATGTCGCTAAATGTGGATAAAAGAACCATGTAGCTGATCTGAAATGCAAACTCTTTAACAGTTCCCTTTCTTTAAAATGAAGAGGAAACTTGACTGTTATGAGGTCCTCAGAGGTTTCATTTTTTAAATACAGCTTTCTATTTTAATATCAGTAAATATAACACTAACTCAAACGTACCTCAGTCTATTTAGTACAATTTAGTAGCAATTGTCAGATAGTAATACAGTCATACCTCGTGTTTGGTTTGCTTCATGTTGCAGCTTTTCAGGTTATGAACGCAGCAAACCTGGAAGTGTTTATTTCTGGGATCGCTGCATGCACACACGCAGAAGCAATCTGCATGCTTCACGCATGCGCAGAAGCACTCTGTCGTGTTTCATGCGTGTGCAGTAGAGGCGCTCTACTTACAGACTTTTCGGGGTGCGAACGGCACCCCAAAATGGATCGCATTCGTAAGTAGAGGTACCACTGTACTTTGTCCCAGGTTTGCTAAGAAAGAAACTAGGTATTGACTGACAACCTGGAAAGTCCACTAGAGGTGGTAACAAGCAAATTAACCTGAGGATTGGATTACTGCAATCTGCTCTATGTTGGAGTGCCTTTAAGGCTGATCTAGAAGCTGCTGATGGTGTAGAAGTTTTAACTGGGTCCGTGCATAAGGTGACTTAGCATCAGCATGTAATACTCACATTTTAAATAGCTGCACTGTCTATCTGTCTGCTACTAGTTCGGGTTGATGGTTTTGCTGTTAGTATATAAAGCCCTAAACAGCTTGGGAATGGGTTGTTTTAGAGACAACATTATCCTGTACAGACCAGACCAGCCATTGAGGTTATGTAAATAAGTCATTCTCGTAACGCCACATATTCCTGATGTCTACTCTGTGGATGTTCATGGGACACAGGTGGCACTGTGGTCTAAACCACTGAGCCTCTTGGGCTTGCCAATTGGAAGGTTTGTGGTTCAAATCCACTCAACAGTAGTGAGCTCCCGTTGCTCTGTCCCAGCTTCTGCCAACCTAGCAGTTCAAAAGCACACTAATGCAAATAGATAAATAGGTACCGCTGTGGTGGGAAGGTAACCATTGTTCCCATGTGCTCTGGCTTCCATCATGGTATTTTGTTGCACCAGAAGCAGTTTAGCCATGCTGGCTACATGACCCAGAAAGCTGTCTGTGGACAAACGTTGGCTCCCTTGGCCTGAAAAGTGAGATGAGTGCTGCACCCCATAGTCACCTTTGACTGGACTTAACCGTCCAGGGGTCCTTTACCTTTTTACCTTTACCTGTTCATGATAAGGCATATAGTATGATGGTAGGACCATTCTTCCATAAGGTATGCATTATTCTCAGTTTCCAGTGCATATTGAAAACTTTTGCTGTTGTTCATACAAGCCTTCCCAGTCTAGGGATGTCTGACATGAACTTTACTTTCTTGGTCAAAACAGATTGTGAAATTGCATTTTATGTTGTTTGTGCATGGTGTGTTTTATAGATTTAATGCACCACTTTAGATTTCCCCCTCTAAATAGTCTGGGGTTCATAAATATTATTTAATCAACAGTATCAGTTTAGTCAGGGCTGAGCTAAATATCTATCTTATCTATAATATGATTCTCTTCTCCATCTCCCAACATCTGAAGAGAAGGAGATACTTGAACAATCTGATGGAGAAGATTTATTTAAAAAGACAAAGTCATAACCTAATCATACACCCCTTTTCACAAGCTGGCATGTTGCTTAGCAGATACACAGAGTGCTAAGTCCACACTGAGAGTGCATTGAGAAATGGGCTTAGTTGTGTTGATATTTTAATGCCTGCAATGCAGTTTCTTATGTTCCCTTTACACTTTTATGACTATTCTGTATTGCTTATGATATTTTATCTTGTGTGATGCCTTGATATTTCATATGAGCGGGTTGTGGGGGTTGTGGGGGGGTGAGTGATGGGACATGACAATCTCGCTTCCCTGCCACCCTGCCAAATCCATCCCATTGCCAAATTTCTTGCAAAGACCTACTGTATTTTTCGCTCTATAAGACGCACCAGACCACAAGACGCACCTTGTTTTTGGAGGAGGAAAACAAGAAAAAAAATATTCTGAATATTTTCAGAATTGCTGAACAGAACAGCAATCCCTCTTGCTGTTCTGGCTTCTGGGATAGCTGCACAGCCTGCATTCGCTCCATAAGATGCACACACATTTCCCCTTACTTTTCAGGAGGGAAATAGTGAGTCTTATAGAGCAAAAATACGGTATTTTTTTGTCGTCTGATGTAGAGAGGTATATATCCTTTAGAACAGGCATGTCCAACTCCCAAGAGTCTGTGATCTACTCCCAGTATAAAAAAAACTATCAGTGATCTACCCATTGTCATTGGAGGGAGAAGAAGCGTGGGGGGGGGGAGCGAAGAGTTGTTGAGCTTTTTGGGGGGACGATTCCCCAGAGTTGTTGAGCTTTTTAAGGGGGAAGAGCCAAGAGTCATTCAGCTTTTTTTTTTTTGCGGGGGGTGCCCAAAACTGCTAACCTATTAATCCACCGCTAAAAATCGCAACCAGCGATAATGGAAAATATTGGATCCCCAATCGCCAGCAGCAAACGCAACACAAACATCACACGATGGAGCGACAGAGAGAGGGTGGCGGGGGGCAGAGAAATTTCTTCCACAGCTTTTTTTCATCCATCGGTCGATAACGATCCCGGGGATCTACCTGTCGTTCGCGGTCGACCAGTTGGATATCTCTGCTTTAGAACATCATCCACGTTTCTTGTCCAGGCTTTGCAACTTCATGTAAGGAAACTTAAAGGGGGAATGGGAGATGATTTATTTTGTAAAGGTCGGAGAGTAGAAATGTAAACCACTCTTATTAGCAGTATTCTTGTTATTATTTTTAGGTGTGTAATGGCTGCTCGCTAATCACAATAAATTGAACTGAACTGAACCAGACACCCTAAGTCGCCCTATGGTTCACTCCACCTCCCTCTGCTTACAGCTTGCTTCCACCTCCTCCCCTCACAGCTTCCCTGTCCCCCCACAGTTTGCCCCCACACCTCCCCATCTCTCCCGCATTCCATCACAGCTCATGCAACCCAATCTCCTCACAGCTTGCCCCAACTCCCAACCCCTCACAGCCTGCCTAAAATAGTGCTGTAAAACTTCAGTTGTCTCACTGGTGGCATCGTTTTAATTCACGTTAATTTGAGGCTAATTTGTGTTGCTGCAAATGGAAATTATACATATATATTAAAGTATTTTCTTTATTATTTTCAATTGTATACATTTCAATCATTTTAACATTTCAAAACTTGACTTCCTTCTCCCTCTTTCTGCAATTCCTTAAATGTATTTTTCATATTTTCTGCAAATCCAAATTAACTTAATTTGCTCATTTATTCGTCTACTTGAAATGTATACTCCTATAAAACTGCAGGTGATCCTGCCAATGTTCTTATCTGTTTACAGATTATTTGTAAATATTCAATAAACCATTTCCATTCCTTTATATAATGTTTGTTATCTTGATTTCTTATTTTTCCAGTAAGTTTCGCCATTTCTGCATATTCCGTAAGTTTTTGTATCCGTTCTTCTTCTGCTGGGACTTCTGCTTCTTTCCATTTTGGGGCAAGTAACTTTCTTGCCGCTGTAGTCGCATACATGAATAAATTTCTACACAGCTGGGTAGTTCTGTACCTATAATTCCCAAATGGAAATCATAAAATATTACCTTTCTCTCTAACAATGTGTACTAACTTTATTTTTTTTAGGGATGCCAATATTTTGAATGCCAGCCACATTTTCTTGCATGGCAACCAGCTGCTTCTAAATCCACCACTATGACAAGGAAATGACCGTTGCAGATGCCCTGTTGGTTTCCCATAGCGTTAATGAATTTCTCCGGGGCAATCAAATGCAGAGAAACAGGCTTATGAATGGAGGAAAATATAAGGACGGTTCCTGTGCATGTCTTTAACTCTCCATGCCCCCCCCCAAATAACCACAGAGAAACCACACACAGATAAGGTGTGTTCTCCCTAAAATGAGAGCACAGGTTGTGGTGGGGGCTCCCAGGCCAGCCCTCTGTTGCCAGGCAGGTTAATGGTTATGGCCTGGTGCAACAATTGGCTGACCGGGTTGCTGGGGCAAATTGCATGTAGCAAATTGGGTGGGTGGGACCTTAGGCTTTAAATTTTGGGGCTCACTGCTTCTGCTTTCTCTTTCGCAGTGTGCATCGGATCACCCACCCGTCCACCCGCCCTGTGTTCCGGTTGATGTTGCTTTGCCTGTCATGGGGTCGTCTGCCTTGGGGCAGGGGCCTAGTAGGAATTTTGCCATTTGGCTGATTGGCTGGTGCCATCTGGTTTTTGCCTACTACTTAGCAATTCGTCACAACTTGTAAGGTTGCGGTTAGGCATTGGTTATAAAAATTGGTGATGGAGGGGTCAGGATAGGCTGTGCCTGCCTCTCCAATGGTGCTGAAAGGGAATTCCATTAAAGGAATCCTGGGGCTTGCCACTATTTCGTCCTATCCCTGAAATGGGACCAGGGCCGGCAAGCCTTGGGGAGCTGGTTGGGTGAGCAGTGAGGGACTGTCGCTCAGCTCAACTGATCCCCAACATTGTCTTTCCTTTCAACTGGTTTCCGATGGAGTTCGGATAGTCAGTTCTGTCCCAGGAGGGGGGACAGATAGTCATAACCAATGCCTAAGCAACCACTCACATATTTTGTATTTTAATAAAGTTTTGGCCAAAATAGTGCCAAAAACCTTAAACTAAAATTATGTGTGATTTGTGAATTATTTTGAGGGGTGGCTTGGGGACCTCCACACGCAAACAACAGTGTTTTGACCTCTGTATTTCGCCACCTATATCAACATTAATTTCTACCATCTGAGGACCTGGCTCAAACCATAAGAAGCTCGATAGCAAGCTGTAGGGTAGCATGTGTTCCTGCAAGATTGCTTGCTTTGAGCACCAGCCAGCTCTTCCTTTGGTGATTATAGGTCACACACCACTCACTGCCCTCATGACTCTAACTGGATAGCAACACATTTTTGTGTCTGTTCTGACAACACAGCTGATCCCTGCACACCATCCAACGAGCTATTGCTACACTCAGGTCTGCCGTGCACGCCTTTAATCTCTTCCCGCAGTGACTGTGAAGAGCCAGCGTGCTGCCGTTTGGCTGTCTTGATGCACTGTTCTCGAAAAAGCAAGCTGAAGCATATGAGACCCCAAGCTTAGATGCATTTCCTCCCTGCAAAAGGGCAGGAAGGGATCTGGCAGCAATTATCTTGGATATGTTTACTATGCGCTATGCCCAGGAGCTGTTATCCACGCTGGCAGAAAAAACACTGATGCGATCACAGTGAAAGCAAAGCTCCTCTTTATGAAATTTTCATAAAGGCAGGACGACGAACTTTCTCCTCATTCATCTGTTGTCAAGATCTTAGCACTCAAAGTAAAGGAGGGAAATACCAAGAGGCAAAATGTACTTCCAAATCATGGCTCAAAACAATAAAAAAACCAAAAACCAGAGATATATATCCAGAAGTAGTGAAGATGGATTGAGGCCATGCCAGCTCCTGCGAAGCTCAGGGTACCATTTCCCCCCACAACCAGCCTATTATAAAGACACCCTGAATGTTGGCCAATATGGCATTGTTCCAAGAAATTAATATTGATTGTTAATCCTCACAATATGACCTAATAAAGCAGAACACCTAATGTGTACAGTTTGCCTATCTATATCCCTGGACACAAATCTCCAAGTGATCTATAAAACTGAACAGACTGGTTGAATATTTTGCTGCATATAGTCACTTTATTTATTTATTTATTTATTTATTTATTTATTTAAACACTACTTATTATAGAGAGAACCTACTCAAGAGGGTTTATAGAAATGATCAAAAGAGACTCTCCTCCTGCAAGAGAGGGGAGTGGTTGTGGGCAGGAGCCAGTCTCCGCCTCAAGCAGGGGGCGTCAGCCCCCTGCCTCCCACTCACCTGGCTGGCGCCCATGCCCACGGCCAGGCACCCAACCAGGTGCCTTCAAGGGGGCATGTACAGCAGCCTAAATTGCTGTGGCGCCAGCCTCCCGGCCTCACTTTACGTCGTCCCATCACGAGTCACCCACCCTCCACTCCCTTAGAGCACAGGGTCTCAGTTCTCTTTTGGCCTTGCTATGGACCTTAGGTTGGTCGCCCTGGTTGTCCGGAGGGCCTGGTAGGAATTTTTCCATTTGGCATTAGGCTTTGTGGTTTTTTCGCCTACCTCGTAGCAATCGTCACAACTTTCGTGGTATTGGTGGGTAGGTTAGGCATTGGAATAAAGTGTTGTGGTGTGTGGAAGGGCTAGGTGTGGCCATCGCCTACACCTTCAATTTTTGGGTATTCCGTTAAAGGAATCCGGCGGTCGTGTATTCTGTCCGATGCCTGCGTGGCGGGGGGCCATGGCATGACCCCCGGTGACATCAGGGGAGAGCTTATAGTTGGATTAGCATCAACAGGCTCCACCTACTGGTGAATAAACCCCCCTTTTCAGGCTCACCCCTCTCCGAGTGGGTGGAGTCAACTGACGTAATCCAATGCCTAAGCCAATACCTTTTCACTTGCTGTAATCAATAAAGTTGTGGCCTTTTCTTGCCCATTAACCTTATATCACGTGTCCTTGTGTTTTCATTCCACTATGCGGGGATCGGGTCCTCGAACCACAACTCAAGTGTTACCATAATACAGCAATGTAAAAAATGGTATTGATCATTCCTGTTGGGAGTCATAAGTTGTTGTTGTTGCCCTGTATGAACTCTAAATACACCTAACAGTTGTGCGTTGTAAGGATGTCTGGCACAGGCTGCCATTGCATCTTCTTGAGAAGATTGCCCACAACTAGTGAGCTTCTCACTGAGGAATCATTAAAGTCATACTGTACATTTATAAAAGCTGAGTTTCTTTTTTTAAAAATAATAATAATATTTTTGATTGATTTTCTTTCTTACAACAAATATCCATCATCATTACTACTAAACATACATTTCCCAGTTTCCTCCCTGTTGACTTCCCTCAGCTTCCATTTCTGGTTTGTTACATCAGATGTTACAATCTGCTGTTATATTGTCCCATTGTTATACTTCTTGTTCTCTTTAAATAAAGTTGTGAATGTTTATTTGAATCCTGCCAGTGAGTTCATTTTTTTGTTTTGTTTCTGCAAATATGTTATAAAAGGTTCCCATTCTTTTTCAAAGTCACTATTGTCCTTTTCCCACAACCTATCCATTAATTTTGCTAACTCTGCATGGTTCATCACCTTTTCTTGCCATTGTTCTTTGAATGGTACTTCTCCAGTCTTCTAGGTAAAGGTAAAGGTACCCCTGCCCATACAGGCCAGTCTTAACAGACTCTGGGGTTGTGCGCCCATCTCACTTAAGAGGCCAGGGGCCAGCGCTGTCCGGAGACACTTCCGGGTCACGTGGCCAGCGTGACATCGCTGCTCTGGCGAGCCAGAGCTGCACACGGAAATGCCGTTTACCTTCCCGCTTGTAAGCAGTCCCTATTTATCTACTTGCACCCAGGGGTGCTTTCGAACTGCTAGGTTGGCAGGCGCTGGGACCAAGCAACAGGAGCGCACCCCGCCGCGGGGATTCGAACCGCCGACCTTTCGATTGGCAAGCCCTAGGCGCTGAGGCTTTTACCCACAGCGCCACCCGCGTCCCTTCTCCAGTCTTCTAGTTTTGTGCTATTAAGATTCTTGCTGCTGTTGTAGCGTACATAAATTGTGTCCGTTTTTCTTTCGGCAGCTCTTGTCCTATAATACCCAACAAAAAAGCTTCTGGTTTTTAAACAAATGTTATTTTAAACATTTTTTTTTCAATTCATTGTATATCATTTCCCCCCCTTTTTATAATCTTGCAATCCCACCGCATATGATAAAATGTACCTTTCCCTTCTTTACATCTCCAACAGTTCTTTTGTTCTGTTTTATACATTTTTGCCAATTTTACTGGTGTGGTGCACCACCTATACATCATTTTCATGTGATTCTCTTTTAACAATATGCAATCTGTAAATTTCAAATTCACTTTCCAAAGTCTTATCCAATCCTCAAATTGTATATTATGGCCTAAGTCCTAAGTCTGAGGATGCACAAAATACAGTATAGAAGAGCACCATTGTAGAGTTAAATGTATTGCATTCCATGCTAAATTCAGTTATCAAGGGCTCTCATTTCATTTTCAGTCAATCTTAGTCACTTTCTCTGCAAATCACACATAACCCAAAATGGAAATTATTTCATATACACTAAAAGTAGTAAAAATATGTGCTAATGCAATTTGGCACCTAAGCGTGAACACCTTGATAGTCAATACTTAATGGATTGCCAAATGCTGGACATGTGTCTGACATTGATAAAAGCATAAGTATCTGATGGATCTTGAGGTAAATTACTGCCATATAGTATACTGGGGTTCTCAATTCCCCTTTACACGTTAGTTTATATGTATTTTACCACTAGAAATCACTTCATAGAACATGCCAATCGGAGTGATTGCCATCATTTTTGGTCCTGAAGAAGCCCGAGGAGTGACTAAAAACAAGACTCTATGTCACAGGTTTTGAATAAAAGACCCCACATGAACAAACAAAGCCAAAGCCATTGTTTCTGATCATAGAAGCTTATGGATTCTTGGAGAGAGAGAAAATCATTCACCTTCCTCTGTCTCTTTCTTGAAAGTGCAATTCCCCTGTTTTTTTCATCAAAGATTGCCTCATTATTTCAGCAGCTGAACCTTTCAGCTAAGCAGCCTTCTCCCAACAACATAGCAACAAACTTGTCAGATCGTGCACCCGATTCTTACTCAGGTTACCTCATTATCACCACTGCATCCATAATTTGAATGCTAATATCAGAACAAAGACTCGAGAAAGCTTTTCTGAAAGTTTGGGACATCTGTCTACTGTAAATGTTAGCCTGTTAATTTTTAACTGTGACAGCAGAGCTGATCTAATAACAAAAAAGGAAGGAAAAAGAAAATGAGATTTACATGTGGATGGACACTTCTGAGTCCTAACTACCTGAATGTTTTATCCCAGCTCTACACAGTATTGACACTAAATATCTCATACTATTATGTACATGGAGTTCCAAACACATGCACAAGCAATTCGAAAGGTCACATTTGAAAAGCTGTATGTAATAGGAGAAAATATATTTGGGTTGTTGAATTGTGCATGAAGATGCAGTGTTTATTGTGTATCTATGCCTTCTTTTTATTTTTCTTTCTGACTGTATTTATATACAATCTTTCTACTGACACTTGATGTGGTTTACAGTTTCAAAGAATGGCTTTCAGTCTAAAAGTTATGATACCGTGGGGTGGGGGTATTGAGGAGGAAGCACAAAATAAAGAAAGCCAGATAACATTTGATAAGGTAAGGAGAAGATAGATGTATGGAGGTATTTTAAGAGGCAAGTGGCAGTCAGTCCCAGCTGTGCAGACAGAAAGAGCCTTACTGCTTTCCTGTTCCTCAGATGCAGCTAAAGATGGCAAAGAAATTCAACTGAGCTTGCAAGCTTGCATTTAAAGGTGAACGTACCTAACTTGCCCTTTCCAAAACAAGGCGACAACTGAAATATGCCCATCCTTCAAAATTCGCTTTGCAGCCAAGTAATGCGTACCAAAAGGCATTTATTATGTAAAGTATGCATGTAAATGCATATATTAATGAAAATGATATGAAAAAATGAATTATGTTAGAGAAGAGTGCTTTCCGAAAGGGTAAATTATTCCAAACCACTTACAAAAAAGGGGGGGGCACTAAAAAGCTGCTGAATTTTCCAGAGCCGAAATTGCTGTGCAATTGCGGGGAAAGGAATTTAAGACTGGGAGAATGATAAATCTAGCTATGGACAGATTGGTCCATACATGGATGCAGTCAAGCGGGATGGCTGCAGGTTCAGGTAGTTCTGGAAGTGGGAAGGATCAAACGGCAGTTGGCCTCAACTGAGCCAAAGGAAAGGGCTTTGCTGTGTCATCTTCCCCTCACATAAAGCCAAGTGGGAAATGCATGCAATGCAAGTTGATGTTTTGTTTCTTAAGGTTGAAAAGCAGACAATACAAAGCAATTGGAAAGGGCAAAATAATAAGGAACTCAATGGCAACCCAACATTAGCATGAAAATTAAATTATGATACGTCTGTGCCAAAAGGGTAAGCACAATATTAGAAAAAAGCTCTTATGCATCCAAAAGTTTATCAATCTGATTTTGCCAAGTGCAGTATGCACGTGGAAGCTATGCATGTCTATATCCCCAGTTGGATGGGAAGCTATACATGGCAACAGGTTCTCTAAATGCAGTTCTCCTCATGACTATTAGTGTGTAGACTCTAAAATCAACATTATCATCATCTGCTGGTCAGCTATTTCAGCAGAGAATTTAGCTATACAGTGGTACCTCAGGTTAAGAACTTAATTCGTTCTGGAGGTCCATTCCTAACCTGAAGTACCACTTTAGCTAATGGGGCCTCTTGATGCTGCCGTGCCACTGCTGCACGATTTCTGTTCTCATCCTGAAGCAAAGTTCTTAACCCGAGGTACTATTTCTGGGTTAGCGGAGTCTGTAACCTGAAGTGTCTGTAACCCAAGGTACCACTGTATATGCTTCCCTGTTTCACTAATCAATTGACTTGTGCCAGTTTTGAAAGGACTTTCCATGCACAGTCCAGCTGCCCCACATGCTTATTTGAATTTGAGTAGCAAGATGACTTACACACACACACAGGAACTTTGGAATACAAAAATCCTACCTCACTTTCAACCTGCTCCAGCCTTTTTTGACTAACTGATACATAGAAAATCTTGGAAATATTCAGCAGCATATATTCAATGGGAGCAAGCATTTGACAGCATTTGACTAGTGGCTTGCAATAAAATTTAATCAATAGTATATTAATTTAATCCATCCATTTAACTAACCCACACTGGCTACTTTCTCATTTTTATTCCAAAGTTTTATTCTGAAATGTGACTGCCAAAACTGGACATCAAAATCCAACTTTCATAATTCGATTTGACAGCTGGGTTGATGAAGTTAATAAAAGCTTGCTTTTGATTTCTTTCTCTTTCTCTCATTCTACTTCTTCATGTAAAAACACAAACCTTCCCATACTTTATGAATTGGACAACATTGAACCAAGAGGTTAATTCTCATCCTATCCAACCACATTAATCTTCCTGGAATGGATGAAGAGGAAATGGCACATATATATTTTAAAGGTCTCTTTTCCAAAATATGAAAGAATAGTTTAACACAGGGATGAGGAATGTGAAGTTCTCCAGATGTTGCTCAACTGGAACTCCCATCATCTCTTGATAATGTTTTGATAACACAGCTATAAACCTGTGACTAGCAGAGTAGTCCAGAAAAATTCTAGAGTCTTCTCCCTTTCCAGTTGCCAGCCTTTCCAGAGTTGACAGTGAAGGACACTCCTTGCCCACACAGTTCAGTGTAAAGTGTTTTATTGCCACAAGACAATTCAAACATACTATATACATAAAACCTCTTAGAGGTTAAACTGAAAGGAGAGAGGTCTACCCATTGCTGCTGAATACAGCCTTGGCTTTATACCCATCAATGCAAGTACACATGTTCTTTGGAGAAAGGGAGAGTAGATTAGTCATACCAGCTCTGTAGCCTTGAGCTGTTTAGAAAGGTCCATCACATCCTAACCCTGAACAGAAATCAGATGTGGGGGAAAGGCAACTCAAGACACAAGACCAAGGTGTTAGTGCAATTTCACATGAATCCCCAAATCACACCAACATGCCATGCTGGCTGGGTATGATGAGATTTCAACAACATCTGGAAGGCCACTGGCTTAATGCAATTGAGAGAGTATAGTAAAGCTAAGATTGATGAAGTCTACAGTTGACATAAATACTATGGCAGTGATAGCCAACACGGTACAACCCAGACATTGCTGGACTGAAACTTCCATTTCTGTTGGTGATTGACCATACTGCCTGGTGCTGGTTGGCGCTGGAGTCCAACAACTTCTGGAGGGCAATGTGTTGGGTATTCCTGGGTCACACTGTTGTGTGCTGAAAACAGGGAAGTGTTTGATAGAAGGAACAAAATGCATGTGACGTCTGCTAACCTTGATATTGCAAAGTAAATAATATTTTTATGTTTATCAAACATGCAGCATAGCATTGATTATGTGCATGAGTAAGCAAGTTATAAATAAACCTAATCATTGTTGACAACAGGCGTCTGGTATATTTACAAAGTGAAAACAACACTGAATAAGCCAGCCATATGTGAAAAACAGGAGAGAAGCATACTGGTACATATGCAATCATCATTTGCTAGCTGTAATTGATGCGTGTGTGGAAGTAGGAGTGTGGAAGTAGGAAAGATAACCAGAATTAGCAATCATATAGTAGGCTGGAGTTGAATAAACATAATTTGATGACACACACACCCCTCAACAACAATGCCTTGACTCCTGTTGTTTGCTTTTCAACAGCAAGAAGAGGGTGACATGAAAGCAAGTGTGCCGTGATCAGCGTTTCATACTAGGAAGTCCAGGTTTAAATCCCCACTGCAACCTGGAGACATTGGGTCACTCATCATCTCTCAGGCTATCATTTCTCAGAGGGCTGTTGTGATAGCTAAAATGGGAGGGGGGGCAGACAATGGCATACACCAGTGGTTCCCAATTAGCTAAGTCCTGCAGACCCCCTGTTTTCCAAAAGCAAAGCCAAGGACAGTGGCGGAGCTTCATGCTCCAGCACCAGGGGGGCGGAGAGCAGGCGGGGGAGTGGCTGGCACGCGTCCTGGGGGTGTGGCGCACCGCCTGTGGGGCGTAGCGCCCAGTGCGGGCGCAGGGGGCAGCCGTGATGGCACCCCACCAGAATCGTGCTGCTGGGGGCAGTGCACTCCCCCCGCACCCCTCTTCCTCCGCCAGTGGCAACGGACCCCTATTTTTGAAAACTTAGATATCTCTATGGAATTTTTATTATATGAATGGTGCCACAGACCCCCTGGGTGGGTTACATGGACCCCCTGGGGTCCGCGGACCACTGGCATGCATCATTATTAAGCTTTCTTGAGGAAGATGGAGTTTCAACATACTGGATGAATAGGAGGCTCATCTTTCCTCTATATCCACTGCTACCCATAAAAACAGCAACCCTGTTATTGGCCTTGTTGTTCCTGAATTAGCCTGCCCTTGCTAATTAATTAGTATGGCAACGGTTAAGCAGGAGGAAACACATCGAGCTGATCTATTTAGCATGAATCTGTGTAGTTGGACAGGCCTACGTTCCTTTGATTCTTTCTGATTTCTCTCTGATTTCAGCAAAAGTGCTTGAAAGTATGACATCTTGCACTTTAGACAGACCTGCATGCATAGCAGTTGACCCATATCACTTGAATCACACCAACTGTGCATGATAGTTCATAAAGGGAGGTTTCCTCCAGCAAAGAAAACAAACCAACTGGCTAAGCCTTTCCAAATCTACTCGACAACTTATATTTTCAGCTGCAAATAGATGATTGTCACTTGCTTTTGTGAAAGGCAAAGGGACAGAAGCCGGAGGGGGGGACGCCAAAAGCTTAATATTTATTATGAGGTGGAAGTGGTTCCAGCACCTGGTAGAACATAGATGCCTTGCAGCTGAGCTTGGCTGGCTGCAAATTGCACATGACCCTTTTATTAAAATATATTATATAATTGCTGTATTTATTCAAATGTAATGCACACCTTTTTGGCCAAAAACGTCGTGAAAATTCAGGTGTGCATTAGATATGATGGCACATTTACAAATACTTTTTTGTTTCAAGGTTTGGAAAACTGAGGTGCGCTTTAGAGTCAATGGTGCATTAGATTCACATAAATATGGTAATCCAGCTTGCATCAAATTTATTGCCTGTTGTATTTTTGCCCCTGCATTTTGTATTTATAAGCACTGATCCAGATATTTACACTTGGTACATAAAGAAGGCTGATTGCCGAAGAACTGATGCTTTTGAATTATGGTGCTGGACTCTTGAGAGTCCCATGGACTGAAAGAAGATCAAACCTATCCATTCTTAAGGAAATCAGCCCAGAGTGTTCACTGGAAGGACAGATCCTGAAGCGTTGGCTCCCATACTTTGGCCACCTCACAAGAAGAGGAGACTCCCTGGAAAAGACCCTGATGTTGGGAAAGATTGAGGGCACAAGGAGAAGGGGATGTCAGAGGACAAGATGGTTGGACAGTGTTCTCGAAGCTACCAACAAGAGTTTGACCAAACTGTGGGAGGCAGTGGAAGACAGGAGTGCCCAGCCTGCTCTGGTCCATGCGGTTACAAAGAGTTAGACACAACTAAATGACTAAACAACAACAACAACAAATTGGATGCACAGCCCACTCTCCTGAACAACAGATCTTTGACTTGTCCATGTTGCCACTGCTTATCTCCAGCTAGCTCCAAGGAGGGAATGGCTTCTCAAGTCAATCTCCTGATTGATGGTTTGATATAGTATGCAGGATCAGTGTTCATCCCTGGGGTCTTGTCCAGAAACAGAACACCTGCAAGAACATTTCCTCCACCCCTCAAAGGCTGAATTGCATCCAGAAGGGCCATTCAAACATAGAAGGTTTGCTTGAGGTGTAGATTGCCATAACAGAAGCAGGGCAATATTGTGTGATCAAATATGCCCCATTCTCTTCATTTCCTGTAAATGTGATTGCTCAAATTCATTAATCTAAAGCCGTCGTGTGATACCATTTATATGATTGAATGGTATATTACATTCTTGTGCTGCTTAATGATTACAATCATTCTTATATTCAGTCTAATGAAAGTTTTAAAATCTCATTACTACTTCCACATTGGATGCAAACCATATTCCCCTTAAGCCAGTGGAGGGAATGATAATGCTATCTGTATTGTAACCATAACCGCTATATCAAAAATTACTACTTTAAAAATTCAATTGCACCAGCAATGGTGAAGTAATCAACCCACATTGGTACACCGAGCCTATCAAATAGTTGCTCCAAAAGGCAGGTGGTTCATGGACTGGAAAAGATCCCCCACTGCAGACTTATACCAAATAAAGTTTCTAGAGAATTTAACAATGTGATCCTATGCATGGATTGCAGACCCACCAAATGCACCTATTTTCCAGGGAAAGTTCCTGATTTACATGAGCCGTCCTGGTTTCAGATTTCACCCTGGAATGTCCTACTTTTCCTTAGGATGTTCCCATTTTCATCAAAGAAATGTTGGAGGGTATGGAGTTATGCAACCCCAAGCCAAGGAGGTAAGTAACTATAGAAGACATCTGAAGGCAGCTCTGTATAGGGGAGTTAGAAGAAGAAGAAGAAGAAGAAGAAGAAGAAGAAGAGGAGGAGGAGGAGGAGGAGGAGGAGGAGGAGGAGGAGGAGGAAGAAGAATGTTTTATATATGTTGGAAGCTGTCCAGAGTGACTGCAGAAACCCAGTCAGATGTGTGGAGTATAAATAATAAAATTGTTGTTGCCATTGTTGTTGTGTTGTTGTTGTTGCTGCTGTTGTTGTGGAATAGGGCATCCCTATTTTCATCAGAGAAATGTTGGAGAGTATGGGATTGCAGTTACAGATGCACACTCTTCATGCTCATCTCAGATCAATCAAAGGTCACACTATACACATCAGAGAACTGTGTGTTCCATTTCAACAGTAAGTACTAAATGATTTCAGTGAAACATGTCATATGGAATGAAAATACTATATACCAGACCCAAAACACTACTATTAAATGCAGGCTAGCTGACCCTTAGACAAGAGAGAGAGATCAGGATACATGTTTACATTTCCTTTTAAAAAAACCGGAGTCTTTATTTTGTCTCAACAATTTCCTTATTCAAAATCCAGTCCAATAGATGTCCAGACCCATTTCGTTTATTAACGGATCCTCTTAAATTATCCTATCAAAGACCTGATATTTACTCAGAGCTCCTGGAGATTTAAACCACTTATGTAAACTCCTGCAGCCTTAAGGCTGCGTTTAGATTACCTGCAATTATCTTCAAATATTTGGATACACAAGTGTAGCTGTCCCCTTACAAGCCTTTTAAGATCAAAAGGTTGTCATTCAGCCCTGGAGGCTTAGAACTTCCAAGCTTACATTAATCATTAAAACATGGGTTTATCATTTTGGCTGACACTAAATCAGCACACATAAACCCGTAAAACAAGGCTGTAAGGAAGAACTTTGCACTAAAAGTATATTTGCAGATGACACCAAATTTGCAAACTCGTAAATGACATCAAGCTGGGAGGGGGGACTAATGCTGCAGCAGACGGAACTGGGATTCAAGGTGATGTTAATAGATTGGAAAACTGGGCCCAGACTAACATAATGAGTTTCAATGAGGACAAATGTAAGGTTTTGGATGTCAGGCTCATGTTAAATCTAAACAGTAGAGCTGTTTAACTGTAGAACAGACTCCATCAGAAGGTGATGGATTCTTCTTCGCTGGGGGTTTTCAAGCAGGGATGCGTTAGTTGAGATTCCCCAGGTTCGCTTCCAACTCAACAAGTTTATGATTCTATAAATATTCTCACCTATATAATCTACCTTGCTTTTTTAAAAATCCCTTTAGCAGGAAAAACATCAGAAGATGAGATAATTAGGAATTAATGAAGACTTTGTTCCCATTTGTTGATAAAGTGTAGGTGGGGGAATATTTGGAAAAAAAACAATTGACAATTGGCAGATCAGCAGGTCAGCATATATGATTCCTGCGGTCTTGGGGGAATTAGCTAATGAGCCTGCTGAAGCACAGGCAATTATGTTGCAAGCATCACTGAGATACCAAAGGACTTTGGAGGGGGCTGGGAGGGAGAAACAGCAAGGGCAGTAATAGAGAGATCTCTAATTAGCCTCTGGTTCAGTGCCTTGGGAGAAAGTGTTGAAGCCCATTGTTTGAAGTCCAGATTTAGAATGCTCGTGAGGAACACTCACCAATAAACCCTGAACCCATTGGCGTTCATAGGAGCAGCAACAGATTTGACTTCCATGGGGCTTTAATGGGGCACAGAACGTGCAAGAATCTATTTTGTATTATGTGCATGGTGAGATTTCTGGTGTGACATTTGCACAGTCCAATGCACCTATGAGTGC
Organism: Podarcis raffonei; assembly: GCF_027172205.1. Lineage (NCBI taxonomy): Eukaryota > Metazoa > Chordata > Lepidosauria > Squamata > Lacertidae > Podarcis > Podarcis raffonei. The sequence goes on along the minus strand of NC_070605.1, from coordinate 88,246,845 downwards.
TGTCCTTGGAGTTTGAAACAGCAGAGAGAATAGATTGACAGGTCTGCTACAGGCCTGTCATTTTCCTTTGGAGCTGGAGTGAATTTGTAAAAGCCACGAATACACACAGCCCGAGCGTGGAAATGTGCTCACACTGATTTTTCAGGAACATGCCTTTGGAGCATCACAGAATTCTATGATTCTTTGCGAATCAAGGCTGGGCCCTAAGCTTTCCTTCAGTGTACAAGGGCAGTTTGACACAGGAAGACCTTGCATTCAGCGATGGGTACATAGGAAACTGCCTTATTCAAAGTCAGACCAGTGGTCCATGCAGGTAAGTACTCAAGAAATGGGGAATATGTAATAATGAATAAAAATAAATTAATGAGATGAAAATTAATCAGCATTTTAGTGTGGGTTTCTCCCAATGTATGCCTTCTTTTTACTCCAGTTTCCCCAATACACACATTTTTACAAAGCATTTCCCCCCTAATATAATGCATGATTATATATTACTTCCACTAATATATGCATCTGTGTGCTCAGTTTACCCTACTGTATCTGTGCTCCTTGACTGGAGGAGTCCCCCTGAAAATTTTAGAGATGTGCAATTTTTGGAGGACAGCTGTATATCAGCTAGCAAATTGTTTTGGAAGGTCAATATTAGGCTGGTTCACCTTTAAATGTAAACTGAATCAAATTTCTTATCCCTCCATATTCACAACTTCGAAATGCACATGGGTTTTGATTATGTGGAAACTTTGTGGAATTTGTTTCAGAATTAATTTTTACAGAAGATTCATTCTATTCAAGTGACTATTTTCAAAGTTCCTGTCAGCCTGCTACTTTGAAAGACTTCCTTCTTACACGACCTAGCAGGAATCCTCTGTTCTCCCAATGGTACTATTACATTCTTCATATTGCTTGAAACAGTACATTTCATTTAAGGAGAGAGACGGGGAGGAAATCAATATTGCTATTGAGGGGAATATTAACAAAGGAAGAAAATATATTGTTTTTTCTGTTTCCTCAAAGAAATCATCATTTTCAATATACATGAAAAGCATCGCTCAAATATCTTAGTGTAAAAGTCAGTGTGGTGTTTTTAATCACTGCTGTTGCGTAGTTATACAAACAAATAGCACTTTAGATCGAGAACCAATAGTTTATTTTACAGCAAAATGTTTCTTGGAAACATAAAAATTGCAAAAGCACTTTTGGTTTCCTGCACAAAAGGGTGGGTCTGTGTGAGTGTGTTAATTCATTATATCATTCTTCTTGGGTCAAAGCAGGCATCCTTCTGTAGAGTGTTTTTTTAAGCAGAGGAAGAAAGTACTAAACTTCACAGCACACAGTGGAGCAAAGGGTCAGTTCCGCATGCTGCGAAAATGTTCCAAAGACAAAATCTTATCTTCACCGATACACAATCAGGAATTGGCAAAGAGTATGGAGACTGCCCTGGAACTGTATATACCAGATATGAGGGGGGGAATTATTGTTCAGATGTTGCCAAAATACAATGCCTGTCATCTCTGACCAGTGGGACTGATGGGAGTCCAACAGCATTGAAGAGCCACAGACTCCTCATCACTCCTATGCACATTTACTTGTGAATAAAGCCCACTGAACACAATGTCACTTACTTCTGAGTGTCATTTATTTATTAGATCTCTTACCCATCCTTCACCACAAGGTCCCAGAACAGGTGACTAAAGTATTAAAACCATTTAAGACTATGGCATCTCCTAAATGGATATACATCAGGTGTCAAAGGCTAGGGTAAAGAGGTAAAATTTCAGTATACAGTGGTACCTCGGGTTAAGAACTTAATTCATTCTTAACCTGAAACTGTTCTTAACCTGAGGTACCACTTTAACTAATGGGGCCTCCTGCTGCCACTGCGCCACCGCTCGATTTCTGTTCTCATTCTGAAGCAAAGTTCTTAACCCAAGGTACTATTTCTGAGTTAGCGGAGTCTGTAACCTGAAGCGTCTGTAACCTGAAGCGTCTGTAACCCGAGGTACCACTGTATGTCAAAAGCTATGCAATGAAGTCGCCAGACACACTTCTGTGAGGAGGAAAATCCACAGCTCGGGGATGTCACAGAGAATGTCCTCTCCCAGGCCACCACCACCCAAAGTTCTGAGGGCAGTGGAACAACCGAGAGAGATTCCTATGTCAGTCTTAGGACCTGAGAGAGTCTGTCAGGAAGAAAGCAAGAGAAGAGAAGATGGTTATGTAACTATTATTCAACAGCAGTGGTAACGGGGGGTATACTTCTAATGGGATCCAGTGGGTTTACTTTGTGTATAACTTAGCTGGCTATTGCCCATACTTGTGGGGCGGGGGAGCATTTCAGGAGTGTTTTGTAAAAAATAAAATTGTGAGAAAAAAGGTGAAGAACGAGCAGAGAAACATGGCTTTCCCCCCTTTTTTTCCTCCCTATTTTTTAATGCTGTATTCTCTTCTGATTCTGTGAGAGGCATATCAGAAAGCAGCAGTGTGACCTCAGAAGGCGGTTGAGTGGGATATCTGGTAGCCCAAGCAACAACCTCAACAACATTGAAAGCAGACACTGCAGCATTCCTTATAAACTTCAAGGGCATCCTTCTGTGATATCTTGCTCCCACAAAACAGGCTGATTATGCCATTATGTATACTGTGCTAATTCCCCCCCCCCTGCTGAATTTTGAGAGGAAAAGGGTGTTTCCAGTGCTTTGCTGAAATCTGACCTCTAATTTATTGGTAGTTTTCTTCCCCTGAAAAAGTGGCTTCCATTTTTATACCTCCTTCTCAATGTACTTGAGAATTTCAGATTCTTGAGCTTGCTTATAGTTGCAAGTTGGCTGTGGATGGTGTGAGCATCTCTGATTGTTTGCTTTTCTTAATAGACATGTACTTCTGCACTCTGCAGCCTCCCTGGCTGCCCATGTTTCTAGATCTGGAAAAAGTTAAATGGGAGAGGATACCACAGGCATCCAGGAAGGTTGCAGGGTGTTCCCCCCCCCTCTGCCAGGCTCAGGCAGGGAGACAAGAGCAACCACACTGCTGAATGGCATTTGAATCTGGAGTAACTTCACCTTGGCTTAAATTCACTGCCTTGCTTGGGGTGACCCTCACAGAGTCCATAGGCTGTCACCCTTGCACCAGTCCCACTGATGTAATAAATACTCAGCTTTGCCAGTTTTACCACCCTTTTTCTATAGATGGGTGGCAGTGACAAGAAAGAAAGGTTGGGTGTAATAGCTTATGTAGATTTATCCACTGAGTTCATAACTGAGTGGAGATTTGAAGTAGGTGCTTGATACTTTAATATGTACCCAGTGAACGGTAAAGGTAAAGGACCCCTGGATGGTTAAGTTTAGTCTAATTCAACTATGCGGTATGGCACTCATCTCTGCTTTAAGGCTGTGGGAGCCAACATTTGTCCACAGACAGCTTTCCAGGTTATGTGGCCAGAATGACTAAACTGTTTCTGGCGCAATGGGACACCGTGACGGAAGCCAGAGCACACAGAAACTCTGTTTACCTTCCCAACACAGTGGTACCAATTGATCTACTCACTCTGGCATGCTTTCGAACTGTTAAATTGGCAGAAGTGGGGACAGAGCAATGGGAACTCACTCCATCACGCAGATTCAAACCAACAACCTTGCGATCGGCAAGCCCAAGAGGCTCGGTGGTTTAGACCACAGTGCCACCTGCATCCCTCATGTACCCAGTAGTGACGTGAGCAGGAAACACTTCAGTAGTTGGAGTGAAGCTACCCAGTCTGACCCTGCACACACATGAAAGGATTGTGTGTGAAACCCACCCACCCCTCACATCACATGTTAATATGGCTGGCTGCCCACTTCCATTAAACCACTGCAACAATTGCCTACAAAGAAAGATGGCTTGTCTCTCCAGCTATTTAAAATGCCCATCACATCTCCCTGATGGGTGATTTTTGTTACTTGCTGATGAAACAGTCAGCCAGAAAAGGGACACTGGTGGCATGTTAAATTTATCACACGAAAATCACCACCTGAATTCTTCATGTGAAAACATCCAAGGGATCTAATAAGCAATAATGGCAGAGAACTTCAAGTAATTGGAGGCATTTGTTTACTTGTTTGCTCAGCACAAAAACAGTGATGTGTGCTCCCTCTTCTGGCTATGTCATGGAATTTAATGATAATTTTCTGGGAATCCCACTGTACTAAAATGTGGGGTTTATTTCTAAGTAAGCATGCACGGTCACCGGAGCCAGCTTCTCTATGTCTTCTATCTCTAGCAGTTTCATCCTAGGTAGGGCTGCTACAGACCACCAAAAACTTTGTCTATAGATTTGTCGGTCAATGAACAAAAACAGAAACTTTATGATGAATTTTTCAAAGACTTATGAATAAATGTGCCTCTTGCCCAATGTTTAGCACTCCTGCTTTTTGCAGGTAGTCATAGAAGTTTGAGCTAACTAATGCTTCCTGTTGTTGTTGTTTTTAAGCTACCACTTCAAAGGGTTAGAAGAAAATGATATAATTAATAGGTTTGATTCTGTATTATGCTAACTAGAGATGGGCAAGTTCACCTCAGATTAACCTGGAAATTACCAGAGTTCTTCTCCATCCACTTAAAAAATCAGAAGATATTGTGTATCCCCCTCCCCCATCCACACACAAAATTCAATCTGAAAAGGTTCGGGAAAATTACCTGCTTGACATCCTGCAGGACCTTCTGCAATAAGCAAAGTTGCCCCATTACTGACATGGGGGAGAGGCAGTGTTTTGACTACTTTAGTTTGCATCAGAAGGGGGAAACACTCTGCAGGAACTTCATCCAGTGCTTTTGGAAGGGGGATTAGCACCCACTGGACCTAAGAAGGGGGTAGTTGTCTTTCACAGCCACAGATTGGGCTCCCATGTGTCTTGCTGAAGAAGCTCTGCAGATGCACACAATCTATAGGTGGGAGTTGGTCTCCCATTCCTGTTCAAGAACAGCATGGAGAAAATGGACAGAGAAAGGTTTTTGGCCCTCTCTCATAGCACTAGTGATGTATGGAAGTGAGTAGTGATGTATGGAAGTGAGAGCTGGACCATAAAGAAGGCTGATCGCCGAAGAATTGATGCTTTTGAATTATGGTGTTGGAGGAGACTCTTGAGAGTCCCATGGACTGCAAGAAGATCAAACCTATCCATTCTTAAGGAAATCAGCCCTGAGTGCTCACTGGAAGGACAGATCCTGAAGTTGAGGCTCCCATACTTTGGCCACCTCACAAGAAGAGGAGACTCCCTGGAAAAGACCCTGACGTTGGGAAAGATTGAGGGCACAAGGAGAAGGGGACGGCAGAGGACGAGATGGTTGGATAGTGTTCTCGAAGCTACCAGCATGAGTTTGACCAAACTGTTGGAGGCAGTGGAAGACAGGAGTGCCTGGCATGCTCTGGTCCATGGGGTCATGAAGAGTCGGACACAACTAAACGACTAAACAACAACAACAACATAGCACTAGAACTAATAAACATCCAATGAAGATGAACGTTGGAAGATTCAGGGCAGACAGGGTCGTCTTTAGCAGATGCGGCACCAGGGTGCAAATATCCCCCCAGCGTCCCCAAATTACCACGGATAGTGGGGGTGGGGCCCGAAGTGGCACACTGCCAGCCATGGGGAGGTGCAGCTTCCATCCTCAGCCTCTGCAGAGATTGCTCTCCTCCAGCAGAGGCTTAGGAGGCAAGATGCCACGCCATGCCAGCCATATGATTGATGGGGCACAGCTGGTGGGCGTGCAGGGAAAGGGGAGGCCGCCGGCAAAGGGACCCCTGACCATTAGGTCCAGTTGTGGCCGACTCTGGGGTTGCGGCGCTCATCTCGCTTTATTGGCCAAGGAAGCCGGCATACAGCTTCCAGGTCATGTGGCCAGCATGACTAAGCCGCTTCTGGCGAACCAGAGCAGCACACGGAAACGCCGTTTACCTTCCCACCGGAGTGGTACCTATTTATCTACTTGAACTTTGATGTGCTTTCAAACTGCTAGGTTGGCAGGAGCTGGGACCGAGCAACCGGAGCTCACCCCATCATGGGGATTCAAACCACCAACCTTCTGATCGGCAAGCCCTAGGCTCTGTGGTTTAACCCACAGCGCCACCTGCGTTCCTACTTAATCATGTAAGCACATTAGACAAGTTAATGAAGGACAAGTCTATCAATGGCTACTCGTCACAGTTGCTATATTCTACCTGCACAGTTAGAGGCATTATGCCTCTATATTCCAGTTTTCATGATTGCAGGTGGGCAGAGTGCTGCTTTGCTCATGACCAGCTTACGGGCTTCCCACAGGCATGTGGTTGGCCAAAGAGGTGCAACTCCCTGGCACCCTGGGTGCCCGAGCACCCACAAAATTCTCTATGGAGGGGCCGGGCACTCACAAATTTCAGTGCCACAGCCATGCACATTGCATGGCACCCACAGCCCTGGGCAACCACGGTCATGGGGCCAGGTTAGCACTGTTGGCCACTGTGAGAACAGGACGTTGGACCCGATGGGTCATTGGCTTGATCCAGCAGGCTTGACAACATAGTTCCGCTCCCTCTCCGAGGCAAAGCTGCTCCAATAACTTGCATTTGTCAAGGAAAATATCCTTCAAAGATCCAATATGAGGGTTTGAGAGGGAGCTCTAACCCATGTTTTTCCTTGGGAGGAGGAATTCCTTTCCTTGAATCACTCCTGCAGCCACTTCCTTTTCTTCTATGTAACTGAGTGGAGCAACTTGGTTCCATTGCTTATTTTTTTAATTTATTTGATTGTGTGTTTGATGGATTGATTGATTTATATACTGCCTTTCATCATAAGATCTCAGGGTGGTTCACAGAATAAAATGCACAATAAGAACAAGTGAATACTACCGGTGGTATATAACTCCATTTAAATTGGCTAAAATATATAAAAACAACATGAACATATGTTGGAGATGCAAACAAAAAAGAAGGAACCTTATTCCATATGTGGTGGACCTGTCCCCAAATTAAAAATAAAAATAAAAATGGGACATGGTCTATGAAGAATTAAAGAAAATGCTCAAACATTTATTAAGAAGCCAGAGGCCTTCTTACTGTGCATTATGACAATAGACATCTCAAAAATAAATAAAAGAGTATTTCCATACGCAACTGCGGCAGCTAGAGTGTCAATTGCCAAATACTGGAAAGGAGAGCAGGTGCCAACTAAGGAAGAGTGGCAAATGAAATTGTGTGAATATGCAGATCTGGCCAAAATGATAGAAGCAATAAGAAATCACTCAAACATAAACATAAAAAATATTCTCTGTGTAAGTATGGTTCCCAAAGTAATACTTGGATTTGTCTAGAGTAAATTTCACACTATACACACACACACACACACACACACACACACACACCCCGTATTTTTCATTCTATAAGACACACCAGACCACAAGACGCACCTAGTTTTTGGAGGAGGAAAATAAGAAAAAAAATATTCTGAATCTCAGAAGCCAGAACAGTAAGAGGGATCGCTGTGCAGTGAAAGCAACAATCCCTCTTGCTGTTCTGGCTTCTGGGATAGGTGTGCAGCCTGCATTCGCTCCATAAGACACACACACATTTTCCCTCACTTTTTAGGAGGGGAAAAAGTGAGTCTTATAGAGCGAAAAATACGGCAAATTGGAGGAAATATATAAAGAGATGGATGAAAGTTTGCTAGAACACAGTACAAAGATAAGGAAATAAAGAGAGATGACAAAGGGGGGAGTCAACTATTGTATTAGTAAAATGAGATTGGATAGAAGAGTGACTAGATTATGTATGATAATGCAGAAGAAAATATGATGGTGATTTGTATATTTTTAAAAAGCATTTTTTTGTAAAAAAAAAAGAACAAGTAAATAAGTAAAACACAGCAGCAATACAATACCGCTTCCTTCCCAAAGCAAATTTAAAAAGCTGTAGAATATTAATTAGCCAAAGGCCTGGTTGAAGAGAAACATTTTTGCCTGGCACTTAAAATATATATAATGAAGTGATTGCACAGGGAAGCCAGCAATCACTCTCCAGTTCTGATTTCAAACTGAACTGGAGTTTTATTAGTGGGGCTTGTAAAACTCACCTCTCCTTTGAGCATGACAAGTTCTTCTTTTAGAAATTTTGCTAGCATCATTAACATTAACACACACAGCAGAACTACATAACCTCTCAAAATGAACAAATGCACCCTCTAAAGATCAGCTCTCTGTGTTCATCCACCAAAGCTTTAGTTGACCAACCCAACAGATTAGCACTTAATATGTTTTGGTCATCATTAGGACAGAAAGTCAATAATATGGCAGAGGTTGCATATGCAAGAACCTGACGCACGCAAGGGTTCAACATGAGGTTGTTATTCAGAGCTTGTCAACACAGAAGCTTAGCTTTCAAAGCACACTTGCAAGGTAAACTCTGGAGAAGCTCCTGTGAGCTGTCTCCTTTGTACTGCTTGTCTCGCTGTGGCTGTATATAAATCTGGTCTAGTGATGAATTGCTTTAATCTCTCTAGAAAAGACAGAAAGTGTGGGAAAGTTTGGAAGGCTGGAACTATATGTCAGAAGGTTTTACAACCACAGCCATGCTCACCCTGGTTTATTTGGTGGGGGAGAAAAAAATTGCTGCCTGAGATCAGGAAGAACTTTCTGACAGTTAAGAGCTGTTTGACAGTGGCATGGACTTCCTCTGAAGATGGTGGACTTTCCTTCATCAGCAGTTTTTAAGCAGACACTGGATGACCATCTGTCATGGGTGCTTTGGTTGAGATTCCTACACTGAAGGGGGTTGGACTAGATTAACTCTTGGATTCCCTTCAACTCTACAATTCCATGATTGCAAAGAAATAGAAGCAGTGTCAGGAGTGCGTGCAGAAGCCAGGCCCTGGGACCAGTAGGGCTTCGCAGGATTGGGGCCTTCCTAAGTTTGTTCTGGAGAGGCAAGGCGCAACCGCACAGGTGAGGCCGCTTGGTAACTCGCTGCACCTGGTGGAAGAGCCGGGAAGGGATATAAGGTCAGCATTTTCCTTCGGCTCTTTGCCACAGCAGTACGTTTCCTGCCTTGCTGTGTTTGGCTTCTTGCTTCCTGATCCTCAGACCTCGCCTTCTTGACTCCTTGCTTCTTGACTCTCGGACCCTTGACTTTGTGACTCCCTGCTTCCTGACCCTTGGACCCCTGGCATTTGGACTCTCATTCCTGCTCCCACCCCACCATCTTGCCCCTGGTCCCAACGTCCTCGGCCGGGACTTTGGTCACCCATAGACCAGACCTTGATAGGTAGTGCTCCCTCCCTCCCAAAAAAATGTTTAGGGGTACTCTCATTTTGGCTCAAGAAAATCACCATTTTATAGTTCAAATCGGGGAAAATAAATACAGTGAATGGACAAAAGTACAAAGATTCACAAAATGTTTAGCAGTGTGTTTCCCACCAGGAAAAAACACAGATTAGAAGCAATACAAAAATAATAGCTTGCAAATCGTGTTCTCCTTCATGGAGAGCACGTGTTGCGGTGGGGTCTGCTGAGCCACCCCTCTGTTACCAGGCAGGGTCTCTAAAGATGGCCTGGGGCAGTGATTGGTTCACTGGGTTGCTGGGGTAAAAGTTATGTTGCAATTTTGGTGGGAGGGGTAAAATGTTTTAAATACTCTGCACGCAGCCTGGAGCTTTCTCTTTGCTGCGTGCAATGGATCACCCGCCCACCCGCCCTTGAGTAAGGGGTTGTTGCATTGACCTTGCTATGCCTGTCATGGGGTCGTCTGCCATTGGGGCAGGGGCCTGGTAGGAATTTTGTCCATCTGGCTGATTGGCTGGGCCATTTGGTTTTGCTTACTGCGTAGCAAATCGTCACAACTTGTAAGGTTGCGGTTAGGCATTGGTTATAAATTGGTGGAGGAGGGGTTAGGATAGGCTGGGCCTGCCCCTCCATGGTTGCTGCGGAAAGGGAATTCCGTTAAAGGAATCCTGGGGCTTGCCATCTTTTCGTCCAATCCCTGGAATGGGACCAGGGCCGGCAAGCCTTTGGGGAGCATGCGGATGAGAATTGAGGGTCTGTGACTCAGCTCCATTTCTCCCTGACTTGCTTTCCCCCGCACTGTCTTTCAGTGGTGCCCGGAAGTCAGTTCTGTCCCCAGGCTGGGGGACAGATAATCTTAACCAATGCCTAAACAACCACTCACGGTTTTGTATTTAAATAAAGTTGTGGCCAAAATTATGCCAAAAACCTTAAACAAAAATTAAGTGTGTGTTGTGAGTTATTTGGGGGGGGTGGCTTGGGGACCTCGACACGCAAACCAAAAGAATGGGAAGGGAATAAAGTATGCTCATGTTGTGGGGGGTACAAGTTGAGGCTAGCCATACTATATGTCAGACATGGATGCTGCACATTGGAACAGCAAGCCTGGATAGCTCAGTTGGTTAGAGTGTGGGGCTGATAACACCAAGGTTGCTGGTTTGATCCCCATATGGGACAACTGCATATTCCTGCATTGCAGGGGGTTGGACTAGATGATCCTCAGGACCCTCTCTGACTGTCCAATTCTGCATTTCTATGATTTGTGGCAAGGCACTCTGTACTTAGCAAACTTGATTGAGAAGCTTTTATAGGAATCATTTGGAATGGAGTCATGACTTAACTCACTCTAGCCTACTAGCGCACAAGAAATCTTCCGTGGCTGGTGTGCTGGTGGTGTACAGACTAGCTGTGCATTAGGACACAATGTATTATTCTCATGGAGAAATATTGTGTTCCCTCTAATACTGAACTCAGCAGGTGTGTGCTGACAGAAATTGAGTCAAAACTAGAGACTGGCGACTCTCCGCATTTTGCTTTCCCTCCGTTTCTCATTTTCTCAGCCTTTGCTTCAGTTCTCCACTGCTCTGCCGCACTTTGTGAATTTTTAAAAGTCCTCAGCATTTTAATGTGGATCCTTTCCCCCAAAAGATATGCAGATATTTGTTCTTGTGCATGCAGAATGCCTTTCAAGCTTCATCTCACCTGTGGCAAGGAAATGTCACTGTCAGGAAACTTATCAGCGTTTTCCTTAACAGGATGGTGAAACATAAGTGTCCATGTAAAAGTTAAAACAGTAATGTAAGCAGTTGTTGAAACAGAGATCTCTCCAGTTATACTTGCCCAACTAGATTGAGCAGCTGCTTGCCACCCACAAGATGTAGTTTTGTGATCAGTGCACTGTTTAATAAAGACCATTTCGATTGAATCTGACAAAATGCTTGTTTTGATGGATGAGAGACCAGTGTGTCCTAAACTGACTTTGAAAAGTGTCCAAACCAGCTTAGTCAGAGCAAAGCTTGATGAACAACAGCGCAGTGTGCCAGGTTCCTCAGAAAGTTTACTTGTCTTTGGCTAGAATCCATGAGCCACTTTCTTTGGAGCTGGCTCACTCAAGTCTGATTGAACTTTATGCAATGATGGCAGAATTAAAAAATAATGATTATGGGGATGAGTTATAGTTTTCATTGGCAATCGCTCGTAGCCGAGTAAGATTGCCTTCCATAAACACGGTTTTAACAATGAGTCCGTAAGTGACTGGAGGCCAATTCTGGACCCACACATCCTTCCACAGTGGGGACATTGGTTCCTGGGCGGGAGTTGATCACGGTGTGGATTTGCCAAGCATGCCTTCCTCTTAGCACATTTCTCCCTTGCTTCCTGAGTTTGAGCATCTTCAAAGCCCACGCCACCTTTGGTAAAGGCTGTTCTCCAACTGGAGCTCTCACAGGCCAGTGTTTCCTAGTTGTCAGTGTTCATACTACATTTTTTTAGATTTGCCTTGAGACAGTCTTTAAACCTCTTTTGTCGACCATTATGCTTTCCATTTTTAAGTTTGGAGTAGAGGAGTTGGTTTGGAAGATGCCCATCAGGCATCCACACAACGAAGTTGATCTGCCCAACGAAGTTGATGTTGAAGAATCATTGCTTCAACACTGGTGATCTTTGCTTCTTCCAGTACACTGATATTAGTTCGCCTGTCTTCCCAAGTGATGTGTCAAATTTTTCGGAGACACCATTGTTGAAATCTTTCGAGGAGTTGGAGATGGCGTTTATAAGTGGTCCATGTTTCACAAGCATATAGTAAGGTTGGTAGTACAATAGCTTTGTAAACAAGCATTTTGGTTTCCCTGCGAAAGTCCTCAAACGCTCTGCACTTCAGTCTGGAGAAAGCTGTACTCGCAGAGCTCAGGCAATGCTGGATTTTGGCATCAGTGTTGGCCCTTGTGGAAAGATAACTGCCTAGGAAGGAGAAGTGATCAACATTTTCCAACATTACACCACTGAGTTGGATTTGTGGCGCTGCAGAGGGGTTATTTTGTACTTGTTGGTGCAGCACTTTGGTTTTTTGGATGTTGAGTGATAGGCCAAGCTTTTCGTAAGCTTCTGCGAATATGTTTAGGGTGGTTTGGAGGTCATCCTCTGAGCGTGTGCGCACTACGTTGTCATCAGCATACTGAAGTTCTATGACGGAAGTTACGGTAACCTTATTCTTTGCTTTCAGCCTGCTCAGGTTGAAGAGCTTTCCATCTGTTTGATATATGATTTCTACTCCAGTGGGGAGTTTCGCTTCGACAAAGTGCAGGATCATGGAAATGAAAATAATGAATAGAGTTGGGGCAATAACACAACCCTGTTTAACACCTGATCCTACTGTGAATGGTTCACTTTGAGAACTATTGTTATCTGTGATTGTTGTCAATTTATCACAGAGTAGCCAAATGCTGTTTACAATTTTATATTGGCAGCCAATTTCCAGAATATCAAACTGCACAGAGTACTTGGCATGAAAGGCAACACTAGATTTTGCCATACATGTATATTTATTTGGTGGTGGTGGTGATGATGATGATGATGACTTTGTTATTTGTATTCCACTCATCTGACTGGGTTGCCCCAGCCACTCTGAACAACTCCCAAAAGAGTATTAAAAACACACACATATACTGAGGCGCCCTTGGGCTTTGTACGCCTTCATTTTGCATGCAGCGACCACAAGCACAGCTGGCAGGAAACCGCCTCAGGAGCGTGGCCAGCAAACCCTCCTCCCGGCTTCCCCACATGTCGCCCACCCACCCACCTGCCCCCCAATAGAATACCCTGGCTATGCTGCCTGGAGCCTCTCAGCGGCCTGGCCTGCGTGTCACTGGCGCTCTTTACATAGGCAGAGCTCCCTGCCGGCAACCCCCTTTATAGGTTCTCCCCTTGTACTGGGAGCCAATGCAGTTCTTTTAGGACCAGTGTTATATGGTCCCAGTCACCAGTCTGGCAGCCACATTCTGGATTAGTTGTAATAATAATAATAATAATAATAATAATAATAATAATAATAATAATACCCCACCCATCTGGTTGGGTTTCCCCAGCCACTCTGGGTGGCTCCCAACAGAACATTAAAAACACAATAAAACATCAAACATTAAAAATATGCCTTCAGATGTCTTCTAAAAGTCAGATAGTTGTTTCTTTCCTTGACATCTGAAGGGAGGGCGTTCCACAGGGTGGGTGCCACCACCGAGAAGGCCATCTGTCCGGTTCCCTGTAACCTCACTTCTCACAATGAGGTGCGTTGAATAACGGGATATGTCAATGCTCCAAAGTCACATTACAGAGCATCTTTCCTAGTTTCATTAAAAGAGTTGGGGGGGGGCGTAGAGAGAGATGGTTTTCAACAAAATGTAAAATTGTGTCCTGAACAAGCACACTTTTGTTCTGATATCTCACACTTCAGTGTAGATATTGCATTACATTTTTTTACCTAGTCATTGTCTCTATCCATAAAAGATATCAATTTAAATGCCTATTTTCAAAGTTCAGACTATGCATGTATATGTTTAGGTCAGAGCAGTAGAATCCTGGAGAGCTGAGAAGAGGGACTAATCTCTTCAATTCCCTACCATTAGCCGTATTGGCTGGAGCTGATGGGAAATGGAGTCCAAGAAACCTCACACCATTTTTAAAGGGACTCAAATGTCACCCAAAGCAAAATGTCCCTTGAGGTGTTTAAATTGAATGACAAAATTGGAATAGGGATATGAAGTGTGTAGTTTTTCAGAGTTAGAAAAAGAAAAGAGGGAGGGAGCACATACTTCATGGGGAATAGAGACAGCTTTGATTCCCTCAGATATATCATCAGAACAAGGATTACATTGGTGATACACATAAATGCCCTTGACCTTCATGCTTGATATGGTAATATATTCTACCACACCTCTAGAATTACCATTGACTTTGAAAGAGATTGGAATCCGAGGACTAAGGCTAAACGCAACTGAAAGAGAAGAGAGGTCATGCTACATATATGCTGGCTTGACAAGGGACTCATCGGGTCACAAGGAGCAGTGAGCTATGAAATCCCAAATCTTTCTTCTTCTTTATTTAATCATTTCTATTCCTGGCAACTAAGGCTAATGAGAACAGATCTTGACCCTGAAACTCTAGGACTACTTCTCTATCCAGCCATTTCTGTCTCCTCCAGCATATGTCTCAGGTCTTTCTGCTTTCATGTTTCCAATTAATGAATGTTCATAGCCTGAGGGTATAGCCGTTAAGTCCACCTTTGAGTATAATTTCTTCCTCTTCCTCTGGATCACTCCTCACAACCTCCACTGAAGCCAACCAAGTTTTTATTATTATTATTATTATTATTATTATTATTATTATTATTATTATTATTACAGACCCACTTGCAGTGACCCACCTCTGCCCTGCCCCAACCCTGGGAGCAAGCCCTGAGACAAGAAGGTGAACAAACTGGACAGGACAATATTCTGGAATTTAAAAATTGGCAACAACTTTATTGATTCAAGATGTAGGTTGGATTTGGCTTAGGCATTGGGTGTAAATCCCTCACAGCCCTTTGGTGGAGCGCTGTCTCATGACAGGGTCAAGCCCAGGATTAATATGTCCTGTCAGTATTGTCATTCTCTCCTGTTGCTGAGTGTGTGACTATCAGATCACATGCTCTGTGTGTTTACATTCCATGCTTTGGAAGCGTGAGAATGGAAGACACTGTGTACCACTTCCGCTCTCTTTGTTCTTTGTTCTGACTCTTGTTCTCTCTCGGTAGAGAAGAGAGACACTCCATGATTGCTCTGTTCTTTATTTTGATCCTGTAAATAAATAACTAAACTCAGATGCCACGTGTCTGCAGTCTCAGTTTCTTCTAGGACTCTGCTGTTTATTACTTGCATGCATTTTCGGATTCATGTCATGCTTGGATGTCTGGAGGGGTGAATGCTGTGCTATGCGCTCTGGACCGGTGTGGGAGAGGGCCGTCTCCCATGGAGAAGCACCAACAGGTGCAAGCCACAGGTCTACATGTATGACCCTCCCATGCTGCTGAAGGAAGCTCTGTGACCCATGTGTCACATGCCTTGGCTTTTGGGCAGAGACTTCGTACTAGACCCCACTAATGGGGCAATCTGTTATTGCACTGTTCTGAAGTGGGAGCGATGCACCATTTAAACTCCTTCATGTTCTTAGACTAGAAGGATTCCATTCAATGTCTTATCCGCCAAAGTTGTGAAAGGCAAAATATCCAAATGGGACCAATCTTGTGGAAAATCCCTTCCCAGCTGTGAAGACGGCAACCACGGCAACCATTACTGAACCACTGCTAAGCCCATGAACACAGTGCCCTAGAAAGAAAAGGTTAGCATACATAAACCAAGGTTGCCATACGTCCGGATTTCCCCGGACATTAACGGGATTTTAAAGGCAGAATTGATGTCCAGGGGAGATGTCTGAAAGTTGGAGCTTTGTCAACTTTGTTAGGCGAGTCAATCAAAAAATCATGCTTTGGGGGCACACACAAACACACACACACACACACATCAGTTTGGGGGGCTTCCTTAAAAAAGCTTGGGATGCCCTGGTTTTTACTTTTTGAAATATGGCAACCTAACATAAACCCACAGTCTCATTGCATAGAGGCGGGAGGGGGGTCTTTGGCCATCTGCAGTTCCTGGCGTCAGGCCCAATGGCTAACTGCCTGGCACAAGTGTTGCTCCCAGGGGGTAGGCATTTGTCACACCAGGCCACAACAGCCACCCACTCTGTGGCCAGGTAAGCAGCCATTTTTTAAACTGATATTGTTGTTGTTGTTGTTGTTGTTGCTGTTGCTGTTCTACCCTTCACCCTAAGGTCCCAGGGTGACTTACAACAATTAAAACACAACATTAGAAAAACTTTAAAGTAACTTACACTCACAGGAATAACGTTGGACCAAAATATATACACCCCAAGGTAAATAGGTGCACCTTCAGAACATCTTCAGGTGTGTATTGCAGATGCCAGATGCAAGTCTGTGTAGTGGGAGTTCCAGAACTTAGTGGCAGCTACAGAGAATGTGATCTCCCAGGCCACCCTCACCCCTGAGTTTCTGAGGGCAGTGGAAAATAACAACAACAACAACAACAACAACAACAACAACAACTTCTTCTTCTTCTTCTTCTTCTTCTTCTTCTTCTTCTTCTTCTTCTTATTATTATTATTATTATCCTGCCCATCTGTCTGATTTTCCCCAGCCACTCTGGGCAGCTCCCAACAGAGTATTAAAAACATGATGAAACTTCAAACATTAAAAACTTCCCTAAACAGGGCTGCCTTCAGATGTCTTCTAAAAGTAGATACAGTGGTACCTCGGGTTACATGCGCTTCAGGTTACAGAAGCTTCAGGTTACAGAGTCCGCTAACCCAGAAAGAGTACCTCGGGTTAAGAACTTTGCTTCAGGATGAGAACAGAAATCGTGCTCCGGTGGTGCAGCAGCAGTGGGAGGCCCCATTAGCTAACGTGGTGCTTCAGCTTAAGAACAGTTTCAGGTTAAGAATGGACCTCCGGAACAAATTAAGTTCTTAACCCGAGGTACCACCATAGTTGTTTATTTCCTTAACATCTGAAGGAAAAGCCCTCTGCCTGGTTCCCTGTAACTTTGCTTCTCGCAGTGAGGGAACCTGCTATTTAAATGATCAGGCCCTGGGGCTGAACAATGGGGGTGGAGATGCTCCTTCAGGTATACAGGACCGAGGCCGTTTATACCTGACATGAACAACCAAGACAAAAAACTAGGGATGTTAGAAGGCATCGATTTCTGTTCCATTCTGCATTTGTCACATGTAGCTCTGTTTCCGTTCCACTGCTGTCAGTGCAGAATGTCCCAGGTCCAATCCCCAGCATTTCCCAGTAGAGAGACTCTTGTCTGGAAGAAGAAGAAGAAGAAGAAGAGTTTGGATTTGATATCCCACTTTATCACTACCTGAAGGAGTCTCAAAGCGGCTAACATTCTCCTTTCCCTTCCTCCCCCACAACAAACACTCTGTGAGGTGAGTGGGGCTGAGAGACTTCAAAGAAGTGTGACGAGCCCAAGGTCACCCAGCAGCTGCATGTGGAGGAGCGGAGACGCGAACCCGGTTTCCCAGATTACGAGACTACCACTCTTAACCACTACACCACACTGGCTCTGAGATCTGCTGCCAATCTATGCAAACAGTACTGAATAAGATGGACCAATAGCCTGACTCAATACAAGGCAGCTTCCCATGTTCCTGTTCCTCACCCAGTGTGGTGTAGTGGTTAAGAGCGATAGACTCGTAATCTGGGGAACCAGGTTCGCGTCTCCGCTCCTCCACATGCAGCTGCTGGGTGACCTTCAGCCAGTCACACTTCTTTGAAGTCTCTCAGCCCCACTCACCTCACAGAGTGTTTCTTGTAGGGGGAGGAAGGGAAAGGAGAATGTTAGCCGCTTTGAGACTCCTTTGGGTAGTGATAAAGTGGGATATCAAATCCAAACTCTTCTTCTTCTTCTTCTTCTTCTTCTTCTTCTTCTTCTTCTTCTCACTTCAGTTTTTTGACTCTCCACCAGCCCCTATAGAAAAGTCCTGTGGACACTCAGGAATCCACAATTTCTACATAAGCCTATTTAAATATTCAGGTTCACCCAATGCTCTTCTGGGCCAATCCTCCCCACCCCACTCTATCCCCTGTAAGTATATTGAAGATTGCTGATCATTCATTAGATTTCTCAACTCTGATGCTTTTGGAACTATATGGAGGAAATTTCACACAGCTGGCACCATATAATCTCCGCTGCCCTTTAATCTCCTTTTTTTTGCCCTCTCCCTCCCATTCCTTTTGTTTGGATTTTATTTTATTTCTAATTTTTCAAAGTTTGAATGACTCTAAACCGTTTTTGCCTTTTGTATGCTTATCAGAGCCCTTTTAAGAATGCAAATCCAAAAGTGGATTTGCGCAAAGCAGAACAAATTACTGCTATTCTAAAAGCAGTATCTTTTTTCAAAGATACTCAAGGCTGGAAATTATCAGAGCATTGAGCTTTCAGTAGAAAGCAGTAGAAAATTATGGGAACAATTTAATTTCTAGAAGAACTCTACTGTTCCAAATTGAAGCGTTTAGCGGGGAGGGGAACGTGCACCAGCAATTTAAAATCTTTTTTCATATTGTGCACATCCAAATGAAGTATTTGTGATGACACTAATACAGTAACCATACTCAGTATTTTACAATTGCAAGTTTCAGGTATGCATAGGACTGGATGTGCTGAGTTTTGAAGAGGGGTGATGGTCAGAGTTAAGGCCTCTCACCTTATTTTGTTCCTGTTCAAAAATTCTAGAAGCCTTCATGACAATCATAGAACTGTAGAGTTGAGATGCTCACCTGACAAGACTGAAGTACTGTTTTGGGGGGACAGGGGGCGGGTGGGTGTGGGGGACTCCCTGGTCCTGAATGGGGTAACTGCCCCTGAAGGACCAAGTGCACAGCCTGGGAGTCATTTTGGACTCATAGCTGTCCATGGAGGTGCAGGTTAATTATATGTCCAGGGAGGCTGTCTACCAGCTCCATCTGGTACACAGGCTGAGACCCTACCTGCCCGCAGAGTGTCTTGCCAGAGTGGTGCATGCTCTAGTTATCTCCCGCTTGGACTACTGCAATGCACTCTATGTGGGGCTACCTTTGAAGGTGACTCAGAAACTGCAATTAATCCAAAATGCGGCAGCTAGACTGGTGACTGGGAGTGGCCGCCGGGACCACATAACACCGGTCCTGAGAGATCTGCATTGGCTCCCATTACGTTTCAGAGCATAATTCAAAGTGTTGGTGCTGACCTTTAAAGCCCTAAACGGCCTCGGTCCTGTATACATGAAGGAGCATCTCCACCCCCATCGTTCAGCCCAGACACTGAGATCCAGCACCGAGGGCCTTCTGGAGGTTCCCTCATTGCGAGAAGTGAGGTTACAGGGAACCAGACAGACGGCCTTCTCGGTAGTGGCACCCGCCCAGTGGAACGCCCTCCCACCAGATGTCAAAGAGAACAACTACCAGAATTTTAGAAGATGTCTGAAGGCAGCCCTGTTTAGGAAAGCTTTTAATGTTTGATGCAGTATTGTATTTTAATATTTTGTTGGAAGCCTGATGGGCGGGGTATAAATAATTGTCAGAGGCTCAGGAGCAGAAGAGGAGGGGAGAGAGCAAATAGAGAGTGGAGGAGAGGAATCAGAGGGGAGCGTAGGGGAATATGACAGTGGACCGAGAGATTCCATGAGCTTCTCCAGCGAATCAGAAGATTCCCAGGAGGGGGCGCCTATGGTAAGGGCGAGGCGAATCCCAGAGGGGACGATCCATAAACAAGGAACCAGAGGGGAGTCCCAAAGGAGTAGCGGAGGAGTAGGGCCAGTTCCCCCACCAGAGCACAGTGGGGGGGAAGAGTCACGTGAGTCAGGACCAGCTTCTCCTCCATCGGGGAGTGGGGAGACGGAGGGAAGGCCAGGTCCAGCTAGCCTCCCCGAAAGGGGGAGCAGTGACACAAGTGTAACTGTCAGAAGGAAAGTGGGAGGCTGCGCGCGCGCGCCAAGTTCAAATGTGGAGGAGCGCGGGACAGCAGAGAACCCGGATTGGGAGCCAGGTCCTAAAGCCCGAAAGAGGGGGGGGGGAGTCGGGAGAATCAGCGTCAGAAGTATCTCGGAGGGCTGAGACTCCGACTAGCAGAAGGACCCAGAGAAAGAAGGAACAGAGGAAGAGGTGGAGTAAGGCTAGAATCTTAAGCTGGTGTCAGGGGGGAGGAGATTCAGATGGGACTTCTACGGTCTGATGGATAGATGTAGCGTTGCGCGCTGTGCGTCTGGAAATGAGACTGAACTTCAATAAAGACTTTTAAACTTGAGTAAGAAGCAGCGTTGGTCTTGTGTGAGCTGGGACCTTGGGCAGCGCTGACAATAATAAATCAATTATTGTTATTATTGTTGTTGTTATAAAAAGTTCTGCAGTGTAAATGCCTTGAACTGTTTCAGCACGGATTCTTTGCCACCCCACTGATAAGCTGAATTATACCAGTGTGAAGAGGCTAAATACGTGGTCCTGTTACCTGCATGGTCCTGTTACCTTCTCGGTAGTGGCGCCCGCCCTGTGGAACGCCCTCCCTTCAGATGTGAAGGAAATAAGCAGCTATCTTCTCTTTAAAAGACATCTGAAGGCAGCCCTGTTTAGGGAAGTTTTTAATATTTAATGTTGTATTGTTTTTAACACTTGATTGGAAGCCACACAGAGTGGCTGGGGAAACTCAGCCAGATGGGCGGGGTATAAATAATAAATTATTATTATTATTATTATTATTATTATTATTATTATTATTATTATCCAACCCCTGCAATTAAGGAATCATAGCTAAATAATCTCATGCAGTTGGCCATCCAAGCTTCTAAGGTAGTCTTTTTCCACTGTTAAATAGCTCTTATCACCAGAAGGTTCTTCCGATTGTTCGGTCAGAATCTCATTTCTTGTCATTTGAATTCATTGGTTTGGATCCTACCCTATGGAGCAAAAGAAAACAAACTCGCTCCATCTTCCATGGACAACCTTTAGATCAGTGCTTCCCAACCTTTTTTTGGCCATGCCCCACCTAAGCATCTCTAAAATCCTGCTGCCCCCCTCCAGTGACATATAATTCTTATTATTCAAAAAGTGAACTCCTGTTCACATGGAGGAAGCCTAAAAGGCCATTAACTTGCTATAAACAAGCTTCCAAAGAATATGGCATCAATGAAAGAGAAAAGTAAAGGAATAAAAGGACAGTTGAAGTACTGAGGAAGTAATCACTAAGAAATTGTTTAAAAATATTAATAATATGAAGTGATATGAAAAAATAGCAAATAAAGTTTCAAAACATTTAATAGAGAACTGAAATGCATAAATATAAAATGATTTTAATGGAAGCTTTTTGTGTAATACTTTGATCATTTTAATTACTGTACAATAAAGTAAAGGTACCTAACAAATTCAAAATACAATTTGAGCTCACCTCAAGATAAGTAGACTATGGTTAGGGAGATCCTTGTGCTTCAGGCCTGCTGCAGAGAGATTGTATATTAGGATATTTAGATATTTGAAGATGACTACCATTTCACTTCTTCGTCTTCTCTTCTCCAGGCTGAACATACCCAGTCCCCTTAACAATTCCTCATAAGGCTTGGTTTTCAAACCCTTTATTAATTTGGTCACTTTCCTCTGCACACATTCCAGCCTGTTGATATCCTTCTTAAACCGTGGCAATTTCAATTGTATGTTTTTAATTAGTTCAATTGTATTAGTAAACCTTTACTGGGAAGCTTTTGAGGGTTTGTATGAGCAACCATGAAAATGAGTGAAAATTGGGGGGGGGGTATTATATTGAATCCATGTATGCACATACCCTTATGTTATGAAAAGGAGTTTAACAAGAAAATCAGGCACATGCCCTTCCAAAAAGTAAGTCCAATTGAGTTTAATGGGAAATTGAGCCAAATAAGCGTGGGTGCTACTCCAGATTCACTTACCTGAGAGTAAACACTGTGGGTCTTGCACTATAATTTTATTTTCATGACTTTGTATATTGGCATTAGGGATGTGGGGGTTAAATTTCTTTGGCATTTAAAGGCAAACCCACCAAATTTGAACTTTCTGAAACAATATTCAAAACACAGCCACCCTTTGGCATTCACAATTTCCTGAATTTTGCAACACAGTTTTCCAGTCAAGTCACATTTACAAAAATGCGTATTTTAGGGTAAAGTGTGCATAGAAACACACCTATAAGACAAAATGATGGACAAACTGCATTATATTAAGGAAAAGTGCTTGCAAAGCTGCATAGAAAAATGTGATTATTAGGAGAAATTTGCACTGAGATACTAAAGATGGACCAACGGTATCAGAGACGACGATGACGACGACAACAACAACAACAACAACAACAACAACAATTCATTTTTACCCCACCCATCCGGCTGGGTTTCCCCAGCCACTCTGGGTGGCTTCCAACAAAAGATTAAAAATACCTTAAAACATCAGTTACAGATAGGTAGCCGTGTTGGTCTGCCATAGTCAAAACAAAACAAAAAAAAATTGGAGACCTTCCTAGGTAAGCTACACTTCTCTAATATGACAAAAGGTGTTGTATCATTAATGCAAATGGAGTTTTTTCTTTTACCTTTATTCTGCTCTGTGTCTGAGTGTTCCCCATGAAAACCGCACTTTAAAGATCAATCAGAGAAACGTCAATCTGCAGAAAACTGAAATAGAAATGTGCTCAGATTCAGCTTTAAAGAGTGGGTTTTCATGGGGAAATTTCAGGGCAAAAAAACCGAAACACAGAAACACGGAGCGTGAAAGTGCAGACCTCTGCTTGGGAAGAGTGGGGCAAAAGATAAGTGTGGATAAGCCCATAGTAACATAAGGCCAAATGTAAATGATGGTGTACCATTTGCAAATGCCAAACTATTCTGCTCCTCACACGCTTTCCAGATTAATGAAACTATAAATCAATCTCACTGAATGATGCCTACTTTAAATACCATAAGCATGAGTTACAGGCCTTCATTCCTCCTTTTCCTCCCCTCCTTCTGTTTTTTATTAGCAACATGGCAACAGTAACAACAACAGTCCATCATAACTTACAGTAACTTCATTTTCATAAATTTGACTGTGGAATCTGTCAAAATATATCCCCTGTCTCCTTCCCTAAAAATTGTTGTTGTTGTTTAGTCGTTTAGTCGTGTCCGAGTCTTCATGACCCCATGGACCAGAGCACGCCAGCACTCCTGTCTTCCACTGCCTTCCGCAGTTTGGTCAAACTCATGCTAGTAGCTTCGAGAACACTATCCAACCATCTCGTCCTCTGTCGTCCCCTTCTTCTTGTGCCCTAATCTTTCCCAACATCAGGGTCTTTTCCAGGGAGTCTTCTCTTCTCATGAGGTGGCCAAAGTATTGGAGTATCAGCTTCAGGATCTGTCCTTCCAGTGAACACTCAGGGCTGATTTCCTTAAGAATGGAGAGGTTTGATCTTCTTGTAGTCCATGGGACTCTCAAGAGTCTCCTCCAGCACCAGAATTCAAAAGCATCATTTCTTTGGCGATCAGCCTTCTTTATGGTCCAGCTCTCACTTCCATACATCACTACTGGGAAAACAATAGCTTTAACTATACGGACCTTTGCTGGCAAGGTGATGTCTCTGCTTTTTAAGATGCTGTCTAGGTTTGTCATTGCTTTTCTCCCAAGAAGCAGGTGTCTTTTAATTTTGTGACTGCTGTCACCATCTGCAGTGATCATGGAGCCCAAGAAAATAAAATCTCTCACTGCCTCCATTTCTTCCCCTTCTATTTGCCAGGAGGTGATGGGACCAGAGGCCATGATCTTCATTTTTTTGATGTTGAGCTTCAGACCATATTTTGCGTTCTCTGCTTTCACCCTCATTAAAAGGTTCTTTAATTCCTCCTCACTTTCTGCCATCAAGGTTGTCTCATCTGCATATCTGAGACTGTTGATATTTCTTCTGGCAATCTTAATTCCAGTTTCGGATTCATCCAACCCAGCCTTTCGCATGATTAATTCTGCATATAAGTTAAATAAGCAGGGAGACAATATACAGCCTTGTCGTACTCCTTTCCCAATTTTGAACCAATCAGTTGTTCCATATCCAGTTCTAACTGTAGCTTCTTGTCCCACATAGAGATTTCTCATTTTTAAACTACTACTACTACTACTACTACTACTACTACTACTATTACTACTACTATAATAATAATATATACCATCTGACTGGGTTGCCCCAGCCACTCTGGGCAGCTTCCAACAAACTGAAACACCAAACATGGTAGAACATCAAACATTAAAAACTTCCCTAAACAGGGCTGCTTTCAGATGTCTTCCAAAAGTCAGGTAGTTGTTTACTTCCTTGACATCTGATGGGAGGGCGTTCCACAGGGTGGGCATGACTAGCAAGAAGGCCCTCTGCCTGGTTCTCTGTAGCTTCACTTCTCGCAATGAGGGAACAGCCAGAAGACCCTCAGAGCTGGTTGTCAATGTCTGGGCTGGATGATGGGGGTGAAGACACTCCTTCAGGTATACAGAGCTGAAGTTGTTTGCTGCTTTAAAGGTCAGCACCAACACTTTGAATTCACAGAGACAAATGATGGGATGTTTGAGGAATTTGGTATTCATGAATTCCCCAACAAAACAACCTTATCTTCACCTCTCTGATTAATGCAGGTTGAAATTTAGGTATCCACCGGATTTTGTACTTCCCCAAATGCTGTGATATGGTTCTCAGCCATTTAAATATACTAGAATGCACTTGAGTGGTTATTTGGAGTGAAAATTCTTGATTAAATATGCATTTTAATAGATATTTTGCAAGGGTTTTTTTTTAAACAACAACAAAATTTTATTTATACCCCGCCCTCCCCCGCCCAGGACCAGGTTCAGGATGGCTAACACCAAATATAAATTACAACAAAACAATGCACAGATTAATGCAGAAATATCTCACATTACAAGTAAAAATAGATGAACGTGATGAGGCCTGGAAATGAAGCCCCCCACTCCTAGCCAAACATAACTTACCTGTGATGCATGGTATTCTCATTTAAAAAAAAAACAAAAAAACCCTTCCTATTCTTGCAGCACTAAGTGGACAAGAAAAGTGGAAGGCTTATTTGCCTGTATCTTGTATTTTGGAGAGAAAAAACAATCTCACCCCTGTTTGAAGAAAGAAAGTTCTCTCATTAGTGGGAAGGCCTGTATTGGCCAGGCTCCTGAAGGAACAGCTCCAAAATTGATCTGATAACTTCAGCGAGGGCAACAGAAGCGTGAGGAAGCATATAATTAGATGCATTTAAAAGTGCAAAGATGAAGAGATAGGTCAAAATCCATTGACCCAGGGACAGAATTGTTAAATCCTTTGCCTTATGAAGAGCAGAAACCAATTGGATTGCTGCCCAGGGCAAGGCAGAGGATAGCAGCATAGGCTAAATAGCAATTATACAAAAACCATGTTAATGGGGCTATTCCGCAGAATGTCCCCACTAACGTGATGTATATCTGTACATTATCACAAGGCTTTGGAAAATGCAGACCTTTTCTCAGATGCCATTAGAATAATTTAGGGGTTCAACTCTCAGCCATCATTTTGGATTAGGTAATGGAAACGGGCAAGATAAATAAATTTAAGAAGTCTTTGGAGGATATGAAAGTGAAATTAGAACCTCAGGGAGGGGGGCACACAAGAGGAAGAAAATTATGTGGTCTAGTGATTCCAGTTTCTTTAGTTGTCTATTCTGCAACATCGCATAATAGCTTTGTTGATCATGCATAATTTGCTACGTGTTCCTCAAACTATTATGTTGCTTAAAAGGGAGAGAGAGACACACACAGAAAGAAATGATCACTTATAAAAATCTAGAGAGTTTCATTTAAAGATGAACTGCTAGTTGAAGAGAGTCAATATGTGTAAATTTCATTACCTTCTTATTTATTGAAAAAAAAATTGTGAAAGAGAGAGAGAGAGAGAGAGAGAAATGTTTGATTCTTCCAGACTGAAGACATTTACAAGGAGAGGCCATTCTCTGAATTCTTTAGTCATTCTGGGAATGCACCTCTGAACTGTCTGAACTGACAGATAAACCTACCAACATCCTAAAGCTCTATTGCCTTTTCAGCACATTTTAGCTTTTACGATGATTATTATCATTTAAACCCCTCTTTTATTTTTAACTTTTATTATATGACACAAACAATATTCTAAAATGGCATATGCAGCATAAATACTGTTTACCCATAAAGAGTATAGCCATGTATAGCAATGCATGATAACATAAAATCCTAGGTGCAGGCAAAGAGAAGGAATGCTAATTATATTTTTTGTGTTTCTTTGACATTTAGGTCATCATGAAGATTGCCCTTAAAAGTAGCAACTCCCAACTCGGGACTGTTACAGATTGGAATAAACCTTATATAAATGCTCTCCAACAAGCCTTTTAACTGCAAATTTCCCCCCAGTTTGTATCATCTTCCTTGTTGATGCTTCTATTGTCAAACCACTTCCAGATGTGTGTGGGGGTTTTTTGGGGGGAGGCAACAATTCGTAAATGAAATTAAGTTGCCAATTAATTTAGTGCCCCTCACCTCCCACCTTCCATTCTATGTCATAGTTGTGCTGCCCCCTGCAGTTCCCTCAAGGCTCTGCACCCAGCGCAACTGGACCAATCACACTCCCTTAAATCCGCCTCTGTCAGCAGCTGGGGCACAGAGCTACAGCATTGTTTTGATTAAACTAAAACCTGCAACAAGTTGGCCATGTAATGATTTCAGAGGGTGTAAAGAGGGTGTGGACACCCCCTTTTCCATTTCAATAGGGGGTCTTGGTGGAAAGCTTTGATGGGCTTCTTGTCCTGGTCCTTTGTCCTAGATCCTTACTGGTGCTGTGCATTTGGGAAAACTGATTCCAAGTTATTGTTATCTTCCTCCTCCTCATCAACAATAAGTCATGTTACTCCTAGAAATGACAAAGAGCCTTAGAAACACAATTGAAATACGAAAACCAATTTCAACAAACACAAAATGTGTATATTTAATAACATACATACAAATTTTTGTGTACTATGAGAAATTCACACTGGAATGCTGATGAATTTCCATGAACATTCTCCTCTTTAAAATGCAGATTGTTGTGGAAATGTAAAGGACTGAACTTAAGATAAAAGAGAGAGAGATAGAAGCTGAGAGAATCAGCCAGAAATCTTTCAGCTTAGATACACTTCTCCTTCACATCTTTTCCTCAATTAAACAAATGAGTGGTAATAGTAATAGGCACATCGCCCACCATTCCTCATACACATTCCTTTCCCTTCGTCTCGCCCTCTAAACGACATTTGGCCTAGCCGTTCTATTTTTGTCCTACAAGCAGCTGTGGCTTTGCTGATATGTTGTCAATCTACTGGCAAGCAAAGGTTGTAGCCCTTTATGGGATTATAAGAAGCAATCCCCAGAATGTAGTTTTGTCTTTAATTACTGGACTACATTTTAGGGAAACAAGGCTGTAATGAAGAAATAAGCACAAACACATTGTCCAGACCCCGCTCCCTGCTGCACCACAACCAAGCTGTCTCCCTGATGCCTGCGTACTACACAGACCTTCCAAACTAATTGCTATTTGATCATGAATATTTGCTGTTCCTCTGTTTATTTGGCAGTTGCCATGCAGGTTCTCAGTTGTTGTTTTCCACCTAGAAATGGTGTCAGGTCCACAACAAAGTGAGCTGATCTCCGGCTGTTTAAGGTGCACATAGATATAATAATTATAGCAACAACAGTGCCTGCCCACCCTACATCTGATGTCATACAGGTAAAGGTGGGGCTGGCTCAACTCTGTTTCGTGCAGCTCCCAAAGCCCCTGACAATAGGCTTGTTCTTGGGAGGCTTTGTAGCACTGTGTAAAATGAGGATGCAACACTAAACAGGGTTGCTCCCTCTTCACATCAGCAGATGCAAAGGGAGAGTGATATTGCTGAGGTTGTACGTGCCCAATCTCTGCTCTGAACAGGACCACCCCTTCCCCCATCAACAGAGAGGGCAATTCAGAGAATGGTTTGGCAAACCGCTTTCTGAAACACTTCTTAAACCTCTTGGGAACAATGATCGATAAAAAGCCTCAGAGCCAGGGAAGTGGTGGTGTGATGACAATGAATGGTAAGAGGGAGCTGACTGGGAGGAGGAGGTGTCGGGAGCTGAAGAGGTAACAGGGTTTAGTGAGCAGGAAGAGACTGTGGGAGAGAGCAGTCCAGCATCAGAGGCAGAAGAGGAGGCAGGAGAGGAGGGGGTCCAAAAGGCAGATATCAGGCAGGTTGCTGAAGCAGCCAGGGGGGTCTCCCCTCCTGCTGTGACCAGCTCCCCTCCCCTCTAGTCTCCCAGGATCAAAAGAGATCTGAAGAAGATGGAGCAGAGAAAGATGTATCAGCTGAGTCTCAGGTTTTTTGGGAAGTACCTGGGGAAGGAGGAGGCTTAACTGTGGGAAGGCGGGGAACCTCAATCCACATAACTGCCTTATTGGGGCAAGATCTACCAGGATGAGTTGCTGTGCTCACTAGGGCTGGCTTCCTGAGATGTTTGTTTCTTTGAATAAGATTTAAATTCACAGATGGTATGACTTATTACTGACCTGCTCCTGGCAACTGTCCCTGACAGCCTGTCTGCCAGTCAAATTAGGCCTGTAAGTGGATCCTGGTAAGGATCTGGTCTATGGGACTAAAATAAACCCAAAACCCCTCATCCCTATTCTAGTGCCTAAGGGAAGGTCAGCCCAAGTGAGGTCAGAAAGGACAGCCTAGGAAACTTGGAGGTTCCTCTATCTATCCACTGATTCATATACAGACACATGAGCCTCCATTGTAAGCTCAGTTGCATCCCAACACTTCCAACAGATAGATCTTCTTGCTTGCTTGCCTGGATGGGTGGATGGTTGTAGAGATAAAACTCTGGCTCCTGTTTAGCTTAAATGTAGTCCACTTAACAAAGGAAGTATTACAGTTGTTGTTCTTCCTATTTTGGTCTCGGGTATGTGGCCCTTAAGCAGAAAAGGTCTCTGTAGATCAGACACTGGGGAATGGTTTATTCTTACTCTGTTCCCTTCCCATTCATTTCAATGGACTTTTTTGCCCAGGTCTTTTTTGCCCAGTTTGGTGCATCTATTGTCCAGAGATAGTTTAAAGCCCTGGAAGAGCTGACATAAATACTTAAATAACTGCAGATCTTTAGCTAGTAAACAACTATGCAGAAACACAAAAGAAGAAATAGTAGCCCTGTTTTTCCTCCATGCTGACCAAATAAATGCAGCTAGCATTTATTTAATACACAGTTTAGGTCTCTATAGTATAAGAACTCTGCCAGTTGCCAGCAATTACATTGCAAAAGCAAATGGCAGTACGAAATATTGTGGGCATAAAACCTTCCCATTGCCCTTTAAAGTCACTGCAAACCAAAGTCATTAAAAAGTTTCTAGCTCCTCCACTTTAAAGTTCTCTCTGCCTTTTAGTCTCATGTTCTCCTTTTTAAAAATAGATTTTGATTAGCTAGGAAAGTAGAATGGATTTCCATTAGTGACCATTTTATTATAAGAATGCTGTGTTATGAAGAGCATGCGTAAGAGAACAGCTTTGAGGCCTGGTAAAACGTAACCTAAAATTGCAACTAAAACTGATGCTGAACTGGCAAAGCGTGTTCTCCCTCATGGAGAGCACGTGTTGTGGTGGGGTCTGCCGAGCCACCCCTCTGTTGCCAGGCAGGGTTTCTAAAGAGGGCCTAGGGCAACGGTTGAATGGCTGGGTTGCTGGGGTAAATGTTATGTTGCAATTTGGGTGGGAGGGGTCAAATGTTTTAAATACTCCGCACGCAGCCTGGAGCTTTCTCTTTGCTGCATGCAGCGGATCACCCGCCCACCCACCCTAAATTAAGGGTTTTTTTGCGTTGACCTTGCTATGCCTATCATGGAGTCGTCTGCCATTGGGGCAGGGGCCTGGTAGGAATTTTGTCCATCTGGCAGATTGGCTGGGCCATTTGGTTTTAGCCTACTGCATAGCAAATTGTCACAACTTGTAAGGTTGTGGTTAGGCATTGGTTATAAATTGGCTGGAGGAGGGGTTAGGATAGGCTGGGCCTGCCCCTCCATGGTTGCAGCGGAAAGGGAATTCCGTTAAAGGAATCCTGGGGCTTGCCATCTTTTTGTCCGAATCCCTGGAATGGGACTAGGGCCAGCAAGCCTCGGGGAGCATGTGGGGAGAGGTGAGGGCCTGTGACTCCCCAATATTGTTTTCCCTTACTGGCTTTCGGTGGTGCCTGGAAGTCAGTTCTGTCCCCAGGCGGGGGGACAGATAGTCTTAACCAATGCCTAAACAACCACTCACGTTTATGTATTTCAATAAAGTTGTGGCCAAAATTATGCCAAAAACCTTAAACAAAAATTATATGTGTGTTGTGAGTTATTTGGGGGTGGCTTGGGGACCTCGACACGCAACGCTTAATGCTATGCAATTTCTTTAGTTTACTCTGTATCAATGGAAATAGGTTTGAGTATACTTACTTATCCAAAACCTTCTGCTGTCCCCTTTCAGAAGGTGATGTCAACACTTTTGAACCTTGCAGCCTGGATTGTTTCTCATTTTAAAGGTAAAGGTAAAGGTACCCCTGCCCATACAGGCCAGTCTTGACAGACTCTAGGGTTGTGCGCCCATCTCACTCTAGAGGCCGGGGGCCAGCGCTGTCCGGAGACACTTCTGGGTCACGTGGCCAGCGTGACATCGCTGCTCTGGCGAGCCAGAGCCGCACACGGAAACACCGTTTACCTTCCCGCTAGTAAGCGGTCCCTATTTATCTACTTGCACCGGGGGGTGCTTTCGAACTGCTAGGTTGGCAGGCGCTGGGACCGAGCAGCGGGAGCGCACCCCGCCGCGGGGATTCGAACCACCGACCTTTCGATCGGCAAGCCCTAGGCGCTGAGGCTTTTACCCACAGCGCCACCCGTGTCCCCTGGTTTCTCATTTTACATGCCCCCTAACAGCACCTGTTCCATTAGGCTGCAGATCAGACGGAGAGACAAGGATCAGGTCTATTCCATCACCTCTGTTGAGAGACCAGATGCCTAAACTGTCGCCTGGCAACAGGCACTGCATCCCAGCTAGCCATTGTAAGAACTGTAACTCTTAACAATTAGATTTTAATCAACTAAAACTCATAAAATTCATCAACCAAGATTATGCAATTTGTTGGTGATGTTGATGTTGGACTACGGGGGTTACTGGAAGAGGGCAGTTTCTGTGCACAGCATCCAAATTACTTAAAACCTAGTATTTCCCATAGCATTTTCCAAACCCATTTCTGTTGCTGTCCTTAGCAGTGTGTTCCTCAAATAAGATCTAGGATATGTCTATATATTCTCAGACAGCTGCACAGGCATTCGAGATAACAGTGTAAATACTGCACAGTCTCTGGGGGAACAAGTTGAATGCTCCCCCATGTTTCCTCTCTCTGTGGGCATCCCTGCTGTTACCGCTGTTGAAAGTAGATTTTCACATACTTGAGCACAGTAGCAGCAGGAACAGAAATAGCATCCCTAGACAATGGGTGCCTAGGGATGATTCAAATTGCTCCCCAGAGAGCCTACACTATTGATGCTGCCATCTTGGATGCCTGTGACTCTAATGTGGTTTGGAGCTCCATGCATTCAAAGTTAACATTGTGGACTCTCTAGGACAACAACAACAACAACAACAAATTATTTCTACCCCGCCCATCTGGCTGGGTTTTCCCAGACACTCTGCATGGCTTCCAACAAAGATTTAAAAAGCCATTAAATCCATTAAAAATAGGATGATCCCTAGAGATAGGGCCACTGATAATACTGATGAAATATTTGAGAAACCTGCCAATTTGGGGTGGGGAATAAATAAAGGTAAGCAAAGGAGGAGGAGGAGAATTCATTTATTAAATCTATATCCTACTCTTCATCCCAAAATGAGCCCAGGGTTGCAAACAACAAGCAATAATGCAATAAAAACATCTTTGCTGAAACACGCACGCACACACACACTTCAGTAGGCATGCAAAAGACTAAGGAGACAGTGCCAGTCTAATATTTAACAGGTGGATGTTTCAAAGGATAGGGGACACAACATTAAAGACCCAATTCTTAGACTGTGTGGATTGGACCTTCTGGTAAGACAATATATAAGGGCTGGATAAATCCACTGGACGGATATAAGGGGCGAAGTGATCTTTAAAGTATTGTGGCCACAAGCTATATAGGTAAAACCAGGACCTTGAACTTAGATTGGTAGCAGAAATAAATTTGTAATTTCAACTGAGCCATTTTTTACCAGAACTGTTTCTGGGTCTGCTCACACCTATATGCAGACCTCACATGCTTTTTCATTGAACTACCTTTTTGGGAGATCCTTACTGGATACAATTAATGTTGTATTGTGTTTTTATATGTGTTGGAAGCTGCCCAGAATGGCTAGGGCAACCCAGCCCGATGGGGGGGGGTATAAATATTATTATTATTATTATTATTATTATTATTATTATTATTATTATTATTCCTCCATCAACCTTACTGCAGTGGACACAATTACTCTGTATATACCAATATTACCTTGCTTACTTGAGGGAAATTAGTAAACACCAATATATACCAGTCTAAATGGATATAGAAGTTTGGTTACCAAAACTGGCAGCGAGTCTGAACAAAGTGGAGATTGTGGGATGTCCAGTTATAGGAGCAAAACGATCGACCTGGTGTTAGCTGCAATGCAAAAGTGATCTCAGTAAAATCAGGCTGGGCCAGAGGGACATTAAATGTCAACTGATACAAATTGCCAGCTGTCATTACACTATGATTTCTCACCAGAGAGTGGGGGGAGGTCATAAGGGGCCTCTGGCAAATCAGAATTCACAGCCAGGTGACTAATATGTCCCTCCTGGGGAAAGGTGGACCAAGCTTCTTGGTATAACTCTAATTAACAATCGTGTAATTTTGTTGGGCTACAGATTGCCTAGTGCAAACTTTGAAAGGATCACATTTCAATAGCTTTCCAGAGATGTTCCAGAGTTGTATACGAACCTGAATGTTTAGTCTTTGAAGGAGGGCTCATAATTTATTTGAACTCAGTCTTGCATCCCTAATTGTTTGTTGTGCAACAGATTGAATTTGACACAGGAGCCTTGTTTCCAAAATTCGTATTAGCCAAGGTTGTCTTTTGCGAATGATTTATTTGTTTTCTACTTAAAACAAGATAGGTGTGGTGATATTAATCATGAATGCACCTTAATGGAATGCTTAAGAGCAAATGCATCATTTAAAATAATTGAAAATCAAGTAATTAAAGAGCTGGTTTTCTAACTGTGGGGCATATTTTTGGAGATGAGCCAGCTAACTATTAAAGCTTCTCTTGCAGTTTTGGCTGACTAATGTGATCTAGGTCAGACAGACCCAGCATCAGCTCCTTATTCTCTGGTGCATCTGTTGTTGTTGTTGTTGTTTAGTCGTTTAGTCGTGTCCGACTCTTCGTGACCCCATGGACCAGAGAACGCCAGGCACCTCTGTCCTCCACTGCCTCCCGCAGTTTGGTCAAACTCATGCTGGTAACCTCGAAAACACTATCCAACCATCTCGTCCTCTGTCGCTCCCTTCTCCTTGTGCCCTCCATCTTTCCCAACATCAGAGTCTTCTCCAGGGAGTCTTCTCTTCTCATGAGGTGGCCAAAGTACTGGAGCCTCAGCTTCACAATCTGTCCTTCCAGTGAGCACTCAGGGCTGATTTCCTTCAGAATGGAGAGGTTTGATCTTCTTGCAGTCCATGGGACTCTCAAGAGTCTCCTCCAGCACCATAATTCAAAAGCATCAATTCTTCGGCGATCAGCCTTCTTTATGGTCCAGCTCTCACTTCCATACATCACTACTAGGAAAACCATAGCTTTAACTATACGAACCTTTGTTGGCAAGGTGATGTCTCTACTTCTCAAGATGCTGTCTAGGCCTGTCATTGCCCTTCTCCCAAGAAACAGGCGTCTTTTAATTTCATGACTGCTGTCACCATCTGCAGTGATCATGGAGCCCAAGAAAGTAAAATCTCTCACTGCCTCCATTTCTTCCCCTTCTATTTGCCAGGAGGTGATGGGACCAGTGGCCATGATCTTCGTTTTTTTGATGTTGAGCTTCAGACCATATTTTGTGCTCTCCTCTTTCACCCTCATTAAAAGGTTCTTTAATTCCTCCTCACTTTCTGCCATCAAGGTTGTGTCATCTGCATATCTGAGGTTGTTGATATTTCTTCCAGTGCATCTACTGTGGTCCTATCATGGCCTGGCAACCTGCCCCATGCTACATGTCTGTAAGACACCATTTTAATTTCCCACAATGCCTCAAGCATTGTATCAGGAGCACTGTGGGAAATTTAAAATGGTAGCTTGTAGCTGCCCGGTTCTACCACCAGGTAAGCCCATGGCCAGCTGTCCACTGATGTAGGAAGACACTTTGACAAGCCTGCAGCTGGCTTTGAGATCAGGAGTGCATCAGTTGTGCCCACCAACTGAACATACAGATTTGGGTGATACAGTAAGAGACCTATAAGTCTCTTATTTTGAGAATGAAATGTTCCCTTAAGAATAATTGACTGCTGTAAAATGAAAGTGTAATCATTATTCACATTTACTTGTAAGTAAGTCTCATTGTATTCAATGGGATGTTTTATTTGATGTATGGGACATGGGTGGCCCTGTGGTCTAAACCACTGAGCTTCTTGGGCTTGCCGATCAGAAGGTTGGCGGTTCGAATTCCTGTGATGGAGTGAGCTCCCGTTGCTCTGTCCAAGCTCCTGCCAACCTAGCAGTTTGAAAGCACACCAGTGCAAGTAGATAAATAGGTACCACTGCGGCAGGAAGGTAAACAGTGTTTCTGTGCACTCTTTTTTTCCATCATAGTGTTCCGTTGTGCCAGAAGTGGTTTAATCATGCTAGCCACATGACCTGGAAAGCTGTCTGTGGACAAACACCAGCTCCCTCATCCTGAAAGTAAGATGAGCACCACAACCCCATAGTCGCCTTTCACTGGACTTAACTATCCAGGGGTCCTTTACCTTTACCTACCTATATTATTTGATAAGTGTGTACATGCCCTCCAAAATTTCTCCAATGAAAATAGGGATGTCCTAAAATGAAAACTAAGGTTCTAGAGAAAAACCTAACAGAGATTGAGAAAGAGAGGTTCCAGAAGGAGACAGGATTAACATTGGTTAAAAAAGTGAAGTATTTAGGGGTTAATATGACAGCTAAAAATGTGAACTTATTTAAAGACAATTATGAAAAATGTTGGACGGAAGTGAAAAAAGATTTAGAAATTTGGTCAAATTTGAAGTTATCATTGCTGGGCCGAATTGCCGCTATAAAAATGAATGTATTGCCTAGAATGTTGTTTTTGTTCCAAGCACTGCAAATTATAGATAAAATGGATTGTTTCAAGAAGTGGCAGAGAGATATATCAAGATTTGTCTGGCAGGGCAAGAAACCTCGAATAAAATTTAAGATACTAACAGATGCTAAAGAAAGAGGGGGATTTGCCCTGCCAGACTTCAAACTTTACTATGAATCAGCCGCTTTTTGCTGGCTGAGAGAATGGCTGCTTCTTGAAAACACTGATGTGCTGGACTTAGAAGGTTTCAACAATGTATTTGGATGGCATGCATATTTGTGGTATGACAAGGTCAAAGCACACAAAGCATTTAAAAATCATATTGTTAGGAAATCTTTGTTTAATGTTTGGATAAGGTATAAGGATTTGCTTGAAAATAAAACCCCAAGGTGGTTGTCTCCAATGGAAGTGAAAGCTCAGAAAAAGCTTAATATGGAGGTCAAATGGCCGAAATATTGGGAAATTCTGGAACAAGAGGGAGACAGGTTGAAACTACAGAGTTTTGAAAAATTAAAAAATAAAGTGTGTGATTGGCTCCATTATTATCAAATAATGGAGGCATACAATTCG
The DNA here is from genome assembly GCF_027172205.1 of Podarcis raffonei. Taxonomy (NCBI): domain Eukaryota; kingdom Metazoa; phylum Chordata; class Lepidosauria; order Squamata; family Lacertidae; genus Podarcis; species Podarcis raffonei. The sequence continues at coordinate 88,210,991 of NC_070605.1, read as the reverse complement.
GATAAGAAAATTGGATTTCAGGTGGAAAAATCAAAACTGTTAGATTCCAAAAGTAAGAATTTGTCAAAAATGTATAACTTGCTGTTGAAATGGAATACCCAGGATGAAACTGTGAAATCAGCTATGATTAAATAGGCACAAGATCTAGGACATAATATCATGATGGCTGACTGGGAACAGTTATGGACCACAGGTATTAAATTTACGGCATGTAATGCCTTAAGAGAGAATATAATGAAAATGATTTATAGATGGTACATGACACCAGTCAAGCTTGCAAAAATCTACCATTTGCCCGATAACAAATGTTGGAAATGTAGAGAGTCTGAAGGTACATTCTTTCACCTTTGGTGGACATGCCCAAAGATCAAGACCTTCTGGGAAATGATCTATAATGAAATAAAAAAGGTATTCAAATATACCTTTCTGAAGAAACCAGAGGCCTTCCTCTTGGGCATGGTCGGCCTATTGGTGCCAAAGAAGGACAGAACTTTCTTTATGTACGCTACAACAGCAGCAAGAATACTGATTGCAAAATATTGGAAGACACAAGATCTACCCACCCGGGAAGAGTGGCAGATGAAGGTGATGGACTTTATGGAAATGGCCGAAATGACGGGCAGAATCCGGGACCAGGAAGAAGAGTTGGTGGAAGAAGACTGGAAGAAATTTAAAGCTTATTTACAACAATATATAAAAAAATTGAGGAAGTTTAGAAGGAATCTGGAAAAAAACTATGTGACTTTTGTATAAACACTATAAGGGATTTAAGTTAAATAGATTGTGGAAGCAAATGAGGGAAAGTAAAATTATACTATGTTAAGATAAATTATTGGTTAATAATTTGGGAAAGATGGAAAGGATTTGCTGAAATAATTAACTGAAGCAGAATACAAAAAAGGGAGGCGGGAGGAGGTCAAAGAAACAAGCATATGAAGTTAAGCTAATAAGGTTTATTGTATTTTTCTGTATTTTCTTTTTGCTGTTTGATTATTTTTGTTTTTCTTGATATTTGTGTTCTTGTTTTTTCTTTTTCTTCTTTGTTGTATTTTCAAACTTTAATAAATATTATTATAAAAAAGAAAAAGAAAATAGGGATGTCCTATTCAATAATAATAATAATTTCATTATTTATACACCAACCATTAAACATTAAAAAAATCCCTATTCAGAGTTGCCTTCAGATGTCTACTAAAAGTTGTATACAGTAATTACTTATTTCATTGCCTCTGGGGATTACATAACTCCATACCCTCCAACATTTCTCCAATGAAAATAAGGACGTCCTAAGGAAAAGTGGGACATTCTGGGATCAAATCAGAAACTGGGACGGCTTCTGTAAATTCAGGACTGTCCCTGGAAAACAGGGACACTTGTAGGGTCTCCAGCCTACCTGTCTATGTTATCATAGCTGGTGCTAGTCTATGCAAGCCACCAGATAAATATATTCTCTTGTAGATATTTTCATTCATAGGCTGTCTCACCATACAGGCTCCATAAATCCACAGGCACAACTTCTGGTATTTGAAGCTAATACCCTTGCTTGACATGTTTTCAAGCTCCCATATCCTAAGCATTAATCTCACCAGAACTTTATCCACACTTGCACAGGTAAAGAATAATGAAGAATTTTGTTGGGACGTTTGCTGTCAGTATACTGCATTCATGGTTCAAGGAACAAGGCTAACAAACGTGTGATGTGTACAGAGATTTACATTCATCCCTTTTGCTTATTCACAGCAGCACAGTGTCAGTCATCCCTTTACTTAATTCACTCCTGTAAAGGGGTAAACGTCTTATCTCTTGGAATTCCCCAAATACGGTTTCTCTAACTGCTGGCAAACTCGGGTACTATTTTTATGTTATTCTCATACTTTCCCCATTATCATTTCCAAAAAATTTTCATTGTTTGTGTCTTGCATTCTTATTTGATAATGTTCTGCTTTACTATTACACAGCTTTAAAGAGTATGCTGTGCATTAACATCATCATCATTTCAGGTTCCACTTAAAGCTAGAATAGGATTCTAAGTGGTTTATAAAAAGGTAAAGGGACCCCTGACTATTAGGTCCAGTTGTGGCCAACTCTGGGGTTGCGGTGCTCATCTCGCTCTATTGGCTGAGGGAGCCGGCGTACAGCTTCCGGGTCATGTAGCCAGCATGACTAAGCCGCTTCTGGCAAACCAGAGCAGTGCACGGAGATGCTGTTTACCTTCCTGCCAGAGTGGTACCTATTTATCTGCTTGCACTTTGACGTGCTTTCAAACTGCTAGGTTGGCAGGAGCAGGGACCGAGCAGCGAGAGCTCATCCCGTTGTGGGGATTCGAACTGCCGACCTTCTGATTGGCAAGTCCTAGGCTCTGTGGTTTAACCCACAGTGCCACCCATGTCCCTCTAAGTGGTTTATAGTTTAAAACAAATAAATAAACAGAACCATTAAAACTGTGTGAGTCCAGGCACTCATCTTTGCCCATCCCATCTAATGTGTGGCCATTGGTTTCAGGGCTCATACTGTGCCATTGGAAAATGTGCTCCAGGCCTCCCCATGCAAATATTGTCTGCATGATGTACATACAGAAAGGGGTATTGCAGCTTGCCAGTTTATAGCTGAAGTGTTTGAACTGGGAAATTTCTGGTTAAGCATCTCAGATGTTACAGAGGTGCTATAGACGTGTGGAAGCTCAGCCACCTGCCCTGGAAGGACTTGTAAGGAACCAGGGTCATAAATATTCAATCAACAACTTATGAGGTGAGGCGATACCCTTTACCTCCAGTGCTGGTTCAAAACAAGCTTCAAATACATGAAAGAATATCCACAGGCAGCCCAGAAGGACTGCGAATCTCTTTTGTGAGCAAAGTTTCCAGTTCGATCCCCATCTTAGCCAGACAATTATGCAATTCACAAATTGCTGTATTCCCAGCATTCTTCCTCCTGAGTAAATTCATTTGATGCTATTTTCCTTGGAAAGATGAGAATGCAAATGATGTTGATGTCATTCCTTCCTTACAATGCTATCCCATCAGACCGGTGACTTTCTTTGACAATTTAGCATCTGTTAACTATCAGGAGAACTATCAGGCATGTAACAGTTGTAAAGGATGTTGAGCAAATAAATTTAGCAAGGTTTCTGAGTGATGCTGCTGAAAAAGTATTGAAAGCATCCTTTAATAATCAGCGATACTGCTATCTATCCAATGCATTATGTGGTAATGGATGCCTTAGTTGTCCATTTCAGTGATCCATTTATAATTTCTTCCCTGACACTTCATATTTTGTTTAACATAAATCTACCTTTTGCATTTCAGGATCTAATGAATGCACTTTCTTATGTTACAAATCATAAACCTTAACTCCTGTAGAAAAGACCTTCACCAAGCATTAATCTTTGTTTTCCTGGCCTCCTCTCAAATTGTTTCATTTTTTCCCCCTTTAGGCAGTATTCTAGAAAATCAATTTTTTCAATTTATTACAATGGCTAGGATAAAATTACATAATCTTAACTGTACTGTGCAGTTGTTTACTGCCAACCAATGATCCACTGAAGATACAAAACTAGCTAAATGGCCACATTTATACATTTAACATTTACCGTTCTACATAACTGAGCTCCGCATTTTCTCAAATATACCTACCCACCCAAAATAATCTACTTCACTATAACACCACTCCCTTGCCTCCCTGCATTGTTCTGTCAAGAAATCTTTCAAATGTGCAAACATCAAAATAAAATTTATGGTAGATCATTTTAGGATTATATATATCAATAGACTGTCAAACGTCCAGGGACCCTGTGTGATTGCCACAGTCATTAATTAGAAATATTTCTGAAGAATCTCCAAAACTGTTTAAGCATCAGCTTTTTCTCTCAAAATATTCCCTGCTACATTATATATATATTGGAGATTCTTCAGAAATATTTCTAATTAATGACTGTGGCAATCACACAGGGTCCCTGGACGTTTGACGGTCTATTGATCCCTGTGCCACCATTGTGATTGCTTCCCCGCTACCACCAACCCATGTCTCTCGGGTACACACGGAGTCCAGACAGTTGCTAACATTAAACCAAATAAACAAGTTTATTTTATAAGCATTAACAAGTTTATGGTTTCAGATAATTTTTCTTGTCAGTTTCTTAATCTAAGTTTCTTTACCGGCCTATACCTTCCTAATAACTTCTAACTGATTATCCCAACCGTCTATCTGACTCCTCCTATCAGTTTCTCTCACTCTCTCACATCAAACTATCCCAACCCACAGACTTACCCTCCCTCTCTCTTCTCTTATACCCGACTCACTCCTTAACAACACTAACTCTAACTCTAACTCCTCCCCTTGGGTTCCCACTTGCCAATCACTTCACACTCATTTAACCCTTTCCTTATGACCCAGCATGATGCCCCCAAGAGGGCAAACGCCACAATGACAACATGCAGACCTTCAGACTTTTGTTTGACAGAAAGGGGGAGGGGAGTATTCTATCACCAATTATAATTATTATTTGACCTATCAAATCCCAGCCTCCAAAGTAAACTAACAATGGAATACTCAGGATGAGACGGTTAAATCTGTAATGATTAAATGGGCACAAGACGTTGGACATAATATTATGTTTGCGGACTGGGAACAGTTGTGGACCACTGGGATTAAATTTACGGCATGCAATGCCTTAAGAGAGAATATTATGAAAATGATGTATAGGTGGTACATGACCCCAGTCAAGCTCGCAAAAATCTACCATTTGCCCGATAATAAATGTTGGAAATGTAAAGAAAATGAAGGTACATTCTTTCACCTTTGGTGGACGTGCCCTAGGATTAAGGCTTTCTGGGAAATGATATATAATGAGTTGAAAAAGGTATTTAAATATACCTTCTTAAAGAAACCAGAGGCCTTTCTCCTGGGCATGGTCGGCCAATTGGTGCCAAAGAAGGATAGAACTTTCTTTATGTATGCTACAACAGCAGCAAGAATACTCATCGCAAAATACTGGAAGACACAGGATCGACCCACTCTGGAAGAATGGCAGATGAAACTGATTGACTGTATGGGATTGGCAGAAATGACTGGCAGAATCCGTGACCAGGGAGAAGAGTCGGCAGAAGAAGATTGGAAAAAATTTAAGGACTACTTACAGAAATATTGTAAAATTAAGGAATGTTGAATGATGCTGGATTGAAATTGAGTGGTTTCTAGCTGTAATGGTATAAAGGAACATGAAAAAAATGGTTCTTTATAAGTAAAAATTTAAGGTTATAATAACTTAAGATGTTGGATAGAAAATAAGGTGTTTTTATAAGGTGTAATACTTTGAGTTAAGGATTTGCTGAACAAATAATTTGAAATGGAATACAAGAAGGGGAGGTATGAGGAGGTCAGAGAAATATGTTATTGAAAATTAAGTATTATGAACCATATGTCTTTTTAATTTTTTTGTTTGTTTTTTGTTTGTATAAAAAATTGAAAATTTTAATAAATATCTTTTTTTAAAAAAAACAAAGTAAACTAACAAAATCCACAACAATAGAGGCAAGCATCTGATACCTAGAAGGACACAGCTTCTGGACCTTGAGTTGTTATATCAGAAAACCTACAAACAGGGTGTGAAGTTACCAGCCTCTCCCCCACTAATTCTAAATATTGCTTTCCTTGAGCAAAGTTGTGATCTTAGTTTACCGCAAGCACTGCCTTGTGTCTTTCTCCTGGGGACATAGGAGCAATGTTGGCATATCATAACCAAATATTAAGGTTGCACTTTAATCTTCAGAGCTTTTCTCTTGTTCATAAATCACTCAAGGCACATTTAAAAATCCATGATGCCTACAAATGCAATGTGATTGAATTGTAAAGTTGTAATTAATCTGGGACTGTGTGTCAGTTGTAGGAATTCTAAGCAATAATAACTATAATTTCATTGTATTTTTCTATTGCACTGTGAGAGAGTGACAATGTACTGGCTGTACTGAAACCAGATTTAGTAGCATTTGCAATTGGGAAGAGGCAAAAAAACCACTTGGTTTGTTTGTGCATCACACTTTTTCTCTTTATTAAATGACAGTGTCCCTTTCCCACCTTTTCCTTTTTAGAAAGCATATTGCAACGAATTTTGCATTTTTCTGTCTACTGTTTACTTTTTTAATGTATCATGCTTTGACCTTTTAAAAAAACAGACCAGTGATCAGATTTAAACAACAGTATACTCAAGGAACATGTTTTGCCAATTTCCTTCCATAAGAAATGTTTGTTTTCATTTTCTACTGACACATTCACATTCAAAGAATACACTGGTACCTCGGGTTAAGAACTTAATTCATTCTGGAGGTCCGTTCTTAACCTGAAACTGTTCTTAACCTGAGGTACCACTTTAGCTAATGGGGCTTCCCACTGCCGCCACGCCACTGCTGCATGATTTCTGTTCTCATCCTGAAGCAAAGTTCTTAACCAGAGGCACTATTTCTGGGTTAGCGGAGTCTGTAACCTGAAGCATCTGTAACCTGAAGCGTCTGCAACCCGAGGTACCACTGTAATCCTATTTGCTTCTACATGATTATAAAAAACCCATGACAAATCTGAAACCAAATATTGAGCTAACTGGTTTGAATGAACATGTGAGAGCCATATAAGAAAGATTTGGGAAGTATGTGTTGTTGTTTAGTCGTTTAGTTGTGTCCGACTCTTCGTGACCCCATGGACCAGAGCATGCCAGGCATTCCTCCCACAGTTTGGTCAAACTCATGCTGGTAGCTTTGAGAACACTGTCCAACCATATCGTTCTGTGTCGTCCCCTTCTCCTTGTGCCCTCAATCTTTCCCAACATCAGGGTCTTTTCCAGGGAGTCTTCTCTTCTCATGAGGTGACCAAAGTAGGGCTGATTTCCTTAAGAATGGAGAGGTTTGATCTTCTTGCAGTCCATGGGACTCTCAAGAGTCTCCTCCAGCACCATAATTCAAAAGCATCAATTCTTCGGCGATCAGCCTTCTTTATGGTATGTACTGGCACCCAAATTAAATCCAGACAAGATGCAAGTACTGTTGGTAGTTGGCACAGCTGACCACGGAGCTGGTATTTTGCTTATTAATGTTACACTGATGCCTAAGGACCAAGTCCACAGCTTGGGTGTCCAGTTAGCTCCACCACTGCACATTGCTGCCAAATTGGTATTGATGGTTCAGGGTACCTGCTAGCAACTTCAGCTGTGCTTGTCCTTGGAAAATATGGCCTTAACCACAATTTATCCCTGTGTAGCTAACACCCAGTTTAGAGCCCTCCAACGTATTTTATATAGTGCTGCCTATTACCGGTAATAATTCTTTAACAAAAAAAAATCCCTTTGTTCAAAATACAATTGCTAGAACTTGTAATAAGAACAGGGCGTGGAAGAAATATTTTAGGAATTTCCACTTTCATTTGCAGGTCCATTTCTTAGTCCCTTTAAAGCACCAGCATCTGGAATTCAAAAGGTGTTCTTGTGAACTGCATTTCTTATTCGATCAGTGGGATCATTAAAAAAAGTGGGAGGACGACTGGTTCCTTGGCAGTCTCAGACCAGTTATTAGCATTCTTCAACTAGCATAAGCACCTATTGATCTTCAATATTACTTCTTTCCAACTGTCTGAGAAGATTCAGGTAGATAGCCATGTTGGTCTGACACAGTAAAAAAAAAAAAAAAATACCCAGAACAAACTTAGTTGGTCTCTAAGGTGCTACTGGACAATTTTTAAATTTTTTTGTCTGAGAAGAATTAGCATATATTACTGTGTGGAGCTTTCATCTTTATCTTTCTGGGTTGTTGTTGTTGTTGTTTTGAAAAAAACAAAAGATACAAGTTCGATATCATGGACACAGAGAAGCACAACTTGCTCTAAGGATGACACTGAAATACACATAGGGAAAGAGGCTCTGTGTCGAATGGAAAAGTGTGATTTCCCCTTCTGTGCTGGATCCAGTGTGTGCGTGAGAGAGAGAAACTCAATTAAAACACCTGAAAAAGATATTCAGTACGCACCAGAGGTTCAACAGTTTCCTGGGACATGTTAAACTAATTGACCTGTAGTTTCCAACATTCTCCCTGGACCCTTTTCAAAAAGGTGGTGGTGGATTGGCTACTTCCTAGTCCTCAGGTATGGAGGCTGATCTTGGAGACATATAATATATTTTTGTTTGAAGATCTGCAATTTCATGTTTGAGCTTTTTTTTTTTTTTTTTAACTTGATGGCGAATATCATCCAGCCTGGCAATTTGTCAGTTTTTATTTTATCTATTAAGCCTTCTTCTCTCTTCTATCTGCCTCAGTTCCTCAGACTCCTTTCCTGCAAAAGTTAGTTCAGGCACTGCGATCTGCCCTATATCTTCCACTGTGAAGACAGTTTGCAAAGAATTCATTCAGCTTCTCTGAAATCTCCTTATTTCAAACTAGGTCCTCTCTTTAGAAATAGCATTTTTCAGTCTTCTGTGTTCCACGCATATCTTCATTTGCTGCTGACACTTTTGTTTCTCTCTCTCTCTCTCTCTCTCTCTCTCTCTCTCTCTCTCTCTCTCTCTTTTCCCCCTCTCAACCAATTTCGCAAACAGGCATTAGGCTTCCAGAATTAGTTTGTCCTCAGCAATTAAACTGGCACTAAATCCCTACGGTTCCACCGATGGCCGTATCTTTCTCTCTCTTTTAACACAATGCCCAATCAGCCTTGTTCTATTTCAAGCAAAGCTGGCTGGATAGTTTCAAAAAGCCAAGAACAGCCCTTCACATCTGCTGTGAAAGGGGCTAATAATGCTATTACAAAAAGTATGCCCACTGTGAAGAGAGGTCCCCTTTGGAGGGTTGAGGGCAAGACAAAATTCCTCTTCTCATTAAAAAGCTTCAAGCATCCAGCTGCCCAACCATCTGGCTTCTGATGCAGAGGAGGAGGAGAAGAAGAAGAAGAAGAGGAGGAGGAGGAGGAGGAGGAGGAGGAGGAAGAAGAAGAAGAAGAAGAAGAAGAAGAAGAAGAAGAAGAAGAAGAAGAGATGGGGGAATAAGAAGAAGAGGAGGAGGGAGATCATTTTTTCCCCATAATGGATCTTTCACTCTGCATAATATTCATGCTATTGACAATATCTCACTATGCGTGAAACAATGTCATTGCCCAGTTAACAAATGGAACGTTTCACGATTGGGGTGCAATCCTAATCCCAGCCACTTACTTCTGAATAGGCGTGGTTAGTCTGCAGTGTTACGAAAGGAACTTTAATTGATCACTAATACATAGATCAGTTAAAAACAAGCTGCACTCAACTGTTTTCTAAGATTTGGGAGTATTTGTCTATTTAAAAATACCAAATTGTTCTGGAACAATAAAAAATAAAGTTATAGTACTAAGGCTACCATACTTAATATTAAGTAATATTAAGTGAATAAGGAATTCATTTGATTAATCTAGAGTTGTTTTAATTTCACATTTCCACAGCAGCAAAAGTCATAAAAACTATTTTTTAGCACAACAGAAAGAATATAAGAAATGAGATCCTGAAATAGAATTTAAAAAATGGCAGCCACTGCCTCTTCTCTTCTCCACCACCACCAAGATTTGACTGCTGCTAGTGAGTGTAGACCAGGGTTAGCCCTCCAGATATTGGTACCCTCCAGATATTGGTGGACTACAACATCCATCAGAAGAAGAAGAAGAAGAGTTTGGATTTGATATCCCGCCTTTCACTCCCCTTCAGGAGTCTCAAAGCGGCTAACAATCTCCTTTCCCTTCCTCCCCCACAACAAACACTCTGTGAGGTAAGTGGGGCTGAGAGACTTCAAAGAAGTATGACTGGCCCAAGGTCACCCAGCAGCTGCATGTGGAGGAGCGGAGACACGAACCCGGTTCCCCAGATTAGGTGACTACCGCTCTTAACCACTACACCACACTGGCTCTCAGCCACATTTAGCACAGTGATTGATCAGGGAAGATGGCCGTTGTAGTCCAGTAACATCTGGGGGGCACCATGTTGACTAACCATGGTGTAGACAGCACTGAGTCAGGTGGAACAAGGAGTCTGATTCACTATAAGGCAGTTTCCTATATTCCTACCAAGTAGGAAAAGGCTATGCTAAATACTAATATGTGATATTTCAACATACAGAAGCTGAGTTTTATCCCATTGGGAATCATTCAGACATGGAAACTAAATACAAGACATCCCATTGTATCTGAAATGTACAGACCAGGGAAAGTATTACCACTAGTTGCTGCTGATTGCACAAAGAATTTTAACTTCATGTCTCAGAATTCTCCAGCGAGCTCAACGCAATGCAAGTCTCTCAGTGTTCCTCAAGCAGCAAACAGATGGGCTCCGCTAAGAAGCCTGCAGAGCAATTGCTTAAGATGCTGCAAAGTAGTAGATGACTCAAGCAAAACTGTTTCAAGACTTTGCATCCATTTCAATTAGTGTCACCCACAGATGCAGAAGGAAGTCCTAGAGTTATGAAGATGACTAATTGCAAACTGGACTTATGCCCATCCTGACTACTGAAAGCCAGTTGGCAGAAGCCGGGTCTTTTACTAGCCAGAATCATCACTCAAGGGAGCAGGGTGCCAGGGAGCCTCAAAACTATGGCTGTTCAGATCTGACACAATTAAAACACACAAACCATAATCTTCACATTGAGCATCTAGGGAGATGTCACAAGGGCCTTCAAAACTGTCACAAGGCTTGCTTTCTGCAAGTCATTAGGGATGATAGAGAATTCTGAAGGAATTGGGAGCAGAAATTGTTGACGTTCACTTATTCATCCCATGTCCGGAATGTCAATCAATCTAGCTGTCAGGGTCTGGGCAGAGGAGGAATGGTGGAGACCACCTCCCCATCCTGACACCTTCCCAGGGAGGAGGAAGAGGAAGACAGTATAGATTTACAACAGGGGTTTGAGGGAGGTAGCAGCTCAGAAGCAGATGAGGGGGAAAGTTGGGAAATCATGCGAGAGCCAGAACAACATCCAGCTGACACGTTGTCACTAGAAAGCATTCCAGACCCTCCATCTCCCAGAACCCGGCGAGCCTTAAAAGTAGGAGAGCGAAGAGCTCAAAAACTGAGGGCATGTAGCGGCACCTGTAGAAGAGACGATGAGAATGACGAATGAGGAAGTGGGAAAGACGGGGGTGGAGATTCATACGGGACAATGCCATTATCTAAGAGGCTGGGTTTTATAGCCTCTCTCTGTAAAGACTGAAATAAAAAAGGACAGTAAGAAACCTTTCCTTTCCTGCACAACCAGCCGGGAGCTGCTGACAGCATCCTGACACTAGCTCATATAATTGTTATCGCTTTCCATACATTAATTGTTTGTGTTTCTCTCTCCCTTTGCATCGTGTCTCCATTGTTTTTATATGAATTGACTGAAATAATGGAACGACAACATAAATTCTTATATATTTGTTTCCTAAATTTTGAAAGTTACACAATTTTGCCATTGTGAGGCAAATGATGTGATTTTTGGTGGAAGACAAACTGTAGCTGAACGGAAACTGTGCTTCATGCAGTGCAGAACAGGAAATGATGTCTTCTTACAACTCTGTGCATCAGATGAACATTTCTGTACAAGTGAAAATGTGTTCTTAGACCACAGAGGTGGTCCTTAAGGCCATTTCTTCCAGACCATTCAGGGCTTTAAAAGAACACAACAAACACTGTGAATTAAACCCAGAAACAAACTGGTAGCAAGTGAAGCTGGTAAAGTACAGGCATAATATGGTCACAATGGTTGGAGACACTGGAAGCCACATTCTGGACTATCATGAAGACTGCAAACTGATATGCAAATGTTGAGAACTGAAATTAAGATTGAAAGAGCTTCACTGAGAGATCCAGCATAGGTAATCTATCTAACCAAAAAATCTATCTAGCCAACAAAACAAAACAAAAATGTTCCAACCCTGGCCAGAAGTTAGATTGAAATGAATCTTCCCATCATGAGCTTCCTATAGGCATCTGGTTGGTCATCACAACCTGAATCATCAGAGCTACTTTTTGCCATTTGTATCCAATAAGCATAGTCAAGAGAAGGGCAGGATTGCCAGAGGGCATGGGGCTGTAGATCCCTTTCTTTAAAATACCTGGTACATTGTCATCTCCATGCTGATTACTAACTCATTTCCAAGCTCTCTTGCAGTGAAAGGTAACAGAATGGGCAACCAACTTCCTAGATACTTGATCTGCTTTATGGCACATTGATCCCAAATCCATTGCGACATGGATTTAGCTGATGAACCTTGCCTAAAAAAATCAATAGAGGTAATTGTACCTTATTGATTGTATTAGATCTTTCTGTGAGCCATCCTTTTCCCTAGCTTGTGAAGTATTGGTGACATAATAATAATAATAAATTTGTCAGGTGGTGGTGAGACTTCCCCTCGGTCGTTACATTTGTCCCTAGGAAGCAGATCACAAATTGTAGTGCTCAGTCACTGTTCTTTAGCTTTCTTTGGCTCTGTGAGACTCCAGAATGAGATGTCCATATAATTATAGCCATATAAAAATAAGGATGGAGTTCCAGTGTCCTGGAATTTTGCCACATAAAAATGTGCAACAGTATGATGTGTTGTTATAATGCAGTTTTCTCAGATATTTTGAAACTCCCACCCAACAAAAATGCAAACTCCGTATTCAGGGTTTGTGTATGCAGCTATGTTTATGCAACTGCAAAAAAGGACCCGTGGACTGTTTTGAAAGGAGTTCATTCATTCATTCATTTGAATATTTGTTATCTGCAGTTTCATAAAATAAATCAAGGCAGCTTACAACATAACTACAACAAAAAATATCAATAAATATCTGTAAAACATATTTTAAAACATCAATAAAGCTGCAGTTGATAGTCATTGGTTAAAGAGAATAAAATCATATTTTGAAGAGCTGTATAAAATGTACAGTTTTATTTAAGAGACTGGAACAAAGGGAAAAATTGTTCCTGCTGGTTTCATGGCAAAGGCTCTTTTCCTAGTGAAGTGTCAGGACTGAGCCAGCTCCCAGTGAAGGTTTGCAGTCAACGGAAGAAAGCAGCTGGGAACAGAGAGAGTTAACTTTCATGCAGGATGAACAGCAGCTAGTGCCAACTCCCCCACCCCTTGGAATGCCGGGTGATAAGGGAACGGCTGAGCGTGGGCAGGAACCCAGCCAAAGTTCTCAGGAAATTCAAACAGGAGCGAACAGATAGGGAAGTAGTTTGTCAGAAAGGGAGGAGGGGGAAGCTGATCCAATCCCCCCTCAAAGTAGGCTAAGGGGAGGGCTGTTAGACCAGAAAGAAAGCAAGAGACATAAGACACAAAAGTTCTCTATCTTCTGCAGAAACCGGAAGAAGTCTTCAGAAGGGTCATCTTGATTTATGATGTCAGAGGCTGTGTTAAAGCCATCCGGAGCTATCTGTTTGTTTTGACAATAAATCATCCTTTTTAATTAACTACACTTGCTGTGTTATCAAGTGGGAACCTGGACTCCTGACATGAAGGCCAACAATCTCAGGAGCAGGCATGCCAAGTTGCGCCCAACACTGGGGGGGGAGCGTCAAATGTGGAGGACAACCCCACCCACCCACACCACTCACACACACAACCTACCCACCCCCAGTCTGGCCAGGCCAACTTGGCCTGCCATCTGCCATCCCTCACCCACACACCACCAGCAACTTTACCTTGTGAAAGGAACAGGCAGGGCAAAGATGCCTCTCTCCATGCGTCCCTGGTAGAGATTGCCTGAGTGCCTTCCGGGGAGGTGTTCTGGGGGTCGTCAAAGGGACATGCCAGGGCCAAGCATCTTCAATATGGCTCATCCTTTTTCGGATCACTGTAGAATTGCTGGGGCAGGCCCCTTATTAAATACATGGGGGCCCTGGCCCCTTGGCCCCCCCTCCTCAGATGGCACCCCTGGGTACTCACCAGAAGTGTTCCATCAGAAGATCTCAATAGATCAGTGATATATCAGAAGTATTCTGCTTATTGTTACCTAACTGTGGAGTTTGGAACTGACAGGGTCAGAACTCCGTGGTGTCCTGTGTCTGGAAAGAGGAGGAGGAGCTTGTCGCAGAGCAGTGACGCACAGCGTCTCTCTGCTTCCAGACTTGCTCTCACTTCTCACTAAGCAGCAGAGGCTGCGGATGTGCTTTTGGAGCACGGCTGAGAATGTCACCAAGTTCCGATGGAGTGTGACTGTTTTATGGCTTGTAAATAAACGCTTCTAGAGATAAGAACCGAACTGTCTCTGGACTTGATTTATCCCTTATCTCACACGGACCCAGGACCGCTGCAACTCTGCTCTCCGGCCAGATCAGCTTCCAGCAGAGCGGCGCAGGGAAGCGTGACTGGACGCCGGGGTTTTATTACACGCAGAGGTTATGGGAGTTACGTGTTTCCTGACAAGTGTGAGAAGGGAGAAGGCTGCCAGCGGTGATTTGCAGTGATCTCCTGCCAGAAGGGAGATGCCGGAGAGCGGAGCCAAGAGCCAGGAGGAACAGCTGCTTCGAGAGTCCGGCTTGCTGGCAAACTTGTGAGTACGCTGAAGCCCCGGGGGGGAGGAAGAATGGCTGCTGCACAGGCACAGCAGAGCCAAGAGAGCTACCCCGGTGAGAGGCTGAATGGGGCCAACTGGGAGGCCTGGTCAAGAGGAGCAAGGGGGTGGTTTGTGGCCACAGGGCTCTGGAGTCCAGTCCAGAAGGAGCCGGCCCCACCCATGCAAGCTACTGCTCAGCTGAGTGAGAGAGAGCAGAGAGAGCTCTGCCTGTTGAAAGCAAGTGTGGACGCTTTGCTGTTGCCCCACCTGGAGGGCGTTAAAACGGCTCAGGCCGCCTGGCAGGTGCTGAGGAGTCTGTGCGAAAGCTCAGCAGGAGCCAAGGGCCGGGAGGAAGCCGAGGGCCAAGGGAGCAAGCCTCAGGCCGAAGTGGGAGCCAGACCAGAGGGGGCTGTTCCGGGAAGCTGTTGCTATGCTTCGACACGTCTGTGTGATGGTGCTGGAGAGCGGCTGAGAGCTGTGGAAGAGGGCACAGGCTGCACCCCAAGAAGGAGTGGGGGGGCAGGCCGTTCCAAGAGCTCTGAGAAAGCGAAAGGCTTCGAAAGTTGTTTGTGCTTTGGGACGACGTCCAACAGCGCTGGGCAGCATCCGCTAGAGGCCCAGGCTGCCAAGGACACCGGCTGGAGTGGAATGTCAACAAAGCAGGTTCCCAGGGCCGGTTCCCAGCAAAGACGTGGGAAAACAGCAGGCTAGGAGAAAAACAAAGACAAGGCGTCTTATCACCTCACAGCTGCGATGGCGTCTCTGAGAAAAGGCAAAAGCCTCAGCCGGGAGGAGGCTGTGGCCATGGCAACAGATGGGAGTGCGAGAAACGCCACGGCATCTTTGGAAAACAGCCAGAGACACTCTTTATCTCTCGTGATCGATTCAGGTGCCTCGCATTGTCTTGTGACCTCTGCTGGGCTCCTGAGGAACTGCAAGACAGTTAAAACTGGACGCTATGTTACTTTAGCTGATGGGTCTCAAAGACCACTGACTGAATCTGGTTATTTGTATTGTTCTTTCATAGATCACTGGGTGCAAGCTTTTGTGGTACCAGAGCTTGCCCACTCTCTTTTAAGTGTGCCAGCTCTTATGGCTGCTGGGTTCGATGTTTTGTTTTCTAACAATTTGTGTTCCTTTTTCAGGGATGGGAAGAAGGTCTACAGTGTCCAAAGAAAAGGCACGCTCTTTCTGGTGGAGATGCCCATTGAAGATGGGGCTGGTGGGAAAATGGGGCCGGTGGAAAATGGGGCTAGTGGAGAGTCCATTGAAGATACCCAAGGGCAGTGTGCTAATATCCCACCACACCATGATTGTATACACTTATGGCACAGGAGGTTTGGACACGTAGGGTGGTCATATGTGAGGAAGGCCACAGGCAACACCATTGGGTGCAGGTTCAAAGCATGTGACAAATACCTAGATTGTCAAGCCTGTAAGCAATCAAAGGTCACGACTTGCTCATACCCCAGGTCTGAGAGGAAAACCAGTAAACCCTTTGAACTTGTCCATGCAGATTTGTCGGGCCCCATGCCGACACCTTCGTTAGCTGGATCTAAGTGGGTTTTGGTTCTGGTTGACGATTTTTCAAAACATTCGTGGATATTTGCGCTGCAACAGAAGTCAGAGGCAGCTGCGCTGATCAGGGATTGGATCACAGCAGTAGAGCTACGGTTCTCTACTAAAGTAATTTCCTTTCAATCTGATCGTGGGGGGGAGTTCACAGGTTCTGCGCTGCAATCGTTCTTCAGGCAGAAGGGTATCAGTCATCGACTGACGGCCCCCCACTCTCCGCAACAGAATGGGGTTGCAGAGAGAAAGTTTCGCACGCTACAGGAGTCAGCGAATGCTATGTTGGCAGACTCGGGTCTGCCACAGCGCTTTTGGGCCGAGAGTTATCGGACAGCATGTTTCCTGCAGAATAGAGTGTTCAATTCCAGTGTAGGGGACACACCGTATTTTCTGCTTCATGGGAAACAGCCCAAAGTGCATTTTCTGCGCACTTTTGGGTCTACAGCTTGGGTTCTGATTCCAAAGGCCATGCGCAGAAAAGGTGAGCCAAGATCCAGGAAGATGATCTTTGTGGGCTATGAGCCGGGTTCAAAGGCGTGGCGCTTTGCATACCCTACTGGCAACCAGACCAAGCTGCTTATTAGCGGCAGTGCTGAGTTTTGCGAGCAGAGTGGGTGGAAGCGTCTTCACGGAAATCCGGATGTTCTGGTAGACTCAGATGAGGAAGAGGAAGAGGGTGAGGCTGAACCTGTTGCTGAGGTGCACAGTCCACAGCCACAGAGTCCAGAGCCGGGATCTCCAAGGGAGAGGCTCCGTATCTCTCCAAAAGGGAGTCCCAGGACCCCTCCACAGGTCTCTGTCAAGCCTGAGCTAAGGAGTGAACCATCCTCGCCAGCAGAACCAGCTGTTCGCCCTAAACGGCGCAGCAGGTCAGAGGGGGATGATTCTGACATAGAGGATAGGAGGGTTGATCCAGGTGAATCAGGCGCAGTTCCAGAATTCACGCTGAGGAGGTCAGCAAGATCAACCAAAGGGAAGCCACCTGAAAGGTATGAGGCCACGAGTGTCTGGGTTGGTGTGGCTAGATGTGAACCTGAATCCTTTGAGGATGTTCAGAAGTTGCCTCGGGAAGAAGCCAGCAAATGGCATGAGGCGATGCAGAAGGAGATGAACTCAATGGAGTCTCTTGGAGTGTTCTCACTCACACAGCTGCCGGCTAACCAGCAAGCTGTTGGCTGCAGATGGGTTTACCGTCTTAAACCCACAGAAGCAGGCGAACCTCAGTACAAAGCGAGATTAGTGGCCCGTGGATTCACACAGAGGAGGGGTGTCCACTTCACAGAGGTCTATTCGCCGACCTCAAGGGCGGAGACTTTGAGAATGCTTTTGGCAATAGCAGCACAGAGAGGTTGGAAGGTGAACCATTTTGATGTAGACGTCGCCTACCTGAACTCAGATCTCCAGGAGGAGTTGTACATGCTTCCTCCTCCAGGGTTTGAAGTCAGTGAGCCAGGCGTCGTGTGGCGATTGCACAAATCCATCTATGGGTTGCGCCAATCTGCCAGGAATTGGAATATGTGCCTACATGAAGCCTTAGAAGAGCTAGGTTTTAAGAGATCTCTTGCAGACAGTTGTCTTTACATTAGAGATTCAGGCTTGCAACAGCAAGTGGCCCAGGTGTTTGTTGATGACATCTTGTTGATGGCAAGGACAAGTGAACAGGTGGAAAAGTTTGCTAAGGAGCTTGGAAAGCGGTTCAAGCTGAAGCAACTTGGAGATGTCAAGTCCTATCTAGGCGTAGAGATCACAAGAGCAAGTGATGGAAGCTTTTTGCTTCGCCAGAAAGGTAAGATTGAGCAGTTGCTTGAGAAGTTCAGGATGTCTGATTGTGCAGGTGCCAGATCACCCATGGAGGCCGGGTACGTGAAGGAGTGTCAGCAAGTAGAACGCGTGGTGTTCGAAAACACTGAACTCTTTCAGTCAGCTCTGGGTAGTCTGTTGTATCTGTCACAGTGGAGCAGACCAGACATAGCGTTTGCTGTCAATCTGCTCAGTAGAGAGGCTTCAAGTCCTAGTGTGCAGGCCTGGAATGGTGTTAAGCGGGTGCTACGTTACCTGCAAGACACCAAAGACTTTTGCCTCAAGATGTCAGCTGAGGGTGATGTTAAGCTGACCGCCTGGGTGGATTCGGATTGGGCTAACCTTGAGGACCGCAAATCAGTGTCAGGCCTAGTGGTAAAGTTTGGGGACTCAGTGATTGGGTGGAGGTCCCGGAAGCAAAGTCTCATAGCGCTTTCATCTACTGAAGCTGAGTTCAGCGCGCTATCAGAGGTTTGCAGAGAACTGGAGTTCTATGTGTGTTTGGTCGAGGAAGTCTGTGGAGAGAATTGTCTGCCCGTTGTGGTGCATGAAGACAACCAACCATGCCTTAAATTAGCTGAGACAGGGCAATTCAAGGCGAGGACCAAACATTTGGACATACGTTTCCAGAATGTATGTCAGAGCGTTCATGAGGGGCTAGTTGCTCTGAAATACTGTCCCTCAACCAAGAACCTCGCTGATGGTTTCACAAAACCATTAACCTTCCAGAAGCACGAAGAGTTCTGTGAGGGTCTGTGTATGGGGAAAGCATTGATGGCTACTGTCTCCAGACGCAGGACAAGAGGGGGTGTGGAGTTTGGAACTGACAGGGTCAGAACTCCGTGGTGTCCTGTGTCTGGGAAGAGGAGGAGGAGCTTGTCGCAGAGCAGTGACGCACAGCGTCTCTCTGCTTCCAGACTTGCTCTCACTTCTCACTAAGCAGCAGAGGCTGCGGATGTGCTTTTGGAGCACGGCTGAGAATGTCACCAAGTTCCGATGGAGTGTGACTGTTTTATGGCTTGTAAATAAACGCTTCTAGAGATAAGAACCGAACTGTCTCTGGACTTGATTTATCCCTTATCTCACACGGACCCAGGACCGCTGCAACTCTGCTCTCCGGCCAGATCAGCTTCCAGCAGAGCGGCGCAGGGAAGCGTGACTGGACGCCGGGGTTTTATTACACGCAGGGAGGAGGGGGAAGCTGATCCAATCCCCCCTCAAAGTAGGCTAAGGGGAGGGCTGTTAGACCAGAAAGAAAGCAAGAGACATAAGACACAAAAGTTCTCTATCTTCTGCAGAAACCGGAAGAAGTCTTCAGAAGGGTCATCTTGATTTATGATGTCAGAGGCTGTGTTAAAGCCATCCGGAGCTATCTGTTTGTTTTGACAATAAATCATCCTTTTTAATTAACTACACTTGCTGTGTTATCAAGTGGGAACCTGGACTCCTGACATGAAGGCCAACAATCTCAGGAGCAGGCATGCCAAGTTGCGCCCAACACTGGGGGGGAGCGTCAAATGTGGAGGACAACCCCACCCACCCACACCACTCACACACACAACCTACCCACCCCCAGTCTGGCCAGGCCAACTTGGCCTGCCATCTGCCATCCCTCACCCACACACCACCAGCAACTTTACCTTGTGAAAGGAACAGGCAGGGCAAAGATGCCTCTCTCCATGCGTCCCTGGTAGAGATTGCCTGAGTGCCTTCCGGGGAGGTGTTCTGGGGGTCGTCAAAGGGACATGCCAGGGCCAAGCATCTTCAATATGGCTCATCCTTTTTCGGATCACTGTAGAATTGCTGGGGCAGGCCCCTTATTAAATACATGGGGGCCCTGGCCCCTTGGCCCCCCCTCCTCAGATGGCACCCCTGGGTACTCACCAGAAGTGTTCCATCAGAAGATCTCAATAGATCAGTGATATATCAGAAGTATTCTGCTTATTGTTACCTAACATCCTCACTACTCTCTTCCCTGCTTCTTGACCAGTCATTCCCAAGCCAGAATACCCTAGTACCAGTCTTTCATGCTCTGGAAAACTGTAATGCACTTTGTGTGGGGCAGCCTACAAGGACTTGCCCATCCCATAGGTCACACACAGTTTCCACAGTTTGAGACCGCAGGTTGTAATAAGAAACAATGTTGTAAAATATTCCAACTCAAAAATATTCTAAGGCAAAAGCTTAGAGCTCCCAATTCTTATTCCTTAAGTTAATGGTATTAATGTATTACCAGATTCACATATCTGAAATACTCAGTAAGACCAGTTAATAGAATATACTTAAACTTATTACAACTGTGCTACAGATTTTTATTTTGCATATGATAATCCATATTTGGTTATTACTGTTATTACTTTTCCAATAACAAGAGAATGGTTAGGAAAAGAGGAATTAATTCTCATTTGTAGGTTTGGGGAGTTAGCTTTCTCTATGTAAGTATTGCTCTAAACTTTATATTAGCTATGAAGAAGATCAGCATCCAGCTAGCAAATCCCTTAACACCCTTCAGGTACATCAGAACTCAGGACAAAGAAAATCACTAAAACCAGAAGAAAGACAGGAAGTGGTCTTATACAGTGGTACCTCAGGTTAAGTACTTAATTCGTTCCAGAGGTTTGTTCTTAACCTGAAACTGTTCTTAACCTGAAGCACCACTTTAGCTAATGGGGCCTCCTGCTGCTGCCATGCCACTGGAGCACGATTTCTGTTCTTATCCTGAAGCAAGCTTCTTAACCTGAGGTACTATTTCTGGATTAGCAGAGTCTGTAACCTGAAGCGTATGTAACCCGAGGTACCACTGTCTTGTCTCCATTCCAAGCTTGCTGTCTTTTTACACCATTTAGACTTCATAATTTAAAAAGTTTCTCACTCATTTGAAGTCAACTCAGCAAAGCCACTCTAATGATGAATCTCTCTCTCTCTTTGTGTCAAATACATTAGCAAATAAAAATAAGAACTCTACAAGCCATTTAAATTTCTGTTCAAATGGAATACAGTGGGAAATAAGTGCAATCTACACAGCTGGCGCTGTGGTCCAAACCACAGAGCCTAGGGCTTGCCAATCAGAAGGTCGGTGGTTTGAATCCCCGTGACGGGGTGAGCTCCCATTGCTCGGTCCCAGATCCTGCCCACCTAGCAGTTTGAAAGCACATCAAGTGCAAGTAGATAAATAGGTACCGCTCCAGCAGGAAGGTAAATGGCGTTTCTGTGCGCTGCTCTGGTTCGCCAGAAGAGGCTTAGTCATGCTGGCCACATGACCCAGAAAAACTGTCTGTGGACAAATGCCAGCTCCCTCGGCCAGTCAAGCGAGATGAGCGCTGCAACCCCAGAGTCGTCTGCGACTAGGCCTAATGGTCAGGGGTACCTTTACTGTTTCTTAAGGATTTGGCAGCTAATGGGCATTAGCACTCCCATTTCTCTACGGCATCAGAAATATTAGTATCTTCCAACTTCTCAAAATATTAAGACATGTACTACAATATGCTGCCTTGCTCGGCAACCCCTCTGTAACAACACAGTTCCATATGCGACTGAATGTTGAAAGCATGAAGAAGCATATTGCTGTTGAAGGGTTGTTTTTAGTTTTCTCTTCAGTGGCCCAACCATAGCCACCATTTTAGCTGTCCTGCAAAAGTGGAAGCTTAAACTGCGACAGCAAACATTCTGGATTGTATCCATTATTGCTGTTCTGCTCACCCAGCAGACTTTTACTTGCTAGAGTTAGGCTTTTTAATAAGTTGTTAGAGAGAGGGGGGGAGAGAGAGAGAGAGAGAGAGAGAGAGGTACTCACATATATACTCTTTCTGTATCAATCAATACAATGATAGCCAACATTGTGCATGCCTGGATAGCTTCATTGGTTAGAGCATGGTGCTGATAGCGCCAAGGTTGCAGGTTCGATCCCTGTATGGGGCAGGTGCATATTCCTGCATGGAACGGGGTTGGACTAAGTGATTCTCAGCACCCTTTTCAACTCTACAATTCTATGATGCCTTCCAGATATCCTTTCACCCACCCTCCACTGCCAGTGTTAATAGATGATAAAATCTGCACTGCCACAACCGCTGGAGGGCACTATATTGGCTACCATTGAATCAATATACTCATGTATATACTTGTTTTAGAAAAGGCCTTTAATACTTCCAGTGACTTCTGTGAATTCTAGCTGTGAGGAATGGGAATCTCCTAGCAACTCTCAGCACCCTTAAAAAACTACACTTCCCAGAATTCTTTGGGGGACAAGTTGCCTGTACACATGTACTAGTGTGAAAACATGTATGCTATTGATTCGCACAGGATGACTAGTGTGTACCCTTCTGAAACTTACATATGAATACCTAGGGTTGCCATACGTCCGGAATTTCCCAGACATACCCAAAATACTGCTGTCAGAAGCAGTGTCTGGGTGGAAATCGGCAAAAATGTCCAGGAAAATCTGAACATGTGGCAACCCATGTGTCGGCAGTCCAATTTTCCTTAAAAATAGCCCCCAAATATTATTTTTTGTGATTTTGCCAAAGAAAACCTCACAAAAAGCTGAACACCTTTTGTGTCCAGATTTTCACTTTTTGAAATATGGCAACCCTAGGTCCTTTGACATTTTAAATAAATATGTATGTAGGTCTAATGTTGCCATAGCAAATGAATTGGTTCCAAGAGACAGAATAAAGTCTCTAAACATTCTCATCAACTGATACTTTTTTCTTCTCTTGGGCCAGCATTTGAAAAAGTCCACTGTTTTCAGCACATTGAGAGTTTCTTGGTACACATGGAGGTTAAGGCATGCTTTGCCACTTGATCCCCACAGACAATGAATTTCACAGTGCCATTTACTATTTCTTCAAACTGATGTGAAACACTGTCTCTGCAATTCAGATTTTATGATGGGGTTCACAAGCTGATGTTTGTGGACTGTTTTATTTCCCATTTATCTCTGATGCACAGCAGAGAGATTGCTTCCAGCGTCAAGGAAAATGAACCGTCTCCACATTTCATATATTTGGGAACTGTTCTTAAAGTATCATGGAGCAATTCAAAAACAACCTCTAGAGTAATTCTGATTGACTGTTTTATTTATATTTTGCACTTTCATTATAGGATACCGTATGCAACACTATTCTATCTATATTTCCCAGGACACTGAGAGTAAAACTCTACTACAATACAGTACCATCTTAAAGTTGTATAGTTTTAGCAATGGTATATTTTCTACCTTAAGTTCTATATTAAAATGAATGCACATGCACTCAGTGTTATTTTAAGCCCAACTGAATTCATTTGGAAAGCTAAGCACAATGGATAGTTAGGCAAAGCGATAGATATAGGGAAGGATGGTATATAGCACTTTTTCCAAATTCTGGTCCATGTAACTATCACATGTGTTCACTCACATGTGTGACATCCCATTTGTCATTCATCTGTGAAAAAACAGCCCCCCAACTCTGAAAATACACTTCAATTTTTTTCCTCCTAAAATATTTTTACAGTTGAGTACTGCAAAAGTCAAGAGGGTACCTAAATTCTGATCTGCACATTAATTTTAGAGGTGCAAATTAGGTCAGGTCAAAGTAGAATTTACAAAGATTACATACTCTCCAACATCCAGGGGATCCAAATTGGGATGCTCATTTTTGGGGGGTCAGCCACTATGAGGCGAGCAAGTTGACTCTGGCCAGAATGCCCAACAAAAAAAATGAGTGTCTTTTTTGTCTGAAGCTCTGCCACAAGATCAGAAAACAGGGTCGGCTTCTATAATTCTGGGGTGTCCCGCCTAAATCGGAATGGTTAAGAGGTATGAGATCAAATTCTTGAGCATCCCTCTGTATGTGAGACGAGATCCAGGCCCTTCATTTTGTTTCAGAATTCACAGACAGGCATCAAAGCCGACCAGCAGGCCATTTGAAGGAAAGGTGTAGAGGTCTGCGCACATGCCACCAGCAGGTCTATCACACTCAAAAGCAGCAGTAGCCAACCTGCAGCTCACAGGCCAAACTGGGACCCCTCAGATCTCCCCATTGGGCCCTCTAGGCCATTTCAGGTTAGCCATACCCAGTTCTCTTATACTGGGGCACCTAAGGGCAGGGCTTCACCAAAAGGGGCTTTGTAGGCATTGTTCAGTACAGTGGTACCTCAGGTTAAGTACTTAATTCGTTCTGGAGGTCCGTACTTAACCTGAAACTGTTCTTAACCTGAAGCACCACTTGAGCTAATGGGGCCTCCTGCTGCTGCCGTGCCGTCGGAGCACGATTTCTGTTCTCATCCTGAAGCAAAGTGCTTAACCTGAAGCACTATTTCTGGGTTAACAGAGTCTGTAACCTGAAGCGTATGTAACCTGAAGCGTATGTAACCCGAGGTCCACTGTATCTAGATGAAGTCACTGGGAGTTGTTGCACTGTAAAAGATTGTCATTTCATTTCTTATTACACTGCTCTGGAAAGTACTGTATTTTTCTGTGTATAAGATGACCCCATGTTTTTAGGACCCAAAATTAAGAAATCAATATATCCTTGAGCTTTTTAAAGGGGAGCTTGCCAATGTTGTTGAGCTTTTTGGGGAGAGATTGCCCTTGAGTTGTTGAGCTTTAGGAGGGAAGGTCGCCAGCACCACCACTCACCTGCCCACCCACCCCCTGCATTCACAATCTGTGTATAAGATGACCCCCAATTTTTGCCTATTTTTTAAAGCAAAAAACAGCATCTTATACATGGAAAAATACGTTAATTCTTTTTGATGGCATAGGACTTATTTTAAAATTAAGACTGCATCCTGAGTGGTGTTTATTATTTCTTCTTATATTATTTTGTATAAATACTATATGCTAATGTGTGTGATCAATTAAAGACTGCCAGCAGCATGGCAAATAGCATCTAATTGAGAATAAAGTCTGATATCAAAGTTTATTCCAATGTGAATATTGGCTTTCTCTTGTATGCATTGCAAGAGCAATTATTGCAGCCATATATATGGTGTGTTTGTGTGTATCAGCATACTCTAGTTCAACACACTCCAGTGAAAATTTAGATCAGTGCTGATATTCTCTCCCGCTCTTTCTTTGGTATTCCAATAATTAAAAGATTTTTGGTTGATAATTCGCCAACTATGAAGAATACCAGGATATAATAGTATGTATAGCCTGGGTAGAGATTCACTCCAAGGGAACAAGAAGCAAGTATAGATTAAAAGGTAAAGGTAAAGGTACCCCTGCCCGTACGGGCCAGTCTTGCCAGACTCTGGGGTTGTGCGCCCATCTCACTCAAGAGGCCGGGGGCCAGCGCTGTCCGGAGACACTTCCGGGTCACGTGGCCAGCATGACATCGCTGCTCTGGCGAGCCAGAGCCACACACGGAAACACCGTTTACCTTCCCGCTAGAAAGCGGTCCCTATTTATCTACTTGCACCCAGGGGTGCTTTCGAACTGCTAGGTTGACAGGCGCTGGGACCGAGCAGCGGGAGCGTACCCCACCACGGGGATTCGAACCGCTGACCTTTCGATCAGCAAGCCCTAGGCGCTGAGGCTTTTACCCACAGTGCCACCCGCGTCCCAAGTATAGATTATGTGTGTTCAAAAGGACAAGGAAGGGATTGTCCCTCCCCAACAACAACTCAAGGTAACATGGAACTTGGCTGTGAGATGCGGGTGGTGTACTAAGGACAACCACCAGATTTTTCTGAAACAGAGTTAAAAATTTAGAAGAAGAGAAGAGTTTGGATTTGATATCCCACTTTATCACTACCTGAAGGAGTCTCAAAGCGGCTAACATTCTCCTTTCCCTTCCTCCCCCACAACAAACACTCTGTGAGGTGAGTGGGGCTGAGAGACTTCAGAGAAGTGTGACTAGCCCAAGGTCACTCAGCAGCTGCATGTGGAGGAGCGGAGACGCGAACCCAGTTCCCCAGATTACGAGACTACCGCTCTTAACCACTACACCACACTGGCTCCCAATTTACTAAAAAGAAAAATTTACTAAAAAGATGGAAAAAATAGTTCTTGGGAGAGAGGTTTAACCTAGGAAGCATGCACAGTTTTCCTCCCACTTGAAGTAAAATAACAAATAAACCAAGAGTTAAACACAAATCCACTTTCCCTCCAGCCATAACATTCCCTGCCAATTTGTGACATTCATCATAGAATGCCAGTACAGCACTTCTTGACGGCCTTCTCCCTAGTGTGTTTTCTTTTGGTGAGATGATGCTGGAAAGCAAGATAGGGGCAGTTATAGCTTGGGGTTATGTGACTCATATGCTTCACAATTAACAAGGTTCAAGGAAGTTTTTGGCTCTTGGCAGCAGACATCTTCAATGTCTAATCCACAATCCCCAAACAAACCTGTACACCATCTCTCTCTCTATATATATTTATAACACAGAACACTATGCTTTCTTCACAATCTGCAAAGAACAGGACAGACTTAATCTGCGACTGAGAACCCATAAAACTGAATCAGGATAGAATTGGGCTGCTCAGTCCATCCCCTTTGTCAGGGTTATTAATTGTTTGGGGAGCTCCGATGAATAGAAGACACCCCACTTCTAGAACATGGGTTGACTAACTCTCTGGATTGGTGAGCTGTTTTGCAAAATGGAGGAAACAAGATGGGCACGAAATGCAGACCACAACCAAGAAGCGTAGCCTCCAACATTCCTCAGATGAAAATAGGGACATTTAGCACTCCCCCACAACTCACCCTCCTTGACCCCCCATTTTTGTGTGTTCCTCCCCCAAGTATTTTCTATCAGAAGAACAGCAAGTGCCACCACCACTCCATCAATGGGGCACAGCACACACACCCTGAAAAAAAACCCTTAATCCCAATGTTATTTTATTTTATTCTTTGGTCGATTCACAAAAAGAAAAATGCCCCAATATAATAACCCCTGAGACCATTCCATTGTAACTGTCCAACCTCCCAAAATGTCAACACCTCTTGCGATGGTTTGACGGGATGGCTTTCATAATTCCAGAACTGTCGTTGGAAAATTGGGGTGCTTGGAGGGCATGATGCAGTGATCAAAACTTATTCTACTTACAGCTACAACAAAGGTGACACTTTTTCATCTCTGCCAGGCTAAGCAGTTGGTCCCTTACCTCTCTCGCCCTGACCTCGCCACTGTGATCCATGTGACGGTCACCTCAAGGCTTCATTACTGTAGCTCACTCTACGTAGGGCTGCCCTTGCAACTGACCCAGTTGTTTTTATGATGTTTGCCGCTCTGAGCCCGGCCTCAGCTGGGGAAGGTGGGATACAAAAAAAATGTTGTGGTTTTTTGTTGTTGTTGTTGTTACTTCCCACAGTTTATGCACAAAGTTATATGATCACCTCCTATTAATTTCAGTAGGCTATCAGGCCATACTCTTTTGTATTGCACAGCAACACTAGGGAAACACTATGAATTTATATAGTACGTGTGTGGCCCAAATTACAATGTAAAGTATGTTTCTATACATATTGGGTACATCCTGGAGAAGATCTCTCTCTCTCTCTCTCTCTCTCTCTCTCTCTCTCTCTCTCTCTCTCCCCCTCCACACACACACAAACACAATAAAATAAAATAAAATAAAATAAAAATTTGCTGTGGAATTTCACAAAACAGAACTTTAAATTGCTCTACAGGATTTATTGACATTAGTGATCCCTCTGGTGGCTAATGGTAGATCAAAGTCAATGAGGTCTGGCTATATTATTATGCCTCTTTACACTTGAAGCCATGAATAAAACACTCAATTTTATTTTAATCACATTTCTGGGCTTATTAAACTTATGATAAATTTAGCCTGCCTCCTCGCCCCAAAGCTGTGAGGAATTAGAAATGAGAGCATTTAAAATGGAATCTTAATGATATTCTATTTTCATGTGAATTTTTATATTCCAAATGCTCTTGTAATAATAGCTTTAATATATTGATATTACTTAAGGTCCTGGTTTTTGCCATGCTTGGCAATTTTGTAATTGATAAGCTTTACACGGATACATTTCAACTGATTCTTCAAGGATGGTTCCTTCATACATCCCCTGACCGTTGTCCACAGGATCATTCATGTGTGTGAACCCAACACAGAATCGTTTTGCCTGTGACATTTCTACGAATCTCAATCACAGGTTTGCTATCATGCTGATAACTGACTCTTGGTTTCTCATTTATATATGTGTGTGTTTGTGTGTATGAGTTATAGAGATGCAGATATGGGGTTAGATCCAGAATATTTTCCCCCTCCCATTTATACGAAGATAGAGTGAGAAAAGAGAAATAAAAAATGTGAATGTGAATGGAAAAAAGAAAAAAAATCACTACTGTTACCTTACCATACATTAAGGGACATGGGTAGCACTGTGGTCTAAACCACTGAGCCTCTTGGGCTTGTGATCATAAGACTGACAGTTCGAATCCACACGAATGGGTGAGCTCCCGTTGCTCTGTGCCAGCTTCTGCCAACCTAGCAGTTTGAAAGCATCCCAGCATGAGTAGATAAATAGGTACTGCTACGGAGGAAAGGTAAACAACATTTCTGTGTGCTCTGGTCCTCATCACAGTGTCCTGTTGCACCCGAAGCGGTTTAGTCATGCTGGCCACATGACCCGGAAAGCTATCTGTGGACAAACGCCATCTTCCTCAACCTAAAAGTGGAGATGAGTGCCACACCCCAAAGTTGAATTCAACTGGACTTAACTGTCTAGGGGTCCTTTACCTTTTACCATACATTAATATACAGATATGTATTTACTTATTATCCTAATATACATGTATTTTTCAATAAGGGATTAGATCGAGACTAACGCTTAAGGGGTGCGGGTGGCGCTGTGGGTTAAACCACAGAGCCTAGGGCTTGCTGATCAGAAGGTTTGAATCCCTGCAATGGCGTGAGCTCCCGTTGCTCGGTCCCTGCTCCTGCCAACCTAGCAGTTCGAAAGCATGAAGTACAAGTAGATAAATAGGTACCGCTCTAGCAGGAAGGTAAATGGCGTTTCCGTGCACTGCTCTGGTTCGCCAGAAGCAGCTTAGTCATGCTGGCCACATAAGCTGGAAGCTGTACGCCGGCTCCCTTGGCCAATAAAGAGAGATGAGCGCCACAACCCCAGAGTCGTCTGCGACTGAACCTAATGGTCAGGGGTCCCTTTACGCTTTACCTTTTAAAGCTCCACTTAGATCCCACTGAAATAAATGTGACTTAAGCCACAACCAATATTTCATACTGATTTCACTGAGACCTAAGTACAACTGGAGATGAATATTCTACTATGGATTTATTTAGAGGCCATTCTGGTTCTGTGTATTCTGCTGCGTGGGGTCTGGACTTCTGCGCTTATGGTGCTACTGATGGCAATTAACTATGGCTGCCATCCAAATCACACACCCCATGCTGGATTGTAGGGCTTTTGGACAGAGTGGAAGCATCCCTCTTCTCACTTCTGCCAGCTGAACCGGCTTCCAACCAACCACCAAATATATTCCCCACCAGTGGAGACTGACAGAACACCCCAAATGCAGAATTTGAAGGGTGGTGTGGGGCTGAGCTGAACTGGGATCCATTGGACCCAAAGCCAGTCCCACAGTGGATGCTAGCCAACATCAGACCCAACTGGAGATGGCACTGGGATCTGACCTACTCTACCTGCCCCTTTCTAACCCAGCTACCATGAGTAGCTGGGTTGCAAATATGGCTGTGGCTTCCCCATTCTACAAAGCACTGGGGGCAGCAGCAGCAACAACAGGGAGTCAGGATTGCTCTATTAGCCTGGATTCAATCCAAGGTTGACAACGGATACAAAAACAGGAATTTGATGATCCAATCTGAACTATTGCACTTTATAGTAAAAAAATATTACTGCCTCTTGCTTGAAGTTAATTAAAGAAAGTGTTTGTTTATTTTACTAATATCTAATGGGATTCATTCATGGTTATTTACTAAATGTCAATAACACGGAATGAATGGAATGGGACAGATCAAAATATATAAAGTGAGAGCTCCATTTAGGCTGTCTAAACCAGTTATACTGTTGACGCTTGAGCAGAGCATTGTCTCAAGAGCAGCTTCTAACAGTTTAGCAGTGGAATTTAGCTGGGGAATGCTTTGCACACTTTCTGTTGACCCTATTCCCGCCCCCATAACGAATCTTAATGTCTTATAATGCTACGGGTTTGTGATCAGACATGGCTATTTATAATTCCCTTTCTAAAAGAATACTAGCTCCACCCCCTGTTTCTCTTGCAACAGAAGTATCATGGTCAGGTTGTGTCAATGAAGGAGTCACAGTCTGCCAAAAAAAATTGCAAGAGAAAGAGGATATTTAGCAAAGGCTTTTTTAAAAAAGAAAGTATCTGGTCTGCCAACTCTTTGAAAACTCATTAGAGTTTCTCATCTATTAGTGAACAGTGAAGCGTTGGCTTTCAGTAATGAGCGAGCATGGGCTGTCCTCTCTTCTCTGTACAGAGAGTGACCCAGGAGCAGGTTGTCGCTGATGGAGGCTGCATGAGGTTTTCTGCACAGCGGGACGCAACTGTGTGAAGCTCAAAGCATACCATGTAAGAGGCAAAAGAATGTCAACTGCGAAAGCAATTTAAGACATGCAATTTCCCGGATTCTAATCCAATCCTACTCCTAAAACTTCCTTCATAATAGACAGGTTATTTGGCCAGTAGTTATTTTTAAACAATTCTTTGCATTTCCCCCTCATAGGATGTTAGCAGCCATTTTTTGGGGACTGTGCTGTGGAGGGCTGCACTGAGGAGAAATGGTGGGAACCTCCCCCTGCACTTGATCTGGATCCTGAATATTCCCAGGAGTAGGAGGACAGTATAGATTTGGAACGGTGGTTTGCAGAGGGACATAGTTCAGAAGGCAGAAGCTGGGAAATACTGGGTGGGGAACAGCTAAGAGAAGAAACACTGGGAGAGAGAAGGTTAAGAGATTCACAGTCTCTGGACAGCATTCACTCCCCTTCTCCAAAGTCATGGAGAGATAAGAAAGTGGTGGAACAGAAAGCACAGAGGGTACAAGCTCTGATTACAAGATGTAGGAGTGACATAGATTAATAGGGGGTGTTATCCTTAATTGGGAGCACCGCCATTTCTAGGAGATGTGTTCTTTGTTCTCTCGCTGTGATTATTGCGGTTTCTAGCTATCCTTTGTTCTGCTTATCTACTGCCACAGGGGGAGGAATCCAATTCCCTGAAGCCTGACATCATTGCAGCATAGCAGGAATCTCATATTTGAAAGCATGCATCCACTGGGCCACACCTGTAGAAGCTGCATATTGTAATTGCTGTTGTTGTTATTATTATTATTATTACCTTATCAACACAAGAAGAATGGGAAGGAAAATCCATACCCACCAAAAATTAGAAAAAGCTTTAAAAAAGTGGTGCCTTTCATACCTAATACTCCAGGCATTTCCTCTACCTGTGGAGGGCACCAATAAAAACATACCCCAGGCATGACTAAGCCTCCCTAATCTCACCTCTTATCTGTGTATGCCTGTGCATAATGTTGCATGTCACCCCAATCTCCAGGAGTTGCAAGGGCTTACCAAGGGTACTGAGGTACAGAGGAGACTGCAGTGTCTCTATGAGTGATGTTTTATTTACACACATTTACAACCTGAGTCCTATGAGGGAGGGGTTCCTAGTATTAACACCCTAAGAGGGTCTTGCTTCCCCTAGAGCCACACCTCCGAGTTAATGGGCATTGTCATTCAAATAGTTTATGTGTGTCATGTCTTGTGATTATTTTATTCAAGTTTGCACCCCTGCTCAAATAATAATAATTTATTTATACTCCGCCCATCTGGCTGGGTTTCGCCAGCCACTCTGGGAGGCTCCCAACAGAATATTATAAATGTGATAAAACATCAAACATTCAGATGTCTTCTGAGAGCCAAATAGTTGTTTATTTCCTTGAAATCTGATGGGAGGGCGTTCCACAGGGTGGGTGCCACCACAGAGAAGGCCCTCTGCCTGGTTCCAAGTAGCCTCACTTCTTGCAGTGAGGGAACCACCAGAAGGTCCTCGGAGCTGGACCTCAGTGTCCAGGCTGAATGATGCAGGAACAGAGTCACTTGCATAGCTTTAATTCTTTAGTGTCAATTATCCAAACCAACTGAACAAATACCGTAAATCATACATTTATGTTCCCTGAGTCTTATGTGTAATCAGGGAAGTATGATTCCATTCCTAAAATAGGGGATGGAATGTCTTGCTGCTGCTTCATGCGGTGGGGGGGGGGAATCTCTGCACATAGAACATCAACAATAAAGCTTAGTTAGGACCTTCTTCCTGATGTGTTAGTTTTGCATGGGCAGGGGATTTTGATTAAAGCATGCAATCCCCCCAATGCAGTCTGCAACAAGATCTTTCTAAGATTATGTGCTACATGGTTTATCAAAATATGTAGATGGACCTTAATCAGTACAGATATTGAACTCCCCCCCCCAAAAAAAATAATTTTTAAAAAATCTAACAGGATTTATATACTTCTTAATTATCAAAACTGCTAAGCAGTTTAGCTAATATGAATAATAATAATAATAATAATAATAATAATAATAATAATAAAAAAAAACAATGAACATGTTGCAGCATTTAACTTAACAGCAAAAAGGTGAGTAGAGATGGTTTCTAATTCCATTTAAATATATTATATATATATATATATATATATATATATATATAACTTTCTGCAGATTTAAGGGAGAAAGAGGGTAATTACATAACGACTTAGCATCACATTTAATGACAAACACTAAAAAAAACTGAAATGAAGCAGCTTATCTATTCCAGCTTCTTACATAGCTCTTCCTTTTGAAGACAAGAATTGTGCGTCTAATATTTAAGCAATTAAGACCCAACAGTGTTGGAATTATCCTAAGATAACACCACATCTTGAGGGCATCCTGAGTATTGAAACAAAGATGAAGGATTCTTTCCCACATTTCTTCAGAAGTGTCTTTATCAAACTCTCCAAAGTTTTGCATTTCTAATTGGAATATAAAAATAGATGCATATAATGCACCATTGTAGTTTATAACACTTCCTTGTGTTTTGGTGTGGGGAAGCTGGTGAATCCATCAACATTTCTAGCTCATCAAAAGTTAATATGAATGTGTCCATTCATATTAACTCTTTGTTGGCCTGGAGTTTGGAACAGATGACTTTTGCTCTCCCAGCTCTAAAATCCAGTCTTTTGTGCCACCACAACAATGGTCAGAAAGTTGAATTTGGGTTGGAGGGTAGGGCTAAGGATGCTTCCAAAATTCTCTTTTCCCATTTTTCTCCCTGTAGTTCCAAATCACACTATCTTGTTTTTGAACTGGAACTGATGCATATGGAATTCCTAGGCTTCCTCAGTCCATTTCGCATTTCTGAACTTTGCATGGAGGCCTGTGCATGTGCCCTTTGCATCCTTTTTTTCCATTTCCAATGTGCAATTGTGCATAAGCAAAACTCACACGCACAGATGTACTGACATGATTGCACATATCACTGCCTCAGTTTTATTGTAGTCTTTTACTATGCACGTGTTCTTTGCTAAAACACCACACAAACCCAAATATGATAAGATTCTATATATTTTTTTTAGTTTTCCAATATTTCCAGAAATTTACCAACAAAACAGATACAAATTAATATCAAAATAATTCCAATTAATTCCAAATTTATACAATTTAATCAAACTGGTTTCCAGCGCTCCTTGATCGATGTTTTCGTCCAGTTCTTATATTGCTGCAGTTTATATTTTTTTAAACTTTTCATTGACCTTTTTATCCACTTTTTATTAACTAATTACATTTTAATTGATATATTAATCATTCAAATAACAGCTGCATATTTTCGTGGTTACTATCCGTATGATAGGATTATAGGATTGCACATGGTTGCATCAGGATTCTTTTTGCATGGTGTTTTATCAGTTTGCATGGACACATTTTCACATTAGTTAAAAATAAATTGCTCAACAATTATTCATCAGTAAT
Organism: Podarcis raffonei; assembly: GCF_027172205.1. Taxonomy (NCBI): domain Eukaryota; kingdom Metazoa; phylum Chordata; class Lepidosauria; order Squamata; family Lacertidae; genus Podarcis; species Podarcis raffonei. The sequence continues at coordinate 88,177,142 of NC_070605.1, read as the reverse complement.
ATGGATTTATCGTCATCTACTTCTCCTTCCTTTGCTTCTGCTCACACAGTTGATTAGATGCGAAATCCCAGGCAAACAGGGTTGTGGAGACCATACAATAAGCAATTACAGATCTGAGTCAAGAGCTTGGCAAATGTTTAGCATGCGCTACCAAAACCACATAGGGTCATGGGTGGGGCTGTGGTCTAAACCACTGAGCCTCTTGGGCTTGCCGATCAGAAGGTTGGCAGCTTGAAACCCCCTGATGATGTGAGCTCCTGTTGCTTGGTCTCAGCTCCTGCCAACCTAGCAGTTCGAAAGCATGCCAGCACAAGTAGATAAATAGGTACTGCTCCAGCAGGAAGGTAAATGACGTTTCCGTGTACTGCTCCGGTTTTGGTGTTCTGTTGCACCAGAAGTGATTTAGTCATGCTGGCCACATGACCTGGAAAAATTGTCTGTGGAGCGGACAAACGCCGGCTCCCTCGGCCTGTAAAGCGAGATGAGCGCCGCAACCCCAGAGTCATCTGCGACTGGACTTAACTGTCAGGGGTCCTTTACCTTTTTACCAAAACCACAGCACCACATTTCAGGAATTCAAGGAAGCTTCATCATCATTTCATTAACATTGACCATTGAAAGCTTCCCAGAAAACTAAACAAAAAATTTAGTGAAAATCAGAATCCAAGAGAAGGCATTAGAAAAAACAAGAAGAAAAACATGTTCTTTTTCAAAAAAGCCACATAAGAATATTTCACAGTATTTTTTTTTTTGGGGGGGGGGTGCTCAATAAACTCCAAACAAGGTCACCACACAGCTAACCAGAGGCAAAGCACTAACAGAACCAAATGTGCTTTGAGTCTTAATTAAACATGAAAGATGCTCCCATTTTCTACAGGGAATATATTCTAAGCTAACATTCTATTTTCCAGGTCTGACATTTTAAAATTTTATCAAGGCTTGTCATCATCTCTACAGCATTTTAGAGATCATAATTTTGTGCAGAGTTTCAATGCCGGAAAAATGTTCCTGAACGTATTAAACAATAACAATTATTATATTTTTTACTTTTTAAAAAACACTGCTTTTAATACAGAAGAGTTGGAGAGCTATAATACTGCAACTTTATATGAGTGGGTTTTCTTTTTTAATAAATCAAATTAAATTGACTGACTAAATGTAAGGAGGAATATTTGCATTGCAGGTTTTTCAGTTGTTTTAATTTTTTCCCTACTATAGAGCACTTTGCAGTATGCAAGAGCCAATTACTATTTTTTAGATGAGGAACTAAAATTTCCTTTTGCAGCGAAAACAAGATTCAGCTGCAGTGTGCAGGTTCGGCAGGGATACATAGCTGGTTGGCGGACCTGAGTGAAGCCTGTGTCATCCAGGTCCGCTCCCCAAACCACACCCCCTAGGCCACCACAGATTGGTTCATTTGAATTATAGGGTTTGGTGGGAACCCATGAGCCTCCATAGCAGCCAAGGGGGACGTAGTAACGATCCCAAACATTAGGGCCGTTCATAAAAAAACTTTTAAAAAAAATGCCTGCTCCAAAGGTCTTATCTTACTACACTAGGGATTGTATAGTTATATCTGAAATTTCATGCATATCAGTTAATATCTTGATCCTCCTTCACGAAAATAGCTGTTTACTTGGCTGTTTTCCTATGTCGTGAAGCCTGAAATTTCAATTCAGTGGAGCAGGGTCAAGATATTAACTGATATGCATGAAATTTCAGATATAGCTATATAACCCCTAGTGTAGTAGGAGAAGACCTTTGGAGCAGGCATTCTCAAAAATAAGTTTTTTATAAACCGCCCTGCCAGACATGGTGATCGGGGAAGGCGCTGCGTCGGGTTGCAACTGCAGACCACAGTAAGTGACCTTTGCAGCATGTTTTTGCCCACTGATATGTTCCTCAAAGGGGGACCATCTACAACCCAGAAGAGCTAATGCCATTGTAAATGTTTTAATCCACAGGAGCTGGCTGTTTTCAGTTATCATTAGGGGATTTGACCAGCTCCGGCCCATCTGGAGCTGGTACAGGCTCATCTTATCTTGAGCCCAAGCAGAGCGTAGTCCCGCAGACGAAAGGATAAGCAGGAATGTGCTACATGCTGAAGTTTATTTACAAGCTATGCTGAGAGCATACAAACATACATCTTGCCTTTGTGAGAGCAGAGAAGCAACTCCTCTCGACACAAAGAAACTGAGAGAACAGTGAAAAACAGGAAACCAGTGTACGTCACATCCAGTCTCCCATTCCCGTGGGAATCCAACAATAACTCTGACTGTGGAATGTAAACATTGTCTTGTGACAAGCATTTGCTGCTCAGTGAGGAAATAGAAACCAACAATTTGCACATTACATCCAACAAGTGTACAGTCTGTGTTTACAAAAACAGTTGAGCTGCACGCTCATGCAGGTTTGATTAATTCAAGCAACATGCAATCAATGTACAGTTGGTGTACCTGCATAAACAATAACTGAGCTGTACAAATCAACATGTATATACTTCTCCACAAAAACACTTGTACACATATAGAGCATCTTGTTACACCAGTACTTTTCAAACTTTCTCCCTGCAGTTAATTCTTTCCTGATTGACAAGTCTGCCACCCAGTCTGCACATGCGGCAAAGGATTTAATGGATTCTTGGTTGCATCACTTTTGGCTTCACATGAACTGGAAAAAACATCACCCAATTCGAGGGAGGTGTGATTGTTTCAGCCCAGGTCTTGAGGAGAAAGCTGGCTGGTCTGAGTTGCTAAGTATTGACTTCCAGCCGGCTTTTTGTAATAGAGTAACCCTTTTAGCCATCTGAAGGCAGCCCTGTTTAGGGAAATTTTTAATGTTTGATCTTTTATTGTGTTTTTAATAACCTGTTGGTGTCAGGAACATCCTACATGCAAGTAGGAATCCCATAGAGACATATGCCCAACTGGCATGCTCTCTCCCTCCTGGTTGGTCGTTCGGGAGCTTCAAAAGCTTTCTCCAGCCCAAACATCACAGTGACTGATACCAAAAGGCATCAGTACACTTTAGGACTAGTAGAGTGTTGGCAGACTCAGCAGTGCAGCTTTTTGGCTAAACTACTTTATTTACATATAATACACTCAGAGCATTCTGACTCAGCTCCTTCCTCTTTCTCATCAGACAGCAAAGAGAGAGAGACAAAGGACAAGCATCCTACATCACGGAAGCACAGTAATACAAACATTCTGTCTCCGTCACTTCCCACTATGTGGAATGAAAACATACACCGTCATGTGATAGACAACAATCCCATGACTGCAAGCACGGAGCAGGAATCCTAACGGTTGGAAGCCACCCAGAGTGGGTGGGGAGGCCTGGCCAGATGGGCAGGGTAAGTAATAAATTATTATAATATTATTATTATTTAGCAGTGGCAAGAGTTCTTTGGGCCCCTTCTAAAGTTTTAGCCCAATTTTCTACTTCCTCATAGCTTGATGAACAAGCACCATTTTATTGCACTGTGAAAATTGTATTTTTGCAGTTATCACTATTTGGCTTTTTGTTTCTGATTGTGCCCTATGGTTGAAGCAATAAAGATTGTCTGACAGTCCCGGCTTGTCCTCGTTCTTCATAAAGTTATACATAGAAGCAATGCTCCCTTCCTGGCTAAATCAGGCCATGGGACTATAATTAACCACACATTTCTGGGTTTAGGGTAGCATGGTGAAAAGGGCAAGTTCTGCAGCTTAGAGTCAAGTTGGGTTCTTGCTAAACAGTTGCACTGAGCGGGGAATATTTTGCCTGAAGTTGACTTCACAGCACAGCCCTTTTCTACTGCAGAGTCTTCTCTGTGTAATGTTTCATTGCCTCAGTTGCGCCGAGAGCTTATTCTAACATCCCATTTTGATCTGAATCTGGAAAAAAAGAAAAAGTGGGGAGGGGGAGAAGAAGAAAAGAAAATCAGTCATTTGAGAGCTGCAGGAGCTTGAGTGTGTTCTTTTTTCCCTTTTTAAAGTCATTTTATCTCACACTCAATGCAGATCCTAGCAAAGGTTTTGTAAACCTTTTATACAAGAACATGAGGGAAGCAGCTATCTAGGACTGTTGAGAGCCACGAGGAATAATTGTCCAAAGGGCTGTTAATAAGGAAGGACAATTTTAACACTATATCCACTGTTATTTTTATAAGAATGGAAAAGCTGGGAATTAAAACGTGTGGAAAATTAAAAGTAATCTGTTTTGGTGACAGAGTCATGCTGTGACTAATTAAGGGTATAATATATCTGAAAGACTCCCCCATCCTCATTTTGAAGAGTTGTGCGTTTCAGTTCTTCCTTACAGGGTGGAACATTTTATATACACCATTGCTTCAGCCCATTAAGAGAGATTCACCTAACACCAGGTTAAGTGTGGTTATTTGGCATGATGTCTTCACCCTCCTTAAATGGTGTCTTCTTCTCCTCCTTCTCACTGTCACAGTAACCAATCCCTCTCTTTCCCTCCCTCCCTCCCTCACACTTTCTCTGGACATAGGCTGCATACATATAATGCATTTAAAGCATATGACATCCCACAAAGAATCATGGGGACTGAACTTTAACTCTGTAGAGCACATAGCACCCTTAACAAACAACAGTTCCCAGGATTTTATTTTATTTTATTGGAAAGTCAGTGTGGTGTCAGCTGCGTTGGCCAGCCAGGCTCCACACTGTGTGGCCAGGCACATGGCACAGTGCGGCCCTGCTTAGCTCCAGTGGTGTCAGGATGCCTGGCTAACTGCTCAGGAAATCAAAGATGCAGAGAGAGAGAGAGAGCACAAGAAGACACAGGAAAAGCAGCATACTCTCAATCTGACATTGCTCAGGATAGAGCTCCACCCCCCTTGGGCTCTCTGTTCTGTGATGCACATAGCACATAGCACGTCTGCTTCTCAGAAAGGGTGATGGTTCTCCAGAGTGTCAGGGTACTGTCAGCGGCTCCTGGCTGGTTGCCCAGGGAAGTATAAAGACAAGGAAAAGTTTCTAACCATCCTTTTCTATTTCAATCTTTACAGAGAGAGGCTATAGTATCCAACCTCTTGGATAATGTCGTTGTCCCGAGTGAATTGCCAACCCCCTTCTCTCCCACTTCCTCATTCATCATTCTCATCATCTCCTCTACAGGTGCTGCTAAGTGCCCTCTGTCTTTGAGCTCTTTGCTTTCCTACTTTTAAGGCTCGCCAGGTTATGGGAGATGGTGGTTCTGGAATGCTTTCTAATGACAACGTGTCAGCCAGCTCCTGTTCCTGCTCTGCCTGCTCCTCCTCTCCCATTATTTCCCAGCTTTCCCCCTCATCTGCCTCTGAGCTGTGACCTCCTGCAAACAACTGTTGTAAATCTATACCATCTTCCTCTTCCTCCTCCCTGGAAGGGTCAGGACACAGAGACAGTGTGTCACTTGGCTGCTGCACAGATTCTAACACATCTGACTCCTGCCTCTGTTCAATGCCACCTTGCTCCTGTTCTTCTTCACCCATTGTTTCCCAACTCCTTTCTTCTTCTTCTGGGGGGTGACCTGTCTCAAACCACAACTCTAGGTCTATACTCTTTCTCCCTTCCTCCTCTCTGGAAGTCTCCTGGGGTGGCGGTCTCCACCACTCCTCCTCATCTGCCCAGTCCCTGGTGGGCAGGGGTTACTCCAGCAGCACGTACCACCTCCACGTCGCCTTTAAGATGAATAGGTTTGTTACATCAACAGAGGTATAGTGTCCAGATCAAGGGAAGTAATAGTACCAATCTATTCTGCCTTAGTCAGACCACACATGCAATACTGTGTCCAATTCTGGGCACCACAATTTAAGAAGGATGTTGACAAGCTGGAACGGGTGCAGAGGAGGGCAACCAAGATCATCAAAGGTTTGTAAACCAAAGCCTTTTGAGCAGCACTTGAAGGAGCTGGGTATGTTTAGCCTGGAAAAGAGGAGAGTGAGAGGGGATATGATAGCCATCTTCAAATATCTTAAGGGCTGTCACATGGAAGAGGGAACAAGCTTGTTTTCTCCTGCTCTGGAAGCTTGGACTTGAAACAATAGCTTCGAGTTACAATAAAGGAGATTCGGACTAAACATCTGGAAGAACTTTCTGGCGATAAGAGCTGTTTGACAGTGGAGCGGTCTCCCTCAGGAGGTTGTGGACTCTCCTTCCTTGGAGGTTTTTAAGCAGAGGTTGGATGGCCATCTGTCAGGGATGCTTTAGCCAAGATTCCTGCATTGCAGGGGGTTGGACTAGATGAACATTGGTCCCCTTCCAACTCTATGATTTTATGATTCTGTTATGCAATAAGCTTTTGTAGACTGTAGTCATCAGATGTATGGAGTGGGATTTAGTCCATGAAAGCTCATGTGGCACTAAATCTCTTTTTAGGTGTGATCCGTCTCTATGTTGTTTTCACTCCTTGAATTTAACTCAAGGTTATATGACAGACCAGAAGAGGTTTATTTGCCTTCCCTCAAATCTAATGGGGAACATATTCCTTGGTCTGCAAACTCCACAGCATGTGTGGTTGAATTACTTAATTTAATGTTTCCCCATAAAACTGTTTGTTATCTGCTATTTAAAAGTTTCCCAGGAGAGACAATCTTTCCAGGCACTCTTCATCTCTCCCCCCCCCCCCCGCTTGCAGTGACATGAACATATTATATTTGCTTTGCTTTATTATGGGCTAGCAAACCAGTTTTTTATTTTTATTTAAATGAAATGTTGGAGTTCAAGGTCCTCCCCTGTGATATTTTGGATGAGAAAACACAAACGTGCACCCCTTCTGTGAAGCCAGCTAACCAGTAATTGTAATCACACAGTACGTAATTATACTTACCTTTTTAAAAGATTCAAAGCTTTGTCCTTTGGTTTCCATTTCTAATCCAGTGTCTTTGAAAGGATGTTCCTTGGTTCTATCTTGCCTCTTCCACAACCAGTTTTTCCTTACTAAGGCTGAGCTTTCCTTAATTCCTCTTACATAACCAGGAATCAAACAAGCACAGTGCTGAAAACATAGCCCACGTCTTTTTTCAAACCAGTATCCATCAATTGATTAAGGGGGGAAAATGCATTCTAAAATACTCAAAGGTGGGGAAGATATTTTAGTGAAATTCTCTTGGGTGGGAAGAGGGGGTTGAGCTGTTGGACTTACCTTGCTTTCAAGGTCCCTGAGGGGTGCCTGTAAGTGTCCTTCCTTCCATGATATGACTCACATCTCTATGTTCTGCCCTCTGCAGCTCTCCAGGGTGTCCATGCTTTCAGAAAATCCCAGGTAGGAATGTCTTGGAGGTTTTTTTAATGTGTGGGGCGGGGAGCCTAGATCTGGAAGGCTGCAGAAAGCCAAGGAATCACTGTACAATAGAAGAATAAACCTGTTCACTCCCAAACACACATGCCTCAGCCACCTCATAAGATTATGTGCAAATTCTGCCTAAATGAAAAATCCAAAATTATTTCTCAAGAAGCCGACAGAACCCTCTCTGCCACACGCCACCGACACATGAGGTGCAGCCCATTTAAAAATCTGAGAGTGATATTTAGCACAGCTCTAATTCAAACTTTCAATGAAAGCTTGCAGGAGAGCCTTTTGTCCAGATTGCAGGAGGTAGGGTTGTGCTATTTACAGGGTTTCCCCAAATTGCACCCAAAATACCCTGTGCAATGAAAGCTAGTGCGAGAGAAAGAAAAGGGAGAATATATCAGCATGCCATTATTGATTGTTGAATTTGAACTTTGTGAATGCTGATGCAAACTGACATGATCTGCACCTCCCTTTCAGATATGTGGATCGGAACTTCGTTATTTCCTGGGTTTCCTGAATCTACTGAAGACATCTGTTGAAGATGCTATTCCAATATTAATTACAGTAATTCTTTACAAGCATTTGGAAGGCAGGCAGAAAACAACTCTGGACTTAAGCAATCTCAGGAAATAGATACATCTGAATGAGGACACCAATAACCTGATATGGAGTCTCAGCTGCTAGATGGGACTTTTGAGAGCCAGTATGGTGTAGTGGTTAAGAGCGGTAGTCTCGTAATCTGGGGAACTGGGTTCACGTCTCCGCTCCTCCACATGCAGCTGCTGGGTGACCTTGGGCCAGTCACACTTCTCTGAAGTCTCTCAGCCCCACTCACCTCACAGAGTGTTTGTTGTGGAGGAGGAAGGGAAAGGAGAATGTTAGCCGCTTTGAGACTCCTTAAAGGGAGTGAAAGGCGGGATATCAAATCCAAACTCTTCTTCTTCTTCTTCTTTGAGTGGTGGGAGCTACACGCAGAATGGTTGTCCACTTGTGTGCTGTTCCTATTCTGGTTCAGGATAATGGGTCTCGGGTTTGGTGCATCAGGTTTTCCACTCTTAACTGGAATGGGGCTTCCATTCCACATTAGAGCCAATGAAGATTCCACTTTTTGAGTGCCCAAGCCAGGAGTTGTCTATTTCACTTGGTTCCACTTTGGGTGTCTTTAATTGCTTCTCCTAATGCGATTACAGCTCCCTTGCATAATCTTCCCATTCATTTCAACATAGTTTAACATTGAGCTACATAATTTATCTTCTTGCTTTTTAAAGATAGCTATACTTTTCTGCTTGCTTCCCCCCACTCCCCTTGTGCTAAGGTGGTTTTTATATCTTTGCTCGGCTTGGCTTTTACGCCTTTACTTTTTAAAATCCGTATTAAGCCATGGAATTGCTTCTTCAATCTTCATTGAATAATTTCCATTCACTTTGTAGATGCCTAGTTCTTTAAGATCTATTTTTGCTTACTGCTTTGAGAGCTTTCCCCTCTCTGTTTCTCTGTGTATGTGTGTGAGAGGGAAGGAGGGAGGGTGCTAAGCTTTCCTTGGAAACATTTTTTTAAAAAAAGTAAATGCAGATGCCATTGATTAAAAAAAGGGACGTAATATTGCTAGTCATCATTATTTTTCAGCATGAACATTAAAGAGTGACACAATAGCTTGACTCTGCCTAATTATTTCAAGGGGGAGGAAATTGAAGGGTGGATCGTGGTCATTAACACTGGCGAATTTTGTAGTGCTGAACTCAAACCAAATGTTCTGTGTCTAATTTCTGCACAGAGTACTGTGTGTCATGCAAGGGAGGCCGAACCATGCCTTGGAAAATTAAACAACCACATTTAGTCACTGTCCATGAGAGCTGAGCCATGGAGAAACCAGCATATTGTTAAATTATGAAAACACCAGGAAAGAGCTACTGCCCAAATGTTCTCCTTGTGCCAAACTGATATGGACAGCAACTTCAGACTAAAAACGAATACATCACTGGGCATGCCCACATCATATGTCTCACTGATTTGGCAGTACTGTATGTGATGTTAACATACATGAGAGAGTGCTGGAGGGGAAATAGTTAACCAGGTTGCCCAGTCAGGACCCAGGGGGGTGGAGTCAGAGGGACTATAAAACCAGTTCTGGGAGGAGTTCGAGGAGGAGGAGTTCGTTAGGAGTTGTGGGTGTGTAGTTGGTTGGATTTAGTGGGTTGGCTGGTTGGGAAAGGCTTTTGGTAATAGAGAGACAGGGCAGTGGGTTCTTGAGTGTGGGGAGGTAGAGAGAGGAAAATAAGACTAAGAAAGTAAAGAGCAACAACATTTGGAATGCCATAAAAGTTTTGTTTGTGTCTGAAATAAAATACACTCTTCTTTATTAATGGAGAAGCTGACTGAGACTGAAGTGATTTTACCAGGGGGAACCTGGTTGGTGGCAGCGGTTTAGTGGTGATGGGTCAATAGTCCGTGAGACGACCAGGGGCTCCGTACGAATGCCACACTGATCTGGGCTCCAAACCAAACTAGATTCCTTACATAGTCCTAATGTTTGATATGGGTAACAGGGGACTTTAAGAGTATGTGAAGGGAATATGTTCAGGGAGGGAATATGGTCAGGGAGGGAATTTGATTCAGGTCAGGGAGCATCCCCAACCTTGGGAAGATAAACTCACAGACTGCACAGCTCCCTTGCTCTCAAGATCATATTTTCCTGAGTTATTCCCTGTACCAACAAGCTAAGGATTTCACAGTTTCCTGGAGCCTAAAAATCAACCTAGGAATTTATTTCTTTGTTTGTATGAGTAGTTGCACAGTTCTGTATGAACTGTGATTAACATACAAGACTTGGACGAAGAAAATAGTTGATGGGCAGAATTTCACTGATTGTGCATAAGCAGAGTCTTGTTCTACATTCAAACCGGTGCTTTTCACAGTCAAAAGAGACTTGATTTGTTATACATCGGGTTCTGAACATTGTGATTTGGACAAATTCATATTGCAAACTAGGTAATTATAAGCTTCGCTGGCATCCATCATCCAGTAGCTGGAATTAGCCATCGAAAACAGAAGAGGGCAACTCCAGAGCTGTGTTTGAAGATAGTGAAATTATTTTTCAACCATTAAGCACATTTCTGTTACCAGATGCCTATCCCCTTTGAATATGTGTCTGTTTGTACTGCACAGACACACACTTATACTTAATATCCAAGCATTCTTACATTTCCGCTAGACTTAGGATCATTCTCCCTTTTGTTCTCTGCAATGTCCTAACACTTCAAGCATGAAATTATAAAGCTAAATGTACAGGAAACTTTCTATATGCTAAGTATGTTTTCCCTTTAGCATGAATTGCTCTTTTATAGTACTTTCAGAGTATGGGTTTTGATCTAAAAATCTGACACTTTTAATACAGTGTAATAAATGGATTGCATAGTGTATACCCTGAAGTTGGGAAAGAATTGTGGCTTCTCTTAAGATTGCATTCACTTTCGTTCAGAATTAATCTAATCTTAAAAAAGAAAAAAGAAAAAAACCCACACTTGTTATTTCAGTGCATTTCCCCTCACAGGATTCAGCTATTGAAAAATAGCTATTTTCTGACCTACAGACCCTTTACAGTTTGTTGGAAATATTATTGTTCTTTTCTATAGCTGTGCTGTGGGACATATTTGGATCACAGTTACATAGACACATGAGGACATTGATCTGCCTTTGTGTATTTTGTCTGGTACCCGGTATCAAACCTTCATTAAGCCAACAAGTCTGTTATCTTCACCTTATGACATTTGTGCTCAGTCAAATGTCATTCACTGCCTCGTTTGACAAAGATCCCCAAATAATTTCTCCAGAGGCTCTTTAAAAGACACTTGAGGAACAAAGTTATTGGCTCCCAAATGCGCAGAAGGAATTAAACTTAGACATCCAGACGTCTTCTAGAGCATACCATGTATGCCATTCTGGGGGAGCCCTGCGCAGCTATGGTTCCTTGACAGGTGACCCACAGTCCCTCAGTCACATATGAAATGAATATAGAACAAGTGTGGAGAACTTTGGCCCTTCAAAAGTTGCTGAACTACAACTCTCAGTAAACACACAAGATGTAACCGGCTGTACTTTTGAAGAAATAAGGTATACTATTCATTGTATCAAATTGTAGATTTCAGCGGAACCACTACTATGCTATAAGATCCACTATCCTGTAATATTACATATGAGCCTGTTCTACTGATGAAGCCTAGGATGGTGAAATAAGGCTAATATTCTGGAAATCCTGTTTTAGACTCTGTGAAAGGATTCTGTAGAACTGTAACAACCCTTCATGTGGATTATTGGACTCTTTGAACAGAGAGGTGGAATAGATACGTATACATGTATGGACCTTATGCATGAACTGACTAGAGAATGAACTGATCCACTGGGTCTTCTGCTTTTTTTGTTGAACTTTATGAGATTTCCATTGAAATCTACAATTTGATACAATGAATAGTATACCTTATTTATTCAAAACTACAGCCAGTTACGTCTTGTGTGTTTATTGAATATGTTTCACGTAACCATAGGTTTGTTGTTATTGTTGAACTACAACTCTCATCAGGCCCAGCAAGCATGGACAATGGTCAAGGAAGATGTGAGATGTAGTTCAGCTTTGAACTTAAATGTTCCATACACCTCATACATGTATCTCTGCTTCTATGTTTGGAAATATTAAAAAAAATACCATATATTTCCCCTGTTCCTTTGCCCAAAGGAAAACAAACCCAAGCAGCCTTGACCACAGATGATTCTCTCTGCTCAGGAAAGTTGGGAGCATTCAGCAGCCCCCTAATATATCTTTAGAAAACTCAAATGCTGGGCCTTAGTAATGTATGATTATTTATTTATTTATACATACATACATACATACATACATACATACATACATACATACCCCGTCCATCTGGGTGGGTTTTCCCAGCCACTCTGGGCAGCTTCAAACAAAAGATTAAAAATACATTAAAACAACAGTCATTAAAAACTTCCGTAAACAAGGCTGCCTTCAGAAATCTTCTAAACGTCAGATAGTTGTTTATTTATTTTATTGGAGGGCGTTCCACAGGGTGGGCACCACTACTGAGAAGGCCCTCTGCCTGTTTCCCTGTAACTTCACTTCTCGCAGTGAGAGAACCGCCAGAAGGCCCTCGGCACTGGACCTCAGTGTCTGGGTTGAACGATGAGGGTGGAGACCCTCCTTCAGGTGTACTGGGCCGAGGCCATTTAGGGCTTTAAAGGTCAGCACCAACACTTTGAATTGTGCCCAGAAATGCACTGGGAGCCAATGAAGATCCTTTACGACCGGTGTTATATGGTCCTGGCAGCCACTCCCAGTCACTAGTCTAGCTGCCACATTCTGGATTAGTTGTAGTTTCCAGGTCACCTTCAAAGGTGTGAGGAGATTCAGAACTTACAGGGTTAAACAGTTCTGTGTGACGTCTCACATTCTGAGGTGTGGTTATGTTCACATACGGGAATCTTTCTCTGTGTGTGAGTTCTCTTTCGTTTTTGGCTGAGAGACGAGAAGGATGTCTGCTCTCTCGCCGGGCTGATTTATGATGTTTTTATTCTCATTAAAGACTGTTGGAGATTAGCAAGAAGCCTGCTTTCAGTCTGAGTTATTACCTACACACGGCAACAGTTTCTCCCGCTGCTGAACTCTGCTAGGACTATGCTAAGAGAGCTAAAGGGAGCTCGGCACAGAAGCGCAGTGGCGCAGCAGAAACGTGCCGGACGCCATCTTATCTTTACAAAAGGTAGCCCCACGTAGAGCGCGTAGCAGTAGTCCAAGTGGGAGATAACTAGAGCATGCACCACTCTGGTGAGACAGTCTGCAGGCAGGTAGGGTCTCAGCCTTCATACTAGATGGAGCTGGTAGACAGCTGCCCTGGACACAGAATTGACCTGCGCCTCCATGGACAGCTGTTAGTCCAAAATGACTCCCAGGCTGCACACCTGGTCCTTCAGGTGCACAGTTACCCCATCCAGGACCACCACACCTGCCTATCTCCTGTCCCTCAAAAACAGTACTTCTGTCTTGTCAGGATTCAACCTCAATCCGTTAGCAGCCATCCATCCTCCAACCGCCTGCAGACACTCACACAGTATAATGGTAAACATTTTATTGGTTCCCTTTACTTGACCGCCTCTTTTCATCACTGTCTATAAGTAAGATTCCCTTTTATAGAGTTCCATTGATTTCAGTGGAATATAGTAGGAAGATTCTTTGCAACACATTTCTTCGCATTACATCAGACCACTTGTCCAACTAGCTCAATATTGTCTACTGAAATGAATGGGTCTCAAAGTGCTTAATATTGGCTGGATCATGTTCAGTCATCAACTCAATCTTGCCAGGACTGTAAACCCCTAGGACCTTTGATAACAACACTAGATTGGGACACAAAGAGAACCTTCGGTTCACAAATATCCTTTTATACTTCCCAAGCCTGCATGAGGCTGCTCCAAAAAGAGTTTCATTTCACCATCTTCAAATGGAAATTTGATATGTGTGGGAGATCACTCTGCAAAATAGTGGCATGGCTGCTTACACCTATTTATATCTGACTGAAAATCTAACATAATTAGCAAATTTGCTTGGCATAAACAAGCCTCATGTTGAGCTACTCTGTGTCCAATTGTGTTTATGTACAAGTAGCTTGACCGTTGAATTCCAATAGAACTTCTGTGTATGTGTGCTTTAGATCGCATGCTTAAGAAAAATGCAGTGGATAAACTTGTAAAGTTATTTTTAGTTTGGTTAGCTATTATTATTTTTTACATCACCACCATCATTAGTTTATATGCCCCTTAATGTCAATATGGCTTCCAAGTAGTCTACAAAATGTCAAACCCAATTGAACAATGTTCCAAAAATGTGAAATATTTTTAAATGCCCCATACATAAATACACAGTAAAACAATCCAATTAAAACTGCACAGCAATTAAAACAGGATAGTTAGGTCAAGAGATCAATGAAACATATGGGTAAGCCAAGTGGAATGTCATTGCAAATGTGATATCTCGAATTTCTGCCTTCCACAACACCAGTGTCACCAGTGAAAAAGCTCATTCCCACAAGCTGATAGTCATCCGGCCATGTTAAGGTTAACTGGTTTCCATCTGTTGATCTTCATGCCCTTTCTGTGCAATGGAGGGGAGGTTAGTCTTCCAGGTAATATGGTCCCAGAGGCGTAGTGTGGGTGAAGTGAAGGGGGCATTTTTTTCGAGGTTGCATTTTGGTCCTCACACTACTCCTGCCATCCCTGCACTGCTTTGCGAGTCTGATCCCACATCTAAGCCTGACAGAGTAGTTTGGGGCTGGCAGGGCACCAGGAGGATGCAACCGACATCTACTCTTCCAGTCAGTCTGAGTGTGTGCCTGCCCTGTTACATCCTCCTCATGTTTCCCTTTGCACCTAACTCCCATGGCGCACCTGGCTGCACTCACCCTGGGTGCTATGAAGACACATGTAAGTGTGTCTACCATACAAGTATGGAAGAATGGCGAAATCACAAAGGAAGAGTACACACGAGTAGCCAACAGTTGCAGGGTGGAGAGTCAGGCTGGCTAAAGCTCAGAATGAGCTCAGGCTTGCAAGAGAGGTTCAAAATAATATTAAAAAAAGGAAGAGGAAGAACAAGCAAGTGGTAGGTCCTCTGTGTGGGGAACACGGAGAAATGCTATTGGGTGACAGAGAAAAGGAGGAGCTACTCAACACCTACTTTGCCTCTGTCTTCACCCAAAAGGAAAGTGATGCCCTACCTGGTGATAACAGAATTAATGAGGTAAGGAGGCAGTTGCAGCCCAACATAGGAAAATAGGTAGCAAGGAAACACCTAGCTACTTTAAATGAATTCAAATCTCCAGGGCCTGATGAGCTGCGTCCAAGGGTACTAAAGGAGTTTGCAGATGTAATTTGTCTATTATCTTTGAGAATTTATGGAGAACAGGTGAGGTCCCTACCGACTGGAGCTGGGCAAATGTTGTTCCCACCTTCAAAAATGGGAAAAAGGGAGACCCAGATAATTATCAACTGGTGAGCTTGACATCGATACCAGGGAAGGTCCTAGAACAGATAATTCAACAGTCGGTCTGTGAGCATTGAAAAAAGGGTGCTGTGATTACTAAGACCCAGCATGGGTTTCTCAAAAATAAGTCATGCCAGACCAATCTGATTTCTGTCTTTAATGGAATTACAAACTTGGTGGATCAGGGAAATGCTGTGGACATAGTGTATCTTGATTTCTGTAAGGCTTTTGACAATGTTCCCCATGATATTCTCGTGAGGAAGCTGGTAAAATGTGGGTTGAATGAGGTAACTGTTAGGTGGATTTGTAGCTGGTTGACTGACCATACCCAAAGATTACTCATTAATGGTTCCCTGTCATCCTGGAAAAAAGTGAAAAGTGGGGTGCTGCAGGGTTCTGTCCTGGGCTTGTTGTTGTTCAACATCTTTATAAATGACTTGGATGATGGAACTGAGGGAAATGCTCATCATATTTGCAGATGACACCAAACAGGGAGAGGTAGTTAATGCCGCAGAAGACAGAATCAAAATTCAAAATGACCTCAACAGATTGGAGAACTGGGTGCAAGCTAACAGAATGAATTTCAATAGGGAAAATGTGAGGTTCTGCACTTAGGCAGGAAGAACCAGATGCACAAATATAGGATGGGGAACACCCAGCTTACTAGCAGCACATGTGAAAAGGATTTAGGGATCTTGGTGGACTACAAGCTTAGCATGAGCAAACAGTGTGATGCAGCAGCAGAAAAAAAGCTAATGCTATTCTAGGCTGCATTAACAGAAGTATAGTGCCCAAATCAAGGGATGTAATAGTATCACTCTATTCTGCCTTAGTCAGATCACACTTGGAATACTGTGTCCAATTCTGGGCACCACAATTTAAGAAGGATGTTGACAAGCTGGAACGGGTGCAGAGCAGGGCAACCAAGATGATCAAGGGTCTGGAAACTAAGCCTTATGAGGAAAGCTTGAAGGAGCTGGGTATGTTTAGACTGGAAAAGAGGAGACTGAGAGGAGATATGATAGCCATCTTCAAATATCTTGTCACATGGAGGTTGCTTGTTTTCTCCTGCTCTGGAGGCAGTGGAGGAGCTTCATGTTCCGGCACATGCGTGTCCTGGGGGCATGGCGCCCAGGGCGGGCAGGGGGGCAGCTGCGATGGCACCCCACTAGGATCACGCTGCCGGGGGTGGTGCGCTCCCCACGCCCCCTCTTCCTCCTCCAGTGTCTGGAGGGTAGGACTCGAACCAATGGCTTCAAGTTGCAAGAAAGGAGATTCTGACTAAACATTCGGAAAAACCTTCTGACAGTAATGTTGGGATACTGCTGGGAAGACAGAGGCATCAGGAAGGCCCCCAGCTGGCTCCAGCCACCGGCCGGCAGCCGGTCTCCCTTGGAACAGCATGAATCAGTGACATGAGCCTCAGATACGTTTAGAGACCCATGCATGCTGTATCAGCAGAGTGTGTAAATCTTCTCACAGCAGAAGAGGCAGACAGAGAAATGTGTAAGCATAATGTACAGCACTTTATTCAGCATATTTCATGTCTGCTTCCCTTCGTCTCCAGCAAAACAGCAGAAACACAAAAGCTATATACAAATGGAAGTTCCCAGCAGACTGTGCTGGAAGTATACAGGCATGTGACACCCAACAGTCATGCCTGTACCCTTTTAAGGTGGAACGGAACTATATCCTAACAAGTAAGAGCTGTTCAGCAGGTGAACAGACTCCCACGAGATGTGGTGGACTCTCCTTCCGTGGGGTTTTTAAACAGAGGTTGGATGTCCATTTGTCATGGATGCTTTAACTGAGATTCCTGCATTGCAGGGGTTTGGTTTGGATGACATTTAGGGTCCCTTCCAATTCTGTATTTCTATGATTCTATAAGTTGTGTTTATGTTTTTGTTTTCCTGAGTCCCCCAGGGCCCACAAAACCATATGCTTTCTGTTCTATGTTCCATGAAGCATACTACTTTATAATCAATCAGGACATTGGCCTGTCTAGTTCGGTATCATCAACACTGTTCTGCAGCTGTTCTCCAGGGTTTCAGCCACAAATGTTTCCTAGACTCAGCCTCACAGTATTGAATACTACTGAGGAAGAGCAACAAACCTTGAATCCACCTACCAGATCAAAGAGCATAGTGCCGACACATATTTCTCCCACTCAACTTCCTGGCAGTAGAAATACAATAAGGATAAATAAATAACCAAGAATATGCTGCTTTCTCATGATACCTGAAATCAGGTTCTTGAAGTAGCTTCCTCACTTTGCCCAAGGATAGGTCCTGCCCTGGTGCTCTGTGTTCGAAACATGTGCTCTGCCCCCGGCATTCAGACATCCAAATTCCTCCTGAGCACTAGCTGACTCAGAGGATTTCTAAAGCCCGAGGAAACCTGTGCTTAGATTCTGGTGTACATACCCGGAATGCATCTCAGGTCAACAGAGCTGAAAAAAGTAACAATCCACTGAGATTTTCCACAGGATTCACTGGAAATGCTGTCTCCAGTTTTTTATTCTTTTTCAAAGAGCATAACCAGTAACATCCTGAAACCTTCTAAAAAAGAAGGCGGCTCATGTAGCTGCGTTTTCCGAAAGGCAATCACATCATTTCTGTTGGGAGACAGCCTGGAAGCAATAGCACATCAATTTTTTTACCTACCCAACCCTTCCACTTTCCAGTAGTTTTGATACTTTGAAAAGTCCTTTTTGCTACAGTTATAAAATAATGTAGGCATATCTATGTAAAGACAGCAATAACACTGCTGTTTCAGTGTGTGGTTATCTCTTGGTTGTTATATTCCTTCCTCGAACAGCCCAAGGAGAAAAAGAAAGAAAGGGGGTAAGGTGGGGTAGAAACTAAGGAAACACTCTATAATGTTAAACCTGTATCGCAACAGAGTCCTAGACGGTTAATCATTAATTAAAGGCAAAGGTAAAGGTACCCCTGCCCGTACGGGCCAGTCTTGCCAGACTCTAGGGTTGTGCGCTCATCTCACTCTAGAGGCCGGGAGCCAGCGCTGTCCGCAGACACTTCCTGGTCACGTGGCCAGCGTGACAAGCTGCATCTGGTGAGCCAGCGCAACACACAGAACGCCGTTTACCTTCCCGCTGGTAAGCGGTCCCTATTTATCTACTTGCACCCAGGGGTGCTTTCAAACTGCTAGGTTGGCAGGCGCTGGGACCGAACGACGGGAGCACACCCCGCCGTGGGGATTCGAACCGCCAGCCATGCAATCGGCAAGTCCTAGGCGCTGAGGTTTTACCCACAGCGCCACCCGCATCCCGCCAATCATTAATTAATATCTATCTATTAATAATAGATTTTTTCAAGAGAACAATTGCCTTTTTTTTTAGTACAATGGGCTTTTTTTAAGTACAACTATGGACGCGGGTGGCGCTGTGGGTAAAAGCCTCAGCGCCTAGGGCTTGCCGATCGAAAGGTCGGTGGTTCGAATCCCCGTGGCGGGGTGCGCTCCCGCTGCTTGGTCCCAGCGCCTGCCAACCTAGCAGTTCGAAAGCACCCCCAGGTGCAAGTAGATAAATAGGGACCGCTTACTGGCGGGAAGGTAAACGGCGTTTCCGTGTGCGGCTCTGGCTCGCCAGAGCAGCTTCGTCACGCTGGCCACGTGACCCGGAAGTGTCTGCGGACAGCGCTGGCCCCTGGCCTCTTGAGTGAGATGGGCGCACAACCCCAGAGTCTGTCAAGACTGGCCCGTACGGGCAGGGGTACCTTTACCTTTACCTTTATGGACACTGGAGCCAATTCCAATTTGTGGGGCTAGGCGCCCACATAATCAATGGGCAAAGTTGAAATCCCTTCAATGCAGGCACCCACAAATCTTCAGTGTGATATGGCACCTATGACTATGGACATTCACTGCATTTCAAAAATGCATTTTGGACGTATTTCTATGCCACCAATGTGGAGCTCAATCCAGTGTGCATGATTTATGTATTTATTTATTTATTTATTTTTAGAGATGGACACATAAGTCTATTTCTAGTTGGCGTCATACTTGCATATATTCACTCACAAATCTGCTCTGTCTCATTGCCACATTAACCTTCCACATTTTTTTTTTAACATTTCTATCTCACCTTTCCTGCAAGACAGCATCATACAGGAATATACTCTACTCACCTTATATCCTCCCTGTGACAGATGTCAGGCTGTCCCTAGGTGATCATCCTTGAGCTTTATGATTACAAAAGAATTTGGGCCTGGTTCTCCTACTCCTAGTCAGACACTCTAGTCAGTACACCACACAGTCCTTCAAAGACTTCAAAAGGACTCACTGGTAAGTAACTACAGATGAGTCTACATCCTTAAATGGATGAATAATGGTTTGTTCTCCTTAGAAAAGTAATACATTTGATGAGCAACGTGTCAGTGGTGGTTGTTCTAGCATACTGCCCCACCAACTTCAGCCTGCCCTCAGCTGACCCCCACCTCCCTGCCTTCTTATTTACAATCAGTACACAGGGTGGTCCTGAGTGTCAGCTTCCTTCTCCTAAGTCTGAGTTTCATGATGTAGAACTCAGCATGGAGGATGGTGTGAAATGGATCTCTTGCCCTGAAGGATTAGTTAGTCTCTTGAAGATGTCCCACAAGGCAGTAGGTATGGATTGTTCCTCAGGGTGTGCTCCTGAAACCTTTCTCAGGAATCAAGGAAGCAGAGATTTAGGATCACAGTTTTCCTTCTCCTAGATGGTCTACCTTCCCAGGGAGAATTTTCTGACAGTAAGAGCTATTCAACAGTGAAATGGCCTCCAACAAGAAGTGGTGAACTCTCTTTCCTTGGAGGTTTTTAAGGAGAGGTTGGGTGGCCATCTGTCATGTATGATCTAGCTGAGATTTCTGCATCAGAGGAGGTTGGATTACAAGACTCTTGGGGACCCTTCCCAATCTACAATTTATGATTTTATGTTTGTGACCTAGGTAAGTCCATCGTTAATTTAGAATTGCTTTAGCCTTTTTAGACAGAGAAGCAACATTTCTTCATTTGTGGTCAGAACCCAACTGAGGACATTATCCATTACATTTTCCACTGACCACCACATAAAGCTCCCAGTAATATATCTTTATTGGAACTTTGAGGAAATATATACTTAAGTCTGCTCATAACAACATCTCCTTACTTTTTCTAATCAAGACATGCACACAAATCTTCAAATTGTGAGAGCAAGGTAATTTACACAGGCAGATCCTTTCTTGACGATGTGTTTGAAAAGCCTTTACAATGAATTAAAAATGTGGTGAAGCTTCTGAACATTTGGCTGCCCACCAAACCCAGTTAATCGAGGCAAACCTTCTAATGACATAAAGGTCTCGGGATTTCACCTTTTGTATCTATCCATTGGAGGTGATGTTGAGCATTTTGCTCTTCACCATGAATCTTCTTCTTTTTATCAGCTCAGGTCATAACTTTAATGTCCTTAATGAGGCGGAATTGCATAAAGGCATACTATAATTAGCTACTGCAGTTAATGCTGAATTGAAGGCAAGGATCATCACTCCTGCCAAACATAGTCATAAATAAGAGGCCAAAGTGTCCACAAATATCAGGCAAGGGAACAAAAATTTACAGCTGCTTTTCAAATTATGCAACACCGCACTTATGTTCGCTGCTACATTGAAATACAGCAGGCATTTGATGCCACTACCTGTTCTCAGGTACCATACAAAACCTGTATGATACTTGCAGCTTAGTAACATGCTTGTTTGTTTTTTTAATGCTGTATGAGACTCATACAGACACATTCCATTTCTACCAGGGACCAACCAGATGCATTTGGCACTCGTAAATGATGGACTTTTCCTTATTGCCAGGGTTGGCCCTACCATTAAGCAGAGTGAGGCAGCAGCATTAACCTACAGCAACAGCTCAGGGCAAGAGAGAGAGCGATCGAGAGATCAGGAGGGTGAATAGAAAAATCTAAGTAACATATAAAGAAGGACATAGCAGCAATAATGAAGGAGGGAAGAACAAGCCTTGCTGAGGGAGGCTGGTTTTTCAACTGGCGTCAGCATGGCTTCTACAAACTGAAATTTTGCTTCACAAGTTTTCTGAGGGAGTGAGGAAGAGTGGAGAGTGGGGTGATCCAATAGCCACCTCTTTTCCCTCTCTTTTTTCTGCCCACGGCAGCCATTTTGTGCTGGCATTCACATATCAACATATGTGTATCTCAAATTTCTATTTCTCCCCCCCACCCCCCACAGTACAGGTACATATATAACCCTCAGCAAACACTCCTAAGTAAATCTATTTTTTAAAAAAAGATATTTATTGAGATTTTCCACCTTAATACATTAAAAAATCAAAAAACCCCAAAAAAGTTAAAAACACATTAAGTTTACAATCCGTATTTTCAATAACATATTTCCCTGACTTCCCCACACCTCCCCTTCTTATATTCCAATTCAAATTGTTAATTCAACAAGTTCTTATCCCCAATTTTTGACCTTTTTATATTTAATTCATTTTAGAAAAACCACTTTTAACTTATAAACATCAATATTTGTACATCAGTGCTCATTCTTAAAACCTTTTTCTAAAGTCGACCCAAATTCCCTTCCACGAATTCCCCAATTTTCATACTAATAACAAAACAAAATAAAAAAAACAGATTATAATTGTGCACCCTTTGGATTCCCAAACCCCACCCCACCCTTTCCCAGTTTCGATCCCCAACACATGTCCATCAGTCTTAGTCTACTATCAGCCTGGAGACCTCACGTCCGAGGCTCTTAATTCTCTCTCAATTCCTCTCTGCCGGTTTTTTTGGTAGTCCTTAGTATTAAACACCAGATCTCGGAGAAGCTCTGTCCCAATAGGGTCCATGTTTCTTCCAGCCAGACCTCCATACTTAAAAGTGGAGCCCGAATCTTGTTTCTTACTCCTTTTAAGTCCAAATGTCCCAAAAGCTCCAACTTCCACCTTAATCAAATTTGTAATCCATAGGTCTTCAGATCTCCACATAAGGAGATCTCTCCATTCTTCAATCTCCAATTCAGACCAGATTTTCATCATCCAGTACTTATTTTCCTTTGTAACCATCATGTCAGGCCTCTGGCTCTCCTTTGTCATCTGCAACATTACATCTCCTCCTTCCTTTTCCTCAGAAACAACATATATCTATTTCTCCACGCTCTCAAATCTCTCAAGTTTCTCTTCTTGTCCAGCTGCATGAACTTCCTGAGTCAAATCCTTATCAAATTCAATGAATTTGTTTACTGTTAAGTCCAGAGTTGCAACATTGGTAACCAAAACATCAATTTGGCCTTGTAACTTTCCCAAGAGAAGAAAAACTCTGTCCAATTTAGCTTGAATTTTTCCTCCTTCAGCCATTCTTGTAATGTCCCAAAAACCCCTCTAGAGGGATTTTGGTTACTTAATCTTCCTTCCAGTTCAAATCCAAAAATCAAGTTAGTTTGTATCAGTTCTTCCTTGTTTTCAACAAAATATAACCAAATTGTAACAAATATATCCAGCAGAGACAGCAGAGACAAAGTTCTCTTTTTCCTTCTTGACAGCTAATTTGACAGCTGTCAAACTCTTCTATATCTCCTCAACAGGCTCTCTCGCGGATCACTCCCGGGTCCGGGGGGGTGGCACTTCAGCTCTCAAAATTAGCTCTTATCCTCCAGTAAAATTACTTATACTGCCAAATCGTGAAATTAATGTCTTTTACCCAATAAAGAAGAAGAATTTCTCTCGACCTTAGTTAACTAGTCCTTGCTTTAAATTATTTACAAGACGGGGAGACAGACTTCCTGTTTGCGCCTTCCCCGATCGTGCCTAATTTTAAAAAAAAAAAATTCTTTGCAAATCCAATTTCCGTACTACTCACGGGTTGTTGCTTTTAAAGTCCAATTGTTCACAAGAAGAAGTCAGCGCTCTCCGACCATGGCATGCGGCTTCACTCCGCAGGAGAAGCAGTCGACTCTCAGCACCGCGCCGCTCGCCCCGTCCCCCATTCCGAAGCCTTTAAAAAGGCTCCTTCGTGGGTCGGGGGGCGCAAATGGTGCTCGCCGAGTCACCAGGTTCACAGGCTTCAGCGCCTGTGATTTCTGAGGGTCCCCGCGTCGCCGCAGCGGCAAGTACCAAATCCTGCGGAGCCGATTCCCTCCGGAGCTCGGAGGGAATCCACCATTAGTCGATGGCGCTAACCCGAAGTCCCACTCCTAAGTAAATCTAACAGCCCTAGGTGAGCAATACAAGTCCTTTATAATTTGGTAGCTGGTTTAAAGATAATACCAACATTGACTTTTTGACCAAATATGACTTTGTTCACTCATGAAAATTCTGTATACACAACAACTGCAACAAATTCTGTATTTACTTCTTCAAATGAAACAAAATACAGAATCTACATAGTCCTATCTAATATAATAGTGACCTTACTGGAGAATGACAAAATCAGCATCAAGAGTCAATGTTATTTCCTGATTTTGAAATAAGGAAACCAAATTCTGACTACTATTGATGTTTTGTTGACCTTTTGCAAAATAATATTCGTGGACAACCACACACATTCTAGATGAAGGCTCAGTCTTTTGGTCATAAATATATACATTATTAATAGTCATCAACATGCCCTTTGCAATAATATAATCATGTGAAGAACTATGGGCAATGAAAACTTTTACATATACATAGGTATACAGTTTTATTTGGCTCAGAAATTAATTCTCATTAACTAGGAAAGTCATACCTAGACTTTAGAAAATGGGTAGCAAAATAGTGTCTTGCCGATGATGTTAGACTAATTGGATCATCCTCAGAAGGCGGTCCTTCTTGCGACTGGGCCCCTGGACATACTCCTGACTAAGTAGGTTTTGTTTCTAGGTCTAAGTTTCATTTCTCTAAATAGGCATCATGGGCCACAGCCCATCAGGAAAGGGGTGGGGGTGGTTAAGAAATTATATAAGCATCAGTGCAAGAGTTCCCTAGGCACTTGGTTGATGTTAGACTACAACTCCATCACTGACCATTGGGCATGCTGCCTGAGGCAGATGGGATTCAAAGTTCAAGAGGGCATCATGTTGACTACCCCAGCGTTAGAGCACTATTTCAGGGAAAAAGAAAATCCACAATTTTGACACCCTTCTTCACAAGATGTGATCTGCTGAGTTGAATGTCAACACCTAGGAGCTCAACAAAGAAATCTCCTTTGCTTTTTTGGCCCCACCTAGGTCAATTGCCTTAAATTGTGAGGGCATTGGCTTTGTGCAAGCATCAGGCAGACTACAGCACATGGCTGGCCAGCTGTGTTCAGCTTAATGGGTTCCAAATTGTGCAGAGGTCTCTTAAAATAGTTTCAACAGACCTTTCTTTTCCCCTTTGCAGGAAAAATTGATGACAATGCTCTTTGGGATTTCAGTTGACATTGGTAAAAGCCTCTTAGTTTTCCTGTTTCAAATGCGAAGATGAGGCATAAATATAGAACTTAAAAGGCCACCCTACAAGCAGAACTATCAAGTGTCACTAAAAGGGTATAGATACCACAATCCTGAGACTAAAGAAGATCCATTCACTGAGAATCATTGAAGATTCACACCATTTGCCAAGCATCAAACTCCCTCACTTATTTCCCTGCCTGCACTTTGTCACTTTTCTCCCATTACTTCTCTGTCATTAAAGATCACCAATGCCTTGAAGGCTTCTGTGGCCTCTGTTAAAGTTATAAGAGTAATGTACATAAAATGCTGTGTTTGGATACATTGCATTTATAATACTGTAATGGGAAGTTTATCATAGGCAAAAAAAAAAAAAAAAAAAGTTTCACTCTGGAAAAAGCGTCAGAGAAGGCTGGCATTTTTCCACTAGCCTGAGATAAGCTATCTGATGACTCATCTCCAGAAACACTAACTACAGAGCTCCCATAGCAGGAAGCTGAAACTAGAGAAGCATGTGAGTGTGCTTGTTGGAGATGTTTAGCAGTAGTAGTTGCAGAGAAGTTCTGCATTGATGAACAAGCTTAGGATCTCTGTCCGGGACCAGAGAAAGTTTTTTTGTTGTTTAGTCATTTAGTTGTGTCCGACTCTTCATGACCCCATGGACCAGAGCACACCAGGCACTCCTGTCTTCCACTGCCTCCCGCAGTTTGGTCAAACTCATGTTCGTAGCTTTGAGATTTACTGAAATGCATAAAGGACTAAACCTCCATACTGACTTGCAATGTGTTACTTTGCTATTTTTATAACTTTTCTTGTAACCAGTATTTAAGATTGTTCTGCAGTGAAGCTTTGAAGTACATTCCTGCAGAGAGAATTCATTTCTGTACAAGGTCCAGATCAGGGATTCAACTGAACAACTTTAACAGCCCCACATGCACTATACATTTAAAGTAGTATCATACCATTGTAACAAGAATGGTGTCCTGGGAAATGTAGTTTGTTAATGGTGATAAGAGTTGTTAGGAGACCCCTTATTCTCCTCACAGAGCACCAGTTCTTAGAGTGGTTTGTCAGTCAATCCCTGTTCACAAGGAATTCCAGAAATTTTTGCCTTGTGAGTGAGGAGACTAGTGGTTGCCTAACAACTCTCGGCTTCCTTTACAAACTACAGTTCCCAGCCATTACTGAGTAATTCACTGCTAGAATGCAACAGATTGATCAACTTGCTAGCTATCACCCACTATTTCTTTATAGGAGGCTGCTGGGTTCACCATTCTGGGCAGGATAGGGCAGAGCAGAGCAGGTTAGGGTTTGCTCACAGAAAGTTTGATCACCTCCCTAAATTCTTTTTATGAGACCAGAGTTAAAAGTTGTTAAAAAAAATTATTTGCATGTGTGTGCTTTTTACAATTCTACATTTTATGTTGTAAGTGCCAAATAAGTGTAGTAAATGATGGCATAATAATAATCTACTAATGGCAACCTGGGCACTTTTTGTCTACACAGCAACCGTTTAACATCTGCCATTTAAATGCACGGCTTTCAGTGGTCCCTTGAAAAGGTGGCAACCTCAGCTGCTATTGAGAAGAGGCTTTCAGGAAAGCAACATCTAAAGTTAATAGTTTTCTTTTTCAGTGAGACTTGCAATTAGTCACTACTCTCCGAGAGTATTGCATTGTTGGCAATTACTTCTGCACAATGCACTTCAGGGAACAAAGCGATATAGGTTGGTTTTATGAAGACTATGGGCCGGATGAAACTGAAGCCAGAGGGGGGAAAATATAGTGCTACAGTGCAAGCCAAGTGGTAATAAATATTCTTCTTGCATGTGACCCTCTGGATTCATTCAGAAATTGGCAGCCCCACATCATCAAATATGTAATCAACTCTCACCGCATGAACTTAATGACACAGGAATGGTAATAGAGCATTAAATCATAATGGATTATGGAAGCTGTTTATCTGAGTGGAAGAAAATTCATTTCATTGTACAATGTTTATTTAACATGGCATCTTAGCAGCTGTGACCTTGCATTTGTTGAGCTAGACTTTCCATTCCTGCTGATGCATCAAGTGATACAGAACCCAGCCTTTGACAGACTTCTTTCCCTAATCATCATGATGATGGGCGGCACAGCATTAGGGGAGTGCCCAACTGTTTGGTGTGACAGGCACCCAGAATTGACAGTGGTGCCTCAGTACATAGCAACACCATACCGTTTAAAGCTTTACATCTGTACCCCTCTACCCCCCCCCCAAGGATTAATGGCAACTTGTTGACTTTTATGGGAGAAATTAATGATGCTCTTGTTAGCTGTCTACTCCCTGACTCCAATTCTAGCCATTAAGACTCAAAGCTACTGAGCTCCATCCTAACTTCTGTATATAGCAGGGGCAGGGACCCTGTGGCCCTCCAGGTGCACAGCCTAATGAAATGGGCTGGGCATGACTTTGTAATAATAATAATAATAATAATAATAATAATAATAATAATAATAATATTTATACCCCGCCCACTCTGGGTGGCTCCCAACAAAATATTACAATAGTGTGTCAAACATTAAAAGCTTCCCTAAACAGGGCTGCCTTCAGATGTCTTCTAAAAGTCTGGTAGTTGTTTTCTCTCTTTGACACCTGGTGGCAGGGCGTTCCACAGGGGGGGGGTGCCACTACAGAGAAGGCCCTCTGCCTGGTTCTCTGTAACTTGGCTTCTCGCAGCGAGGGAACCGCCAGAAGGCCCTTGGCATTGGACCTCAGTGTCTGGGCAGAACGATGGGGGTGGAGACACTCCTTCAGGTATACTGGGCCGAGGCCATTGTATCTTTGCCTGGCAAGGTTCTCTGTGTTGTCTAGGGTTGTTATATCCCAAAGAGCAAAATAGAGGCCAACCTGAGCCACTACCATCCCAAGCTGGGAAAAGAGGCATACAGGGCCACTTCTGCACTCGCATGCCTCTTTCTCCACCTTGGGCTGGCAGCGGCCGTGGTATACAGGGTGCCCACACCCATGCATCTCTTTCTCTGCCTCGGGCTGGCAGCAACCGTGATGTGCAGAGCAGCTTGAGCCATCCAAACCTGAGCTGCTGCCAGCCTGACTGGAGGCAGGACCCCAGCTCCACTTGATCTTTGCTGTGATAACCTTGCTCTGCTGCAGCGCTGTTGCTTCCAGGGCACAGTGCCCCCTAACTCCCCCACTGTGCCCCCTAACTCCCCCTCAGTCCCCCCACAAATAAAAAATTAAAAATCTGGACATTTACTTTTAAATGTAAAAATCTGCCCAGATGGGTATGTTGGCCCCCCAAAAGATGACATGTCCAGGTTTCCCCAAATGTATTGCAACCCTATAGTAGACAGACATAAAGGTGCAGCTTAAAAGGATTGATGGTTCACGTCACAGCCTTCTGCATGGTGCAAACCATTTGATACAGCATTGTAAGGCAGTTAATGATCTTACAAATCAATGACAGCACTTTTTGTTTTGTTTAACTGTTAGAAACATTAATCTTGTCTCCCCGTTTGCCACATTTGCCATCTTTGTTGAGGAGATCCATATTTCTTTTGCCTGCAGAAGGAATAAATATTCATTCTTTGTTGACATAACTTTACTAGGATTCTGTATTCATCTGCATAATACAGGGGGGAAAAGACAATCTATGCAACAGTATGAGTCCCTGGTCTCATTTCACTTTGTATTCCTAAGGTATCAATTCACTGAAAAGCGGGGAAAACACTTTTTAATGATCAGTAGATGTTGCATTTTGTGTTCTGTGTGATGCTACACAAGACGCCGCTGACCACAAAAGCAATCTCGAAATGCCAACAAGGATAAGTAGTGTACCATTCATCTTGTCAGAAGTAACATCTCTACTTCATCAACTGCCAATAACCCTTCACATCTGTGTCAAGCAGCTGACGCCAGAGAGTTGTCCCACTAAGTGAGCATTTTAAATAAACAAATATTGGTCTTGTCTTTTCTTTCTTTTTGGTTTTGATACTCCTTTGCTGTAGAATCGTTTGAATTTACTCTTTTTTTTAATTGGAGTTCTCTTTTAAAAGACCCCTGTGCTCCCCCCCCCCGGCCTCCCCAGACCTTTGACTGTCTCATTGTAATCCCCATCAGTTGCATGCAGGACTCTATACAGTGGTACCTCAAGTTACAGACGCTTCAGGTTACAGACTCCGCTAACCCAGAAATAGTACCTCGGGTTAAGAACTTTGCTTCAGGATCAGAACAGAAATCATGCGGTGGTGATGCACCAGCAGCAGGAGACCCCATTAGCTAAAGTGGTACCTCAGGTTAAGAACAGTTTCAGGTTAAGAACGGACTTCCAGAACAAATTAAGTTCTTAACCTGAGGTACCACTGTCTAGGGATGGGGAGGGGATTCCATTTGCATTTGAAGGTGAACCTACCTAGTTCATTGTTTCTAAAACAAAGTGAACTGAAGGACAGCCATCCTTCAAAATTCACACTTATCTGAATTTTGCAATGAGTATTGAGTAATGTGTAAAAAAGGAACATAAGGACCTGCTGGGTCAGGTCAAGGGACTATCTAGTCCAGGATCCTGTTCTCACAGTGGCAAACCAGATCCCTGTAGGAAACAAGATCTGAGCAAAAGAGTACTCTCCTCTTCCATGGCCTTCAGCAACTGGTATAATGCATGTGCATACACTAATGTAAGGTGTGCATAGAAATGCATATATTATTGAAAATAATCCTAAAAACATACACTATATTGGGGAAACTGCTTTGCAAAAAATGTGAATGTGAGGAGAATTTCACTTTGCTGGCAAATTTTCACGAGGACTTGAATGGAAGCTAATGTGGAGAACTAAATTTAATATTTTTAAAAATGAGAAACTTACAGAAATGGATAGAAACTTAATCAGTAGTCTGGGACACCTTCACAATAGTTCATTGACATACCCTGGGCCTTTCATCAGCTGGAATTCACCAGAACTCAGTTTTGGCACCTCTCATGTGGGTAGCATTGCCATTACATTCAAACCTTACTTCCCCAAATGCCTCTGTTTTGGAATGTTTCAGCTCCCGAACGCCGGAAACCCAGAAATGTTCCGGTTTTCGAATGTTTTACAGAAGCTAAACATTCAACACAGCTTCTGCTTGAGTGCAGGAAGCTCCTGCAGCCAATCGGAAGCCGCGCCTCGTTTGTTGAACATTTTGGAAGCCGAACGGGCTTTTGGAATGGATTACGTTCGACAACCAAGGTTTGACTGTATAGGAGGACAAGGAGGCACTCATTGTGAGTTCCAGCATCAGTTTTTCTGGAAAGAAATAGCACTGAGTATACCCATTCAGTTTTTAACCTCTGAAAGAATCAAAATCCAGTGCCTACTACACCTGAGGACAAAAGGTTGAACGTTAGAAGAACCAACCAATTATCAAGTGTCCTTTCTCTTCAAATGGACAGTATCATTGTGTAGCAATTCTTTGATATTACCGTTGTAAATCACAGGTCTTGAAAAGAAAGAAATATGCTCTCTGAGTATAATTGGTAAGGTACAACAGGCATTGCAAAATAAAAATACAATACAATAACATTTTGGTTAATAAATCACTTAGATATTATTAACAAGTATAAATATTTCTAAAATGTCATCATAGCTTACCTCCAGGCGGTGCTCACTCCGTGTTACAGAAAAATCTATTCCCATTTGTTATATGACAAAAGCTTTCAGGGGAACAAGCATCCAACTGTGGCAGCTATGGCATTCAGGATCTGAAGGGCAAGACGTTTTCACAGAATAGCCTGGCTCCTCATGTCCTCTTCTGTTGCGACATCCAAAGTAGATTGTTAAAGGTGGATCGCAAACATATGCAATTCTCTATCGGCAATACCTTCTGTCAATGTGCGAGTATAGAAATGTGCCAGTTTTTTTTTTTATTTCAGGCACACTTCTTACAACTGCTACTAAAAGGTACATCAAAAGTGGGGAATCATGCATGTTGTGGGTATGGTCAGGACAAAAATCACCATGACCATTAGCACATGAATAGCACACATACACATACCTCACTTATATGTACCTGTGCACACACATAAATCTATATTTATGTGCATGTTCACTCCCGTTCCTAGTACTTATGCTTGAAAAAGGTGTTTCCCCCCACTCATACTTACTGGAGCGGGAGGTGATCTTCCTGGAACTGTAGGGAGATCAGCCAACTCCTCTCAAAAAATGGACTTGAAGAAAGCCTTCTACTAGACCCATTTCCCCCCCCAATTATCAGTCTGGGATTGGTATTTTTGTGGTGTAGTATTGAAGTATATGGAGAGGTGAGAGCTAATCCTTCTCTCCCTACCTGTGACTTCCCTGACAATGGTCCCTTGTGCTGCAATTGGTCAACTGTAGTCAATTGTAGGTTACCTCTGCCCCCTCAAAAAGAGCCTAATTGCAGGCGAAACACTTGGGGGCAAGAAGGGGATGCTGTGGGCTGGCTGGGCAAAGCAGGGGAGTGTTTCTCACCCCTAAACAGCTCATAGTGTGAGACATCTTTCTGTATCTCACATTCAGCCTGCGGCAAGGAGTGGTGTGCATATATGAATGGAGCGGTTCCATTCATATATGTTGCTGGCAGCAACATATATAGAGCACAATCCACAATCCTGAAATAAGTCCTGCTGAATTGTACCTAGTGGTCACATGAATGGAAAGCAGTTTAAGCAACCAACCTTTCCCTTCCTAGCCACCATTCTGAAGCCACTTGCATCTCCAAAAAGCAGCTACAGAAGGTTGGGAGCAGGGAACCTACTCAACAATATGAGCTGTGGCACTACAGTGAGAGGTGGGAACTTCCCAAAATCCAGCGGAGGAATCCTCCTGTGAATTTTGCACCATTTCCCTGCTCGCACTGCGGCCTCATTGCAGTAGGTCCTCATTGCAGTGTTTGTGCGTGTCTACATTGTGCTTTAGGAGGAAGAATGGGAAGGGAAGAATTGATTGCACAAGTTTCATGCAAGCGCTGGATGCAATCCATTTACTCAAAGGGTCTTACACCCAGAGAACTGTGCAAAGGCTTACTACCTAGACTTTATTCCTATAATTCCACATGTTCTGGATCGAGGGCCCGACCCCCGCTATGTGAAATAAACACACAAGGACACGTGATATAAGGTTAATGGGCAAGAAAAGGCCACAACTTTATTGATTACAGCAGTGAAAAGGTATTGGCTTAGGCATTGGATGACTATAGGAGGTGGGTTTATTCAACAGTAGGTGGAGCCTGTTGATGCTAATCCAACTATAGGCTCACCCCTGATGTCACCGAGGGTCATAGAATCATAGAATCATAGAATCATAGAGTTGGAAGAGACCACAAGGGCCATCGAGTCCAACCCCCTGCCAAGCAGGAAACACCATCAGAGCACTCCTGACATATGGTTGTCAAGCCTCTGCTTAAAGACCTCCAAAGAAGGAGACTCCACCACACTCCTTGGCAGCAAATTCCACTGTCGAACAGCTCTTACTGTCAGGAAGTTCTTCCTAATGTTTAGGTGGAATCTTCTTTCTTGTAGTTTGGATCCATTGCTCCGTGTCCGCTTCTCTGGAGCAGCAGAAAACAACCTTTCTCCCTCCTCTATGTGACATCCTTTTATATATTTGAACATGGCTATCATATCACCCCTTAACCTCCTCTTCTCCAGGCTAAACATGCCCAGCTCCCTTAGCCGTTCCTCATAAGGCATCGTTTCCAGGCCTTTGACCATTTTGGTTGCCCTCCTCTGGACACGTTCCAGTTTGTCAATGTCCTTCTTGAACTGTGGTGCCCAGAACTGGACACAGTACTCCAGGTGAGGTCTGACCAGAGCAGAATACAGTGGCACTATTACTTCCCTTGATCTAGATGCTATACTCCTATTGATGCAGCCCAGAATTGCATTGGCTTTTTTAGCTGCCGCGTCACACTGTTGGCTCATGTCAAGTTTGTGGTCAACCAAGACTCCTAGATCCTTTTCACATGTAGTGCTCTCAAGCCAGGTGTCACCCATCTTGTATTTGTGCCTCTCATTTTTTTTGCCCAAGTGCAATACTTTACATTTCTCCCTGTTAAAATTCATCTTGTTTGTTTTGGCCCAGTTCTCTAATCTGTCAAGGTCGTTTTGAAGTGTGTTCCTGTCCTCTGGGGTGTTAGCCACCCCTCCCAGTTTGGTGTCATCTGCAAATTTGATCAGGATGCCCTTGAGTCCATCATCCAAGTCGTTGATAAAGATGTTGAATAAGACCGGGCCCAAGACAGAACCCTGTGGCACCCCACTAGTCACTCTTCTCCAGGATGAAGAGGAACCATTGATGAGCACCCTTTGGGTTCGGTCAGTCAGCCAGTTACAAATCCACTGAGTGGTAGCATAGTCAAGACCGCATTTTACCAGCTTCTTTACAAGAATATCATGGGGCACCTTGTCAAATGCCTTGCTGAAATCAAGGTAGGCTACATCCACTGCGTTCCCTTCATCTACCAGGCTTGTAATTCTGTCAAAAAACGAGATCAGGTTAGTCTGACATGACTTATTTTTCAGAAATCCATGCTGACTATTGGTGATCACAGCATTCCTTTCCAGGTGCTCACAGACTGTTTGCTTAATGATCTGCTCCAGAATCTTCCCTGGTATTGATGTCAGACTGACTGGGCGGTAATTATTTGGGTCCTCTCTTTTCCCCTTTTTGAAAATAGGGACAACATTTGCCCTCCTCCAGTCTGCTGGGACTTCGCCTGTTCTCCAGGAATTCTCAAAGATGACTGCCAGTGGTTCTGAAATCACATCTGCCAGTTCTTTTAATACTCTTGGATGCAGTTCATCTGGCCCTGGAGACTTGAATACATCTAGACTAGCCAAGTATTCTTGTACTATCTCCTTAGTTATTCTGGGCTGTGTTTCCTCTGCTGAATCATTTGCTCCAAATTCTTCAGGTCGGGCATTGTTTTCTTTATCGGAGAAGACTGAGGCAAAGAAGGCATTGAGGAGTTCAGCCCTTTCTGTGTCCCCTGTTTGCATTTCACCATCTTCTCCTCTGAGTGACCCCACTGTTTCTTTGTTCTTCCTTTTGCTACGAACATACCCATAAAAGCCTTTTTTGTTGCTTTTAACCTCTCTAGCAAGCCTGAGTTCATTCTGTGCTTTAGCTTTTCTGACTTTGTGTCTACACGTGCTGGCTATTTGTTTGAATTCCTCTTTGGTGGTTTCCCCCCTTTTCCATTTTTTGTACACATCCTTTTTTAATCTTAACTCAGTTAAAAGTTCTTTAGATAGCCACCCTGGCTTCTTTAGGCACCTTCCATGTTTCCGTCTCATTGGTATTGCCTGAAGTTGTGCTTTTACTATCTCCCTCTTAACAAACTCCCAGCCATCATGAACTCCCTTTCCTTTTAGTATTACTGTCCATGGGATCTCACCCAGCACTTCCCTAAGTTTTATGAAGTCGGCTTTCTTAAAGTCGAGAAATTGAGTCCTAGTATGCTTGGCTGCTCCTTTCCGCTGTATAGTAAACTTCAGAAGAGCATGATCACTCGCGCCTAATGATCCTTCCACTTCTACCCCACTAACCAGGTCATCAACATTGGTTAGGACCAGATCTAAAATGGCTGTTCCTCTTGTAGCTTCTCCCACTTTCTGGACAATGAAGTTGTCTGCAAGGCCAGTGAGGAATCTGTTTGACCTTATGCTCTTGGCTGAGTTTGACATCCAACAAATATCCGGGTAATTGAAGTCCCCCATTACTACTATCTCCCTTCCTTTTGCATGCTTGGCCATCTGTTCCAGGAAGGCATCATCTATGTCCTCCGTTTGGCTTGGGGATCTATAGTAAACTCCCACAATG
This sequence comes from Podarcis raffonei, assembly GCF_027172205.1. NCBI lineage: Eukaryota > Metazoa > Chordata > Lepidosauria > Squamata > Lacertidae > Podarcis > Podarcis raffonei. The sequence goes on along the minus strand of NC_070605.1, from coordinate 88,142,577 downwards.
AGGTCACTGTTATTCTTCTCTCCCCTAATTTTGACCCAAATGCTCTCACTTTGGCTTTGAGGTTCTAAATCTTGGATCTCTTCACAGGTATACAGATCCCTGACATATAACGCCACTCCTCCTCCTTTCTTGTCTGGTCTGTTTCTCTGAAATAGATTGTATCCCTCCATTATTACATTCCAATCGTGGGACTTATCCCACCAGGTTTCAGTGATGCCTATTATGTCATATTTAGTTTGCTGTACCAAGAGCTCAAGCTCATCTTGTTTATTTCCCATACTTTGCGCATTAGTGTACAGACATTGAAGTCCATTAATCATTCCCCCGTGTCTCTTATTTAAGGATTTTTTCCTCCCACCACTAGGTCTGCGTGCTGTTTGCTCCATTCGGTCTATGACATTTGGATGATCATCTTCATCAATTGATAGACTCCTACCTTCAGGAGCACTGTCTCCCTCCCCCACATTAGTCAGTTTAAAGCCCTCCTGATGAGGTTTCTGAGATTTTTTGCAAAAACATTCCTACCAACCGTTGTGAGGTGCAGCCCATCGCTTGCCAGAAGTCCATCTTCAAGAAACTGCATTCCGTGATCTAAGAATCCAAACCGTTCCTGTTTACACCATTTGCGAAGCCAGTTGTTCACTTCCACTATTTTTCCCTCTCTCCCTGGGCCACGTCGTTCAACTGGGAGGACAGATGAGATGACAATTTGTGCATTTAATTGCTTCAATTTCCTGCCCAGAGCCTCGTAATCTCTTTTGATCTTCTGGAGGCTATTGCTTGCAGTGTCATTGGTTCCCACATGAACCAAGAGGAAGGGGTATTTGTCAGTGGGTTTTATGATTCCTTGCAGTCGTTCAGTTACATCTTGGATCTTAGCCCCGGGGAGACAGCACACTTCCCGAGACATCTTGTCAGGCCCACAGATCACTGCTTCTGTTCCCCTCAGTAGGGAATCCCCTATCACCACTACACGCCTCCTCTTAGGTCTGGTCGGGGTTCTTCCGTGAGCTGTCCGTTCCAAGGTCGCCTGCACATTCCCTGAAGACTGCCTTTGCTGCTCGTCTTCATATACCTGATCGACTGTAATGAGGGAGAGATCCTCAAATGGAGTCTGCTCTTCGTCTTCCATGTTAGGGGAAAGGACCTCAAAGCGATTGCGTATTTCTAAACAATCAGAGCGAACCCTGGGCCTCCTACTTCTTTGAGTCACGTTTCTCCATATATCTGGCTCCTGTGTTGGTGAACTAGCCTCCTTCTCAGGGGAGTCCCCTGTCTCCTCCTTGGTGGAGACGGTGTGCTCTGTTGCTTCCAAGAAGAGCTCCAGCTCTCTAATTCTTTGGAGCGTAGCTACACGTTCCTCCAGTTGCTGGACTTTGTCTTTTAAGAGGGCAATCAACATGCAATTGCTGCAGGTAAAGCTGCCTGCAACCTTTGGCAAGAATGCCATGGCCTCCCGCCAAGCAGGCATCGGACGGAATACACGACCGCCAGATTCCTTTAATGGAATAACCCACGGTAGATAGCATAGGCGATGGCCACACCTAGCCCTTGACACACATGAATCCAATGCCTAACCTACCCACCAATACCACAAAAGTTGTGACGATTGCTATGAGGTAGGCGAAAAAACCAAAAAGCCTAATGCCAAATGGAAAAATTCCTACCAGGAATTCCTACCAGGCCCCCCAGACAACCGGGGCGACCAACCTAAGGTCCATAGCAAGGCCAAAAAACCTAGACCCTGAGCTAAATGGGAGTGGAGGGTGGGTGACTCGCTGCGGGACGATGACGACTGAGGAGGAGGCGGAGCTGGAGCCACAGCATTAAGCTGCTAAACACGCCCCCCGGAGACACCTGGTTGGCTGCCTCCGGTGGGCGTGGGCGCCAGCCAGGTGAGGAGGGGCGGGGGCTAAGGCCCCCGGCCAGGGGAGGAGCTCGGGCTCCCGCCCACAACCACTCCCCTCTCTTTCAGGGAGGAGAGTCTTTATGACCAGGTGCATTCCATCACATGTGCTAGTTTCTGGACCAGTTCTACCAGAATTATTGTGTTCGGGTGGAACACATTTGGCCCACTGTGGGGTGAGGACCTCCTGGTACTAGACTTAAATTCCATTATTGACTCAGATTTCTAGACTGTCTGATCAGAGAAGAATAGGTTTCAGATGTCGATAAAGACTGATGTCCCAAGCAAGCATGGTAACAGATCAGAGGCATAACAAGCATTGAGGTTAATAATTAAATTTACTGAAAAACCAGCAGGAGATGTCCTCTGCATGATGTGCAATCCTATGTTAAGTGAATTTGGGATCTTATACAGCGTAGAACAAGAATTCCAAATTACTTGAAGTTGTAACACTTGATTTAAGAAGAGTATAAAGTTATTTATTTACTGTTGAGAGATAAATGAACACTCTGATTATTTATGGGGAAATAGTTTGCTTTGTTTCATTTTGTTAACTCAGAGGAGACAAGGGATTTTAATGCATTCTACATGCAACTGCTGACATAATAAATTTCTTTCGATTGCAAATTATTACCATCTTTCCTCATTTCTCATTTGATTAAAGTAATCAGGAGGAGCGATGAAAGTGAGGTCACAGTGCGCCTACCATAAATATGTACAAGGAACATTTTTAATTACTTTACTGTAACTTTTTTTTATTAACAGCAAACACAATGCAGACGAAGAAATGAAATATTTATGAAAAGTAATACACTTTGTAAATGTTAACACTGAGATTTTACAAGCCCTAAAATTAAAGGAACAAAATTATTGTTCCCACAGCAATGGCAATTTATAGCTCTTGCACACATTGATAATTTGGCACTCAGGGCCTATACATGATCATTTAAGTCACTGGGGAAGAATGTGTAGTGACTGTGCTGGCACTAGAAAAAATATGTTGAGCTGTGGCACAGTAGATTCTGCAGATATAGGATAACCATTGGCTTACATGAGTGAAATATTTTGAACAAATGCTTACAGCTCCTTGGCTCACAGATTATTTTTGTGGTCACCCACCACTGATACTAATTATGCAGGTGGCATTGTGGTCTAAACGACTGAGCCTCTTGGGCTTGCCGATCAGAAGGTCGGCAGTTTGAATCCCTGCGATGGGGTGAGCTCCCGTTGCTCCCCAGCTCCTGCCAACCTAGCAGTTCAAAAGCACACCAGTGCAAGTAGATAAATAGGTATTGCTGCAACGGGAAGGTAAACAGTGTTTCCGTGCACTCTGGCTTCCGTCACGGGGTTCCATTGCACCATAAGCAGTTTAGTCATGCTGGCCACATTATCCAGAAAGCTGTCTGTGGACAAACGCTGGCTCTCTTGGCCTGAAAGCGAGATGAGCACTGCAATCCCATAGTCGCCTTTGACTGGACTTAACTGTCCAGGGGTCCTTTGCCTTTTTACCTACCTATATTATTCAATAAGTGTGTACATGCCCTCCAACATTTCTCCGATGAAAATAGGGATGTCTATTCAACAATGGAGGAAATGAGTGCCACACCCCATAGTCGTCTTTGACTGAACTTAACAGTTCAGGCGTCCTTACCTTTTTTACCTTACTAATTATGCTCTACCACTAGAGGGAAGAAGTTATTGTGATGAACCAATAGCACTGAAACCCATTGTCTGTCTGTTCATTTGTTTGTTTTTGTCCTGAACACAAAAACCCGCTCTTTAAAACTGAATCACACCAAATGTGAATTGGGGTTTCCTGCAGATTGACATTTGCTCTGATTGAGCTTCAAAGACTGGGTTTTCACAGGAAAAGCTCCAAAGCAAAAAGAAGGGTGCTGGGACAAGGAGCTTTAAATCACAACCATGGCTGGAAAGAGCGGAAGAAACGTAAGTGTTGCTAAACCCTCAGAGAATGCAACATTCTTGGATTAACCAGGATTAAGCCCTTCCTAACACTTCCCAGACCTACTTCCAGCAAATATACCGGTACATTGGATTGTTCTGTAAATGACTCAAAAGTGATGAAAACTCTCAATTAACTTTGGGCTTCTTCAAAAGAATCCTGGGAACTGTAATTTGTAAACAGTGCTGAGAATTGGTAGGAGGTCCCTATTCTCCTCACAGAGCTACAGTTCCCAGAGTTTCCTGGGAACACATATTGACTGTTAAATCACTCAGAGAATTGTAGTTCTGTGTGGGGAATAGGGGTCTGAGATAATTGGTTTCTTGGAGATATAAAATAGGATACAAATTTTGAAATAACCGCTTGGGATGGTATCCAAGGTGCTTTTTCATTTAGGGCAAGGATTTTCAGTCTTGCAATATGTCAGGGAACTGGGAGCTGAGAAGGGGGAAATGATGGGGAAATACAGAGATAAGCCTTCGATCGTAAGTAGCTGCACCTCATCAGAGGGGGAGGATGACGAAGGGTTGTCAGGAGGCAATGAATCAGGGAGGGGGGAGCAATTTCCGGGGCTTAGCTCCTCACATAACAGAGGAAGGGAAAGGGGAGGGCTCCGGAAGTGGTTATGCAGGAGAAAACGAAAGGAACAGGCAGTCTCTGCAACTGATACCGAATGAGCCGGACATGCTCTGAGAGCTCTGTGTGTAAATAGGAAAATGGACCTAATAAATCCTGTAAAACTAACTGGAGTCCCGGACTCTTATCTCTTCTAGCACCCACCAATCATCCCTGACACAATGTAACTCTCCCACTTGCCCACAGATGTTCTGCACTTTTCTAAAATCTTTTTTTAGAGGGTTTGGAGGAACATGCATAAATTTGGGGAGCACATGGGGAGAGGGGTAGGGGAGAAAGTTATGTTGTGGTTCGAGGACCCGACCCCCGCGAAGTGAAATGAAGACACAAGGACAAGTGATATAAGGTTGATGGGCTAGAAAAGGCCACAACTTTATTGATTACAGCAATGAAAAGGTATTGGCTTAGGCATTGGATCGAAACAAGTGGGTTTATTCACCAGTAGGTGGAGCCTGTTGATGCTAATCCAACTATAGGCTCACCCCTGCTGTCACCGAGGGTCGTGCCATGGCCTCCCGCCAAGCAGGCATCGGACAGAATACACGACCGCCAGATTCCTTTAACGGAATACCCCTAAAAATTGAAGGCATAGGCGATGGCCACACCTAGCACTTCGACACACAACACATTATTCCAATGCCTAACCTACCCACCAATACCACAAAAGTTGTGACGATTGCTACGAGGTAGGCGAAAAAACCAAAAAGCCTAATGCCAAATGGAAAAACTCCTACCAGGCCCCCCGGGCAACCAGGGCGACCAACCTAAGGTCCATAGCAAGGCCAATGACCTAAGCCCTAACTAAAAGGGAGTGGAGGGTGGGTGACTTGCGATGGGACGCTGATGAGGAATGAGGCCAGGGAGAGGCTGGCACTGCAGCAAAAGGCTGCTGAACACGCCCCCTCCACGGCACCTGGTTGGGTGGCCATCGGGGGGGCGTGAGTGCCAGCCAGGTGAGCTGGAGGCAGGGGGCAACGCCCCCTGCTGGGCGGTGCTCGGGCTCCCGCCCACAACCACTCCCCTCTCTTTCAGGGAGGAGAGTCTTTGTGGTTCGAGGACCCGACCCCCGCGAAGTGAAATGAAGACACAAGGACAAGTGATATAAGGTTGATGGGCTAGAAAAGGCCACAACTTTATTGATTACAGCAATGAAAAGGTATTGGCTTAGGCATTGGATCGAAACAAGTGGGTTTATTCACCAGTAGGTGGAGCCTGTTGATGCTAATCCAACTATAGGCTCACCCCTGCTGTCACCGAGGGTCGTGCCATGGCCTCCCGCCAAGCAGGCATCGGACAGAATACACGACCGCCAGATTCCTTTAACGGAATGCCCCTAAAAATTGAAGGCATAGGCGATGGCCACACCTAGCACTTCGACACACAACACATTATTCCAATGCCTAACCGCCACCCGAGCCAAAGGCTCGCCGCCAATACCCTCAAAGCTGCAACCAATCCCAGATACTTTTGATGACACTAGCTAACTAAATGTCGTTCCCCAAATCCGATAGGTGGACACCGTCATTCCGGTATAAAGCTTGGTCGCCGGTCCGGATACGGTCATGATAAATGACTTGGCCATACATAAAGCGCACTCAACGGGCTACCGCCCGGTTTACGAGTTTCCTGGTTCTTTCAATGGCCATACAGCTTTGCGCACCGCGCCAAACAGTTCTTTTCAGGAAGGAGGACCAGAACACCGTTGTTCTGGGACACAAGGCTGCAAATGCATTCAAGTCTCTTTTTATGCTCCACAACAAGTCCACACTCCTTCTGTTAGCAAGGTCATTCTCCCCCAAATGAATCACAAGGATGTCGGGAGGGCCGAACTTGGCTACTTTCTCCCACAGCAATGGCATCAGCTCCTCCCAACGCATGCCTCTTCTCGAAAACCAGGAAACTCAAACACCATGTGGAAGGCCAAGATTGGATGCAAGACCGCAGCTCACCGCTTGTACGCGGGCCCAATGAACTATACTGTGGCCGCAAATCCACATGCTTCTTCTGAGCATAACTGGGGGTAAAAGACAGAAAGAAAAGGTGGGTAAGTAGGGTAAAGCGGCAGGTCGCATACTAGCGAATATAAGACTTATAAGCATTGGATTTCCACCGGCCCATCTCTTTGATCCTGTCCGGCGGTAACCCCAGGTGCGCAGCCGTGGTTGCGGCGCCAATTCTAAAGGAGTGCGCAGCGTACTCCTGGGAGGATAGACCACAAGCCTCAATAGCCTTGCGAAGCACTCTGGTGAATTGGTGCCTCAACAAGGGTGACCCATCTTCGTGGACCAGAAACGGACCCGGGCCGGGCGGTCTGAGGTAGAGGTACCTCCTAGTGTCCTTTACCGGGCATGGGCCCTGCTGTGCCGACGCCGTGAGCTTAACTAGGACACCCTTACCCGCCTGATCAGTCTTGGACTGACGTAGACGCACTGTCACGGTAGTTTCGGACAACTGCACGTCCTCGCACAGGAGGCCGCGTGTTGAACCTCGTGCACCAACTTCAAACACCACCTCACCAACTCTGAGCGCGCCAAAAAAAGGCGATAGCGTATGCTGCGGAAAAGAGACGTGCCTCGAACCTGGACCAGCAAATTGACCTGAGTTTTATGCGTATCTGAGATAACAACCCGTAAGAAATCGGCTTACGGCTCTCGGCCCTGGGAGGTTGCAACCTGCCCCAACCCTCAATGGCTCTACGGATCAAGAAGTCACTACACGGGTCATGAGCAAATGTAGCTTTTGAAAAGAAGCTGATGGCGGTTACGTGAATCTTTAAGGTTTAGGAGCACGTCCCAGATCATCGAGATGGGAAAGGTACTGCAAGACATCGTCAGTGGTAGGAGGTACGTTATGTGAGAGCCCAGATAACCCAGACCTGAAACCAAGGAAATCACACCAGGCCTTCTTGTAGGACCTGAGAGTGGAAGGTGCCACGGACGCTAATACTCCCTGTATCACTTTGCGTCTCCAACGTTCCACAGGTATTCCGGAAAGGGTTCGGGCAACAGTTGTGCTCCAGGTGCAAGCGACCGGAAGCGAGGTATCTGAAATCGAGACAAGGCATCGGCTATGTCATTATTGGCTCCGGGTAAGAATTTGGCTGAAAATATTATGTTGTACTCAAGGCACCGGAGGACGAACGCCCGCAGAAGGGAGGAGACCCACTCAGACCGAGATGACTGCCTGGCTAGAATGTTCACCACCGCCAGGTCGTCGGTCCTGAAGCACACGCGGTGATCTCGAAACTCCTCCGTCCAGATGTGAACGGCCACCACTATTGGAAAGAACTCAAGAAAGGTGAGATCCCGCGTAACCTGCCCCAGCCCTCGATAGCTCTGCGGATCAGGAAGTCACTGCATGGATCGGAGGAGAACGTGGCCCTAGCGAAGAAGCTAATGGCAGCTAATGGCATGTATTTTAAGGTTTTAGGCGCACGTCCTAAGTCATCGAGGTGTGAAAGGTATTGCAGAACGTAGTCAGTGGTGGGCGGCACGTTAGGCGAAAGCCCAGATGTCCCAGACCTGAAGCCCAAGAAATCGCACCAGGCCCTCTTGTAAGACCTGAGAGTGGAGGGTGCGACAGACGCTAATACTCCCTTAATCACTTTGCGTCTCCAACGTTCCACAGGTGCTCCGGAAAGGGTTTGGGCAACAGCTGTGCTCCAGGTGCCAGCGACCGGAAGCGAGACATCGCAGAAGGGAGGAGACCCTTGCAGATCGGGATGACTGTCTCGCCAGTATGTTCACCACTGCCAGGTTGTCGGTTCTGAAGCACACCCGGCGATTTCGAAACTCCTCCGTCCAGATATGCACGGCCACTACTATTGGAAAAAACTCGAGAAAAGTGAGATCCCGCGTGATGCCCTTGCCCTGCCACCCCGTTGGCCAACGTTGCGCGCCCCATCGGTCCCTGAAATACAAGCCAAAGCCCAGGGACCCTGCCGCATCTGAATCGACCTGAAAATCTGAGGACAAGTTAAGAACATCCTGCCATAGGGATACTCCATTGTAGTGTTCCAAAAATGTCACCCAAACCTCTAGGTCGGCCTTAACTGTCTTTGGAAGACGGAACCTGTGGTGTGGGTGCTTGAGACCCACTGAAAGCCTGGCTAGGCGGGGAAAACCACTCTACAAGCAAAATTGAAATGACCTAACAGGGATTGTATCTGTCTGAGGGTGATTTTTGTTAGTGCAAGGGTAGTATGAATTATTTCCTTAAGGGTGTCAATCTTCTCCTTAGGTAAGCGGGATGATTGGGCAACTGTGTCCAGCTCTATGCCCAAGTACGTGAGGCACACAGAGTAACTGAATGTGGATGTTCATTATGCACTGTATCATAGTATAGTACAGTGATTATAAGAATATCTGCTTGAGTATACGTTTTCATCATGTGTAAAACTCATAAGGAATAAACAAATAGTTCTATATTGTGATCAAGTAACTCCTAGAACAAAATTGTACGTTTTAGCTTCAGAAAACCAGTTGCTTCTAGCCAACATCCTGTTCCCAATGTAGCTAAAATTTTAGCATTTTTGATTGTTAGTTGATAACAAGATTGTTAGTATGACAAGAGATTGGTGGGATACTCTCCTACAGATTTCCAAAACTGTTGTACAACAGACACAGCCAGGACATTCCAGAACAATTCTATCTGATACTGTAAATGTCAGGTTTCAGTTTCACTGTAGCTAGACAGAACTGCTACATATGCAACATGTTCTAGAAGATTCCCAAAGGTGAGCTCTTGGCCAAAGCATTATCCACTTCAGTGAAGTGTTATTTCTCACAAAACTAGCAATTTGTTTACTAACTATACATGTTCCCTAATATGGTTAAGCATTGAAATTATGCGATTCCGACTGTTGGGCTTAAAGGCTTACTAGATTCTAGGACTAAGGACTAAATCAGTATTGTACTTCTTTGCAATTTTGTCCACAGCTGCCCTGCTCATTGGGAGAACAGGAAATGGATCTGGAACACTTCAAAGCAGTACCATTGCTCCCATGTGTCTTCCTGCTTGGGCTGTCATTTTGTTAAAGCTGTGGTCTTGCTCTTGTAGTTGATCTGGGCGGAAAAGGCAGGTTCCCCAGGAAAAAATAATTCCTGTATGAGGTGTTATGGGATGATACATTTGGTTGCCTAATTATCACAAAAGGGGGGTGGGTCTGGGAAGGGGTGCCTCTGTCCTGGAGACCAAGCAGGGGCTAAGTGGCGGCCCTGTTGGGTTCATCCCAATTAGCTGTATGCCATAGTGTGACTCCAGAGGCGGAGCTAGCTGCTCTGGCACCCGGAGTGGCACACGTGGTGTGCACCCAGGGGTGGGGCTAGCTACCCGTGGGGTGAGGCGAATGTCCTTTCCCTTACTGACTTCTGATTAGGAGAGTCCTTCGCAGTTAAGGAGCCACTACCGGGATTCTGAAACCCTCTGAGAAACCCTTCCAAAGATAGGATGCTGCACTTCTGTCTGGATGGATAGACAAGAGGTTGAGGAGAGGAGAAAGCTAAATTGGAGAAAATGCTAGACCCAGAAGGACTTTAACGATGGTTCCCTGCTGCGGGGGCTCATCTGGAACTAGAGTGGTGGAAGCCCTGACCTCCCTGAAAGGGCCGCTTCCCTTAGTAACACGCCGTGGCTGGGTGAGCCCCTGCACATCTCTCACACTTGTGCGGGTACTTACAAGACTGCCTTTGGCATTGCCCTTTATTGAATTACCAGCACACCTTACGCTTTAAATCCTTTCTAAGGTCCAGCTTTCCAGTGTGATACACCTCTGATGGCTTCTTCCCGACATACGGGCTAACTGCCAGATGCTAAGAGCGGCGGCCTCCCCAGAAAGGGCGTAAGCCATTCTGACTCATCATCACTGGCTGATGAGGTGCCTGATTCTGGAAGCTGGACCCTGGGCTGCCTATTCTGCAAAGAACTAGAAGAACTGGAAGCAACCAGGCTATTGATACGGGCCGGCAGCCTCCACGCAGGCGCCCCGATGCGTTTCTGAAAGTCGCCGAGCAAACCTGAGACCTAGTTTGCACAGCCGCCGTTCCTGTCTGAGGGCTTGGGCCTGCACCTGGGTAGTTTAAAGGCTGGCCACTGGTTTGCGAAACAAGGAAGTAAGAAACACAAGGCAAATAGAACTAAAGAATAGCTAGGAGAAAGTGCTGTTCATAGTCAACAATGAATGATCTGAAGGCATTGAGGAACTGCGAAATGGGTTTGGGTTTATTATTACGACGGTTGCCATCTGCAGTGTGTGCTGGTACTGCACCCGTGCGCTTCCTCTTGGGCGCCATGAGCTGCTCTGTGCACTAGTAAAATGCGCCTACTATTTATTTCGTCACTAATTATTTTATATTATTTTATTTTAAATTTAATTTTCATTTATTTATTTATTTATCTATATTTTTAATATTAATTATTATTACAATTTTTTATTTTTTATAATTATAATTATTTATTATAATTATTTATTATTATTTATTTTTCAAATTTATTTTATTTTATTATTTTATTTTATTATTGTTGTTGTAATTTTTAATTAGTGTTAATATCACCAATCAATTAATAACTTGACTGTAATTAAATGTCAGTGTACAATTATTGTGTATCAATAAAGTTCAGAGCACGGTTGATGAATTAATCATTAATCGATAGTATCTCAATTAATAGCCAATGGATTTATAGCTATGAGTAGAAATTACTATTATCAATCGCTCCACGTAACTGCTGACAAAATGAACAAGCTATACGTCACTTAACTGCACCGCTTGTATTTATTTATATTTATTAAATCACAACCCAGCAAGAGTTCAAGCAGCAGCGCTCAGCTACATATTAGCACCTGGCTCCAAGGAACAATCCCATACACAAAGGAACCCCAACTGCAGTCAAACAGAATTAGAAGATAATTGCCTACAATAAAAAGTTGCCCCTTTTAAATGATAGGCAAATCTAGGCGCAAAGCATTGGCAAGTAATCAAACAGAATTGAAAATAACTGCTTACAAGGAGATGCTCAGAAGCTGCAGCCAACTTAAGAGAAAAGGAAATCAATAAGATTCCAGGCCCACACCAGCGGCCCTCTGGAAAGGAGGGGTGAGATTGCTCTTAAACCAAACAAAGGAAACTTTGCCAAACAAAGAAAGTAAATTTTTTGCCCACAAGGTCGGCTCAAGACCAGTTGATGGAAATAAAGGTGCTTAAATAGACAAAAGACTGCAATTGGTCAAACTGCTGGTTAGTTAAACTGACAATGCAACTAGAGCTGCTGAACTTCCAGGTGCTTAAAAGACAATGCCGAGAAATCAAGCCTGCCCAGCAGTTGAAAAACCTGTCTGGTAACTGTGATGACTCAGGCAAAGGGAAATCCAAAGACACCTTTTTTCTTTTCTTTTTTTTTTTAAGGTTAATGTGATGTATCTCTTTCCTGAAAGGGTGGGGGGTGGAGGGAGGGAGGAGGCGTGGAGGGAGGAGAAGGAAAGTGTGTGGGGGGGAGTTTGGAGGGAGGAGGGGGTGGAGGGAGTAAAATGACGATGCGGGGCAAGGAAAAGTTTGAAATATAAACCGTGAGTTAACCTGGACTTTTTAGTAAGGTATTATAAGCCGAAACCTTTTTTGTTGTTGTTGTTTAAAAGCAGTTCTTGTGGTGTTTAGTGTCACTGGCTTTTGCCGTAATAAAACTTGGAACTTTAAAAGCAGTTTTCTTTAGGGAGCCTGTACTGGCAAATGCAGCCAATGACAAGAACCAGGCAAAGGCACACCTTCAAAGGTTCTAAACGTGCAGTGCTGATCATAAACCCTGATCATAAACCCTGAATTGTCCACCCCAAGCCCTGCCTTATTTCTTCCCCCAAACATCAAGCGGAGGGGGGGTGGCTTAGAGAAACCAAGAGGGGTGAGGTTTAAGTGCACAATGTATTCCAAGCCCCAGCAGCCTTTAAATTTTACAGTGGGCTCCCGATTTAAGTGGTACCAATGGGAGGGGTGGCAGGGTAAATTAAACCCACACTAGAAGAGTAATAATCAATAAACGGCAGGCACAAACACACGCTGCAAGCACACACACACGCACGACTTAAAATTGGAGAGGAGCCCTGGGGATCATCTAGTCCAACCCCAGCAATGCAGAAATATTTAACTGTCCCATACAGGCTCTCAAGGACAATGGTGGGGGAAAACACATAAGCACCCTGGCCAACAAATTAAATGTAAGGCAAACCCTCTCGGTCACCCAGACCAGCCATGCAGGTGGACAGGCAAGGGCAATAGAGGGGGAAACATACAAGCATCCTGGCCAAAAATTAAAAGCACCAGGAGTGGGGGGAAATAGAAGGTTAAATGTAGGTTTTTACACGGAAAAGAGGACACAGCAAGGCCAACCTGGATGCCTGGGTTTTTAAAAGCAGTAAAGCAATGAGCGCACGCAAGCCTCTTAAAGTTAAAAGGCATGCAAGGAACCAGACCCCTCCCCCGACTCCAAACCTCATGGCTCTTCTCTGTGATGACTCTCCTAGCTGATGGGACTTGCGATGGGACGCTGATGAGGAATGAGGCCAGGGAGAGGCTGGCACTGCAGCAAAAGGCTGCTGAACACGCCCCCTCCACGGCACCTGGTTGGGTGGCCATCGGGGGGGGGGCGTGAGTGCCAGCCAGGTGAGCTGGAGGCAGGGGGCAACGCCCCCTGCTGGGCGGTGCTCGGGCTCCCGCCCACAACCACTCCCCTCTCTTTCAGGGAGGAGAGTCTTTGTATAAGCATATATCCTTGCACTAATGGAACAAGTTACTTAGCACTACTTTTGATACAACGCTTTTCTTTCTAATTCTTAGAAGTTAAACGTAGAAACATGCATACAAACACATACTACACATTCCAGTCAAATAATTACTAACATAGCAACTCACCTCTAGATGACTCTATACTGAAATTAAAACTATGTCTTTTATAAATATAATATTCTCTAAAAAGAGATTGACCGTTCATTGGCTAAGAGCTCAGAACAAGCATCAGCCGATTAAATGTTTTTATTCATCAAAAGATCAAGCAAAAAATTATTACTCTCAAACAATATGTTTGGTTTTCAAATGCTGTTTTCTGCTTCCAAGACAGCTATGATGCTAGAATAATGCATTTTCCCTAATCCTTTGGACAAAATTTGCTAAATGCAAGGCATTGGATTGGTATATTTAAATCTCTGACTAGCATCAGCATATAATCAGCTCCTTTGCTTATATTTAGAAGCTTAAAATGTAATCTCTGATTATGCTACAAGACTTGAATATTCTTCACTCAAATTATTTAAAAGACATTGATTAGGATGATTAGCAAGTTCTACTTACAAATTAAAGGTTGCGGGTTTTCTTTTAAGTTTCTTTTAAGCTTTCTATTAGGCTGTAGAGTACTGCAGGGTGAAAAACAGATAACTGAACTTTTTAACATCTTCCCCCCATTTCCCTCATAGTTTGTGTTTTCTACTTGTACAGTGGACAGCTCACCACAGTTTGCTGGTATGCGGGACACAGAAAAAGAGAAGCTTCTTATGGCCTACTTGCAGTTTACATGCTTTTCATTCAAATGCTTTCCATGTAAGAAACTTTTGTTTATTTCTATGCAGCTTTGCCATAGTGAGCTGTGCCCAAAGTTACTTACAACAAACATCCACTTGTGATCAAACTATTGGGGTGTAGTGGGGGAAGAAAGCAGGTTACAAAACGCATCAGTAATTTCACATACAGTGGAATCAAGCTTCTGATGAACATAGAATACATTTGATATTACAAAGAACTGTCGAAACTTAATACAAAAATAGGGATGCCATAAAATTCTGACGAAAATGGAAATAGGAGCAGAAATTGCTGGTGTTTGCTTTTCTGTCCTGTGTACAAAAAAGAAATCAATCCAGCTAGTATGATCAATATTCACTGTCACTGTTGCTTTCAGTTTGCAAATGATATGCAATTGATTACATTTCCTCTCTCCCCCACACAGTCTGCATTCGCTTTCCTTTGCCTTAAAATGAATGGAGCTGAGTGGTGGAAGGCAATGCATTTATGTAAATTATGTAAATTACTTGTGTTATGTAATTTTTTCTTAGAAGCCAGCAACATAAATAATGTAGTTTTTGGCATAAGTCAAACTGCAGAAGAATGGAAACAGTGCTGCATGTGACAAATACAGGGTGGAACACGAAGCAATGGTTTCTTATACCCCTATCTTCAAGTACTGAGCAAAATGAAAATTAGCAGATAATAGATGAATACAGTTCAGAGGGAGTGGAGTCTTCTTACCAGCCTAGATGGTGACTATCTAGCTCCCTCACCTCTCCTCTGGAGGAAGTGATGGGAAGGGCAATGATGGTAAGTCCTCCTAGAGGTTCCACCTGCTAGTGCTGGTCTCATTGCACTCAGAAAAATTTGCTGGGGGAAGGTTATTCTCACCAAGCCAGAAGATTCACAGTCAGCTCCCTCATCTCTCCTCCAGAGGAAGTTGACAGAAGCAAAAGGGAAACACTTGAATGTGGTAATGTATGTCAGAGCACCAAAGTCAGGTCAGTCTTTGTTGCAGTTATCATGTAAGATATGAAATGGACACGTATGTCTATGGCCTCCTAGGACAGTTGGCGTAAGCCAGAAAGCTGCAGCCAGATGCAGCTTTCTGGCAAGGATCCATTGTGTATCTCTGTGGTGGGGCCATTTGTCTAATACAGCAAACACTGCTTAAACAACAAAAAGAGAGAAAAACTTAATGCCTTGTAAACAGTGGCATAGCATGGGTTGCTGGCACCCGGGGCAGGGCAAGTGTTTCACCGCCATGGTGGACTGGACAGCTGGGGTGGAGGCATGTGCCAGGGGTACATGGCTGCTGGAGCTGCTGCTGTTTCTCAACTTTCTCAACTTGGCAACCCTGCCACCTGCCAGCTCAGGGGAAGGACACATGGGTGTTGTGCGTGGTTGTACCCCCTCAGAATGTTATGCCCCGGGCCACCACCATTCTGCCCTCCCCCCCCAACGCTATGCTACTGCTTGTAAAGCAGGGATGGGAAACTCAGATCTGGAAGTTAAATGCAGACCTAAATACATATTTATTTGATTCTTGGGAATCTCCCAGGGGATTCCACCCCCAGCCATGGCTTTCATGTGTTTCCTTTATGTTTTTATCTGTCCTTGTGCTCTGATAATGCCTCTCATTTGTCTGGCTTATTCTACAAATGTAAATTTTACATTCAAATCCCCTTCTGCTCTTGCTTGTAGCATCACCCACCACTGGCTTGTGGCCCTCAGAATATTGCTCAGAAGGGAATGCCTTCCTCAGGATGGGAAAAGGCCTACCTACCACCTCTGCTGTAAAGTGGATCTCAGTAACTAAGGAGGCACAAGATAAAACTCCTATGGCACACAAGTTCTTACTAAAAATGAATGGAAGGAATCCTGTACACAATGCATTTCTTACTAGAGTCTTTGAACAGGTAAGAAATCACCAAACTAAAATGTAGTGGATAAATTATATTTGGAGGTAGAAGAAGAAAAGGGATGAAAGAAAAGAGATGGGGCAGACTTTGAACATGTATCTTGATATAGATGGAAAATTCCAAATGTGTTCTCAAGCACTATCTGTCTGTATTCTTGAATATATATATATCCCCAACATAGCAAATGGAATTGTCTCAAATATTTGGATACCTTTTTGTTATCAGTATGAGAGTTATTACACCAACAGAAATACTAGGTAATTACCAAATTGCTCCTGTTTTTATCTCTCTGGGGAAGTAATTATGATGCCAATCATACACATAATCACTCCTTTGATCTGCTAACAAGAAATAAGAGTCACTAGAAATAAAGTTATCATAAGGAGAGACAAAAGAATACTATAATTATTTCGCTATTTGTTCAAACGTAATTGAACCTCTAGAATCACTGACTAGATTATCCCCAAGAGATGAACACTACAACCAACTGACCTTGGGTAATATTCGACTAAGTCTTGAACAGAGTAGACCCATGGAAATGAATGAACATGACCGAGGGAGTGATCCTATGCACAAGAAGCTGGTGTAAAGTTACCTCAGTTGAGCTGGCGTAAAGTTACCTCAGATCCAAACCCCATTCAGCAGCAGGGTTGTTGATGCTTTTTGGCATAAACCTGGTAAAGGGATGACAAGCCTTTAAAGTAGCGTCTTGCACTGGGTTGTCAGGTTATATTATTGAGCTAAAAAGACTCAGGATCTAGCCTAATTTGCCCCTCACTAGTCCCAATACACCACACTGCCCAAACACCCTTGGGGGGGTCTTACAGTGGCCTCAGCTCAGCCAGCTTTGGTTTAGCCCTGGCTAAGCAGAGGGACGCGGGTGGTGCTGTGGGTTAAACCACAGAGCCTAGGACTTGCCGATCAAAAGGTTGGCAGTTCAAATCCCCGCAACGGGGTGAGCTCCTGTTGCTCGGTCTCAGCTTCTGTCAACCTAGCAGTTCGAAAGCAAGTCAAAGTGCAAGTAGATAAATAGGTACCGCTCTGGTGGGAAGGTAAACGGCGTTTCCGTGCGCTGCTCTGGTTCACCAGAAGCGGCTTAGTCATGATGGCCACATGACCCAGAAGCTGTACACCAGCTCCCTCGGCCAATAAAGCAACATGAGCGCCACAACCCCAGAGTCGGCCATGACTGGACCTAATGGTCAGGGGTCCCTTTACCTTTAATCAGAGATGAAGAAATTATGCCGGTGGCTCTTTGGCTGAGTCCAGGACACCTGAGGGGAAGAGAGGTGAGGAAAGTTCCATTGTGAAAAAGAGAAACCGCTAAACTGATGAGACAAATGAGCAGGATATTGCCCATAGTGCATTCTGTGTTGCATTTGATAGCAGGGGGAATGTAGCTTCCCCCACTGGCCTACCCTAGGGTGATGAGAGCAGCCATGTTTTACTCCACAATGTGTCACAAATGACACAGGGGTGCCAACTTGGATAAAATATTCAGGTAAACCCCGTCCCACATAACTGATCACATGATGTGGTGCACACACACCATCTGAATGCCAATGACGATCAACGGGGGGTGGGGGGCTCAAATATTTTATTGGCCGGTCAAGATGGCGGCAGGCTAGGCAGTCAGCTCCAGAGCTCCACAAATTTTAACTGAGTTTTAATTGATTTTATCTCGTTTTATCTCGTTTTAGACTAAGTGTTTTATTTTCCTTAATCACAACTGTTTCTTTTAACCTGGAGCTTGAGAGCAGAAGAATGTTGAGCTGTGAGCAGAGGAAGTGCCGGATGAGTCAGCGCCTTGCAGATAAGGAACAATATTTTATTGGAGGGGCCAAAGACCCCTTGGAGTTGGCTTCTATGTTATGATATGACACATGACTCTTTTCTTCAGATGCACTGCAGATGAGAATGGGGTGAGATTGGGGTGGATCGTTGTTGCCGCTTCTCCACATTGGACATTTTTTTAAATGGGGAAAGGGAGTGTAAAAATAAAGAAAGTATATTAAAAATATTAAATCACAGAGAAGCCATTGTCAGTAACTCATGGATTACTAACTGAATGCTGCCCACACTCAGAAGGTCATGAGAAAGTTTTCACCCCACAAAGTTTTTCATCCCCCAGCCACTTCCACCCTCTCTCACTGTGCAACATTCACATAACCCTCCACAGCTTTGCTCCTCAACATTTCATGAAGCTATATCCAGATCTTTCTGAATGAGGAGATATTGCATCCTAACACTCCCAGGCTACTTTCATATTTTTACATAGGTTTGTTGGACTGCTGTGAGGAGAAAAGTATACCCTCCAACATTTCTCTGATGGAAATAGGTGCTGTGGGTTAAACCACAGAGCCTAGGACTTGCCAATTAGAAGGTCGGCGGTTCGAATCCCCAGGACGGGTTGAGCTCCCGTTGCTCAGTTCCTGCTCCTGCCAACCTAGCAGTTTGAAAGCATGTCAAAGTGAAAGCAGATAAATAGGTACTGCTCCGGCGGGAAGGTAAACGGCGTTTCCGTGCACTGCTCTGGTTCACCAGAAGCGGCTTAGTCATGCTGGCCACATGACCCAGAAGCTGTATATCTCGGCCAATAAAGCGAGATGAGTGCCGCAACCCCAGAGTAGGTCACGACTGGACCTAATGGTCAGGGGTCCCTTTACCTTTACCTATTCCATAATAATTTTACAGTTTATACCCCACCCATCTTCCAAGGTTATCCAAGCCACTATGGGCATATTCCAATGTATTCATATATATAATAACAAGACATTAGACATTTTAAAAAATCCATACAGGGCTGGCTTCAGATGGCTTGTGGGTCAGATAACTCCACACACCCCAACATTTCTTTGATTAAAATAGGGACATCCTAAGGAAAAGTAGTACAGTCCAGGATCAAATCAGAAACTGGGACAGCTTCTGTAAATCTAGAACTTTCCCTGGAAAATAGGGTCTGCAAAAGTAACAGCTACATGGCCCTGAATGGCTTCTTCTGCACCCCTCAACTTTTTATGCCAGGGAAAGGATTGGATTATGTCGCCTTTCACCGATATGGCACTACGATGGCCCCTGGTAAGGAGAAGTAACAAAACAGGCCCCACCATGATAAAATGGCTTCTCTCAATGGTGCTTTGAATGCACCTACCAAAAAAGTGGGGTTAACTTTGGCTAGGGTACCGTATTTTTCGCTCTATAAGACGCACCAGACCACAAGGCGCACCTAGTTTTTGGAGGAGGAAAACAAGAAAAAAAATATTCTGAATCTCAGAAGCCAGAACAGCAAGAGGGATCACTGCGCAGTGAAAGCAGCAATCCCTCTTGCTGTTCTGGCTTCTATGATAGCTGCGCAGCCTGCATTCGCTCCATAAGACACACACACATTTCCCCTTACTTTTTAGGAGGGAAAAAGTGAGTCTTATAGAGCAAAAAATACAGTACATACTTCAACAGCATTTATAAGAGAGAACACCAAAAATGGATTAGTTGCAGGTGCATGGAGGTGGAGCAAATCTCTCCTCCGTGGCCTCTGATTTTTCTCAGCAGTTGTGGGAAGATGATTCCCTCAATATCAAAGCTTTAGCTGGACTTGCAGGAGGCTAAGCTGGGCTTGGACAAAACATGTCAAAAAGCACATTCAACCCCTTCTCCCTTTTCCACAAATGCTTCTGTTCACTTTTCCTCAATTCACCAAGCATTCCAAACTCTAAGCAACTATGGAGCAGGATTCCTAAAAGATCTTTTCACACCTTACTATCCAACCTGTCACTGACCAATGCAGAAGAGGACTCCCCCCCCCCAAATATTCAGATACTGTATTATCTTATCCTGTGGTTTGTTCACAGTTTATACGGTGCTAGGGCTGCCACATTTCAAAAAGTGAAAACAAGGACACCCCGAAGGTTTTTGAGGTTTTTTTAGTGGAAGACTCTGAAATTGTTGAGCATTTTTTAGACAAACTCCAAAGTTGCTGAGCTCAAAAAGCAACAACAATGCCTTTGAAATCCTGGTAATATCCCAGAAAATCCAGACATATGGCAGCCCTATATGATGCCTGTTGAATACCTTACTTCTTCAACGAGCCTTTTTTCAATAAGTGGATATATTTTTTAAAAAGAATTTCATGGGAGGAGAATTGGGTTCAGGGATGCTTCTTTTGAGGACAGCTTCTCTCTTTTAAATTTTTTTTGGTAGTTTTTTTAGATTATTCCATATAGCATTGCCCTTTTGCACAAGCCACAGGACACTGTACAACGAAGTCAACTGAACACCCACAGAGTGGCACTATCCTGCAAATACACAACCACTCAGAACAGTGCATGAAACAGCTATTTAATAACAGCAACTCATCTCCAACTTTGGCTCAACTTGAAATTTATTACACAGTGGTGAAGGGGAAGGTTTTGATTTAGACTGCAAGGACAGAGGTGCTAGTAATAAGAAACCAAACAAACAATGTCTCACACCACTGGAAGATAATTTCATAATGAAGCCATTTTAAAGCGCATCCATGACAAAACATATTTTATGTTTACATAAATCTGTATGACTAATTCATCACTGGTGTTGACATTAAAACGCGGCTGTGTCTGTTCCTAATTATTAACTTTTTAAAAAGTATTAAAATTAATGAGGGTGCTCGTGCTCCTTTTAAAAAAAACATGCATTGTTCAGTTTTTATAGCAGGAGAAAGTTCAAAGTAGTGAAATTTACAAGTGGGGAGAGTTAATATCCCCAGGTATTTGTAGTTAGCATATTTATGAGTTTGTCTCTCATCAGCCTTAAGCAGTGAATTCAAAATACAAGCAAAGAAAATAAATCAGAGGCTAACTGAAAGAAAGAGAAAAGGAATAGTGGTGGGAAGAGAGGCTATTAAAACAAATAATAAAAGAAAATAAATAATATATTACAGTGTTTAGTCGTACAGAAGAAGAGCACAAAAGCTTGTGCTATATTATGAAATGCTTTTGGGTGTAGGGCAGAGTGCATTGACATGCAAGTGCAGAACTATATAAAACATGAATGGAAAATAGGTCAGTTTAACAGACAGAGAGAATTTCATTTAACATCTGAACTGACATTTCCTTTCTGACTTTCTAATTACAGATGATATTCACTGTCAGTTGACTGATTGATTTAGTTTATGGGGTATTTTTTCAGCTAGTCTAAACTCTACATCATAAATCCCGTGAGGGTTTCCATTTGGGGGCACTTGAAGTTCTGGCAGCCACTAGCATTCATGTCAAGAGTTTGCAAGAGTTTTTAAGATGAGCATAGCTAATATCATTTAGAATTTTTTTATTTGCATGCACCAATTTTTCTCTCATGTTATGATGCAATCACTATTAGAGAAATTTCTACTTGGGGTTTTTGACTTTTGACCTACCCAACTATATCTCTCATGTTGCTCCCAATAATTTGAAAGGCTGAAATAAACCTAAAACCCTTTAATTTAATGCTCAAATGTTCAGACAACAATTTCTACTTTACAATACTTTTATTTTGCAGAGCTATGAGTAACATTTGCTTCGGGGAACTTTATCTTCTTCTTCTTCTTCCTTGGCGATCACTCGTAGCTGAGTAAGATTGTCTTCCATAAACATGGTCTTAACAGTGAGTCCATAAGTGACAGTGAGGCCAGTTCTGGATCCACACATCCTTCCCCAGTGGGGACATTGGTTTCTGGGTGGGAGTTGATCATGGTGTGGATTTGCCAAGCGTGCGTTCCTCTTACCATGTTTTTCCCTTGCGTCCTGAGTTCAAGTGTCTTCAAAGCCCATGACACCTTTGGTAAAGACTGTTCTCCAATTGGAGCGCTCACAGGCAAGTGTTTCCCAGTTGTCAGTGTTTATACTACATATTTGTCTTGAGACAGTCTTTAAACCTCTTTTGTTGACCACCAGCATTGGAATAAAGTATTTGCTTTGGAAGATGATAATCAGGTATCTGCACAACATGACCAGTCCAACGAAGTTGATGCTGAAGAATCAATGCTGTGATATTCTTCTTACAAGTGACCTCAAAATGAATGCTGGCCTAGGCTTTAGTTTTCTGCTGGTGTTCCTTAGAATGACTTCCCTCTATGCATCCACTCTATGCTCTAGGTCCTCCCATCAGTACAGTAAGCACCGCAGCTTCTTTTGAAAATCTCAATGGGGATTCTCTCTGACAGGAATTTTCCAACTATTCTCTCCCACTTATTAGATTATGAAAATGGTGCATGCCCCAGGGACACATAGCTTCACATTCTCAGTAGTGATCATTATTATTCCGTCCTTGATGTGCTATACATATGAGTGGTGCACAGGGGAAAAACCCAAGAAAGGTACATTTTCAAGAAGCTATTCAAATCAAACATGCAGCCTATGATCAACTTCAGTCTATATGTAAAAGTAAAATATCTTTTCAAGGCATGGCCCAAGAATATAGACAAGGAAGATGTGCGTGCGGCAAATCTACTGACAATGAGGATCGTGAAATGCAGAAAGTTCAGACAAAGTTTAAACTGCACACTTAGAAGCTGTTTTTCTTCTTCCAAATTTTACTTGGCAATAAAAAATATAAATCACTCGAACTGATACCTGTTATTTGGCGATTGCTGTGATTTAAAATAGCTAAAGTGGAGAATTTCAAATCGATTGCTGAATCAATTGAGGTGGAAGCTTAGTGCATTCAGACATAAGGAAATGAAACTTCTTTGCCTTCAAGGTGGATCTGTGGGAGAGGGGGGAAAGTTCTAAATCTTCCTTCAAAACCGTTTAACAGCGTAGGCAAGGCAAACCTAGTTTCAAGGATAACCATCAGAAATGCAGCAATATGATGAAGTGACTAATTGATAGAAATGGATTCACAAAGCACCCAAATAGCATCTTCAGAGGGGCACCTGGTGATCTTCCCCCCTTCTAGGATATCATACACATAAGGATATACAAAAAGGCATCATTTTTTTCCATTCCAACCTGCATTTGCTGCGTGCATCACTGTTTCTATTCCACAGCAGTTCACCCTCTGCCGAAAAGGTATGTCACTTGTCTCTCTGTCTGCTCTGGTGAAATTATATAACGTACATAACGCATGCAATTAATTTCATAAATGATATTGTCATAATGATATTCCACCCCATTTATTTCAGTGCAAAGGAACCACAATTCAAATGGGGGAATGTAAATAATAATGTATTGCCTACAGACTGGAAGTAACCACAGCAGCAAATAGTCATCATACTTTCTGGGGTGATTTCTGTTCCGGGTGTAGGATGAAACAATGAACACTAGCAATTTCGGTTCCCATTTCTATTTCAATGGCTGCAGAGTTGTCACATAATGATTCCTCTTTATATATAATTGTAATACAACCGTACTTTCTTCATATTACCTATATATATATATATATCTTAAACATATAGGACTGTATCGATTGAGGAATTATTCTTTTGCATCTTCTCCCAGTTTGCTTTAGCCACTCTACCACCATCATGACAGACACAAATTTGTTTATCAGCTTTAAAGCATATTATCTGGATAGATAGGCTGCATTAGCAGAAGCTGATGCAAGTTCTCTTCATGACACTCAGTACTTCGTTTAGCATCTTCCATGCACACCAAGCCTTGGCTTAAAGCTGAGGTGTCTACAGAGGTATGTTATAAATACATCAGATGAAGGAAGGAAGGAAGGAAGGAAGGAAGGAAGGAAGGAAGGAAGGAAGGAAGGAAGGATATGGATCATATGAGATAAAATTGAATTTAGCCAATTCAAGAAGGCAGCCATTAGGAACAATGAAGGGCAGAGAAAACAGGCATCTGGGAAAGCTGCAGAATGAAGACAAGTGGAGAGTTAACTTGTAGAACAAAGGAAAGGAAAAGAACAAACCAACCTTGATTACCTCAGAACTAAGGCCAGCCTAACCAAACAACTCACACACCCAACATTAGAATTTCACCAAGTTTTTCTCTGTAAATTCTTTTTATGTTAATTTAAGAGAGAATTTCTTTTCATGGAGGGGGTGCAGAAAAGCAATTTTCAGCACCACACTACTTTAATGTCATTGAGGACAGCCCACATACCCTCCAATATTTCTCCGATGACCCAGTCAATCTGACTGGGTTGCTCCAGCCACTCTAGGCAGCTTCCAACATATATAAAAACAATAAAGCATTAAACATTAAAAAAAACTTCCCTACTGGGCTGCCTTCAGGTGTCTTCTAAATGTTCTATACTTACTTAATCAGTTTGGTTTGTGGATCACATAACTCTATATCCTGCAACATTTCTCCAATGAAAATAAGGATATCCTAAGAAAAAAAGGGGACATCCTGGAATCAAATCAGAAACTGGGAGAGCTTCTGTAAATCCAGGATTGTCCCTGGAAAATAGGAACACTTGGAGGGTCATAACTCAGTGGGTAAGAATATGAGCTACATACAGAAGGTCCCAATTTCAATTTGGACATATTCGGTGTAAAAAATAGAGAGAAAGATTAGACTGTTTGTTGCAATACTTAATATGTAAGGCTGCCTTTCAGAATGGTCTGGTAACTGCAGCTCGTCCAAAAAAGACCCACAGGCAGGTGGGTGGCTGACCATATTATGTCCATGTTTCGTCAACCACTTTAACTGCACAAATGCAATAAATAAATCAATACAGCAGACTTTTAACCAAGTCCCTGGGAAGTTACTGCCCATCCGAACTGTCCATTTGGGGATATATGGACACAATATGCTGTGGTATAAGACAGCTTTCTTATGTTCCTGGGCATCTTCTGCCTGAGCAGCTTACCTCAGTTTGTCAAAAAGTAGAGCCAACTCCTTCCTCCCTGTTCAAAGCTCACCTGAGCTGCTCCTGCCTGCCTTTATGTAAGCCACTACCTTTCTGTTTCAGCCCCCTGTCATTAATGCTGGATAATAGCACTGATAAATTCATGTTCCACAAAATCCCATGCTGAGTGAATACAGGACTGATTTTCGTGACGTGAGAGCTGTCAGCGAAGAGAATACTTAATCATTACTAGGACTTTCTTTTATGCTTTGAAAATCAACATGCCACACTTCTGTAATCTCTTCGGTAATATGAAAAAGAGCCTGCATAATCAAGAAGAAAGTCATTCCTGACTCTCTCTCTCTCTCTCTCTCTCTCTCTCTCTCTCTTTGTGCATGTGTTTTTAACAAGATATTTCTTTGTTTTGACCCAGTTGCTCCATGTGCCTCTAGTGCTGCATCTGACTGGATGAGTTTTACCGTCTCTTGCTGCCTGGAGTAAAAGAAATGAGCATGCAAGCATACTTCAAATACGAACAAAATGTTAAATGAGACGAAAATGTTAGGGACATTACCTAATGGTTGCATGTAATTATAGGAGATGCTAATCAGTTTTGTAGCCTCCAGAATATTCCTCGCACGATAGGTTTATAGCAGATCTGTACAAGCAACCTAAACACAGCCCACCTTCTAGCACTGGGTCCTAGACAACCTCCATGTTTTGCAGTCACAGGTAGGTGGGATAGACTGGAGGTTTGTTGAGTCTTGGGTAAGCAAGAAAATTACTTTGGGCTTGGGAGTTTGCAGGTTGGGAAGATGAATGATGAGTCCCGTTCAGTCATTCTGTTCCTTCCACACAAATATCCTTGCCCAAGGGGGAAGTATGAGCTCACTGCCTCCCTGTCACTGTTCCTGAAGCCCCCTGAATGTTTAACTTCTGGAGGAAAAATTCAATTTGATTCACTTTTAAAGGCGAATTTACCTAATCTGCCCTTTCTGAAAGAAAAAATGAACTAAAACACAGTTGTCCTTCAAAATTCTCATTTCTCTGAATCTTACAGTGCAATTCATCAGCCTCATAAAGGTAAAGGTACCTCTGACCATTAGGTCCAGTCGTGGATGACTCTGGGTTTGTGGCTCTCATCTTGCCCTAGAGGCCGAGGGAGCCACCGTTTGTCCGCAGACAGCTTCCGGGTAATGTGGCCAGCATGACTAAGCCGCTTCTGGTGAACCAGATCAGTGCACGGAAACACCATTTACCTTCCCATCAGAGTGGTACCTATTTATCTACTTGCACTTGACGTGCTTTCAAACTGTTAGGTGGGCAGGAGCTGGGACCAAGCAACAGGAGTTCAACCCGTTGCAGGGATTCAAACCGCTGACCTTCTGATCAGCAAGCCCTCGGCTCTGTGGTTCATCAGCCTCATAGTGTACACCTAAAATTCAAAGACTTGCGTAAAGAGTGCATTGAAATGCACATATTAGTGAGAATAACATACAAAAGATGCATAGTTTTGCAAAAATGCGTAAGGAAAATCGCATACAGAACTATGTATATTGGGAGACATTTGCACTAAAATGCTGGCGAATTTTTATGGGGACTTTACAAAAAAATGCACACTGGCGTGGAAATGTGGAGAACAGGCTTTAAGGTTGGGAAAATGATAAAATGATAGAAATTGACAGATCTACCTATCCTGAGCAGCAGAGACTCTGTCGTACTTGAATTGGCTGCCTGTGTGATTTAAAACCTTGATCTTCCAGGGTTTGAAGTGAGAAGCCTGTTCAAATAGAATAAGACTCCCCACTGCAGAAGCTAATCACCCGACACACAGTGACAGTGACCGAGATATGTGGGAGAGACAGGGCCTGCCAGGTTCAACCTCACTTTCCTCCTTATGCATTACTAACCGTATGGAGAAATTGGGGGATGACTGAACAGGGCTATGTGTTGTTAATCATCATCAACAGAGTGGAGTGTAATGGGGCATAATGGGGTGGAGGTACCAATTCACACAGTGGTTGGGAATGGAACCCTCATGTAAAATAGTCATCGACCATATAAGCCTCCAAATTTTCCCATCAAATTTGACAGGCCAGTAAGATGAACAAAATAAAAATTCACTTTTTAAAAGGTTTTTTTTAAAAAATAAATAAATGGTTAATTAGGCAGATAGGTAATCAACCCTTAAGAGAACTCTTTCCCACCAAAAGAAAGCAAAAATATAAACTTCTTGGAAGGAACATTAGTTTTTATGTGTCTTTTTGAAGCACAAGCCAAACAACCTTATGGAAGATAAAAGGAAAATTACTTAACAAAAGGGAGAAAAGTCTCTCACTGAGAGATTAAGCCTAGCCCATCAATAAAATCCCCATACTTCTCCCCCTCCAGTATATTTTGACCTCTCTGACAAAACAATTGGGCAAGTCAGTGAGCTCTTGCTTTAAAAAATTAAGAACCATGAAAGGGGAACTACTCACAGGAGACCTGTATGAAAATTAAAGGAATGCAAGCTCAGCTTTTGCAGGTTCTCTGCATACTCTGTGAATAATGATGTGCTGAAAGGAGGATGTGAGAAGAAAACTGTGAGGGAAAGAGCGTGAAGAGAGCCAATGCCAGAAGCTTATTAAGATGGATTAGCAAGTCACGATGCCTGAAATGTCAATCGGAGCTGTCAACAGAAAAGAATTAACTAGATTGGAACCCCAAACGCCTCAGAGTCATCTTCTTCACATTTAGCAAATTCCACAGATAGGAACGCAAAGTTCTTTTCAAAGTAGAGATTTTTTCCATCCAAGCGTAGAGTTCACCACTTGGAGCTGTGGAAGCAGGTAAGCCAGTTTATGCGTCTCGGCAATCAAGTGGCACTTGGCATTGCTAAATTACAATGGGGAAGCAGTTGGTCTGTTTTTAATAAGAAGTTTTACTCCATATTTTCTGCAGCAGCAAACTCCGAATTGTGACCAAATATACACTCACCAGGGAGTTGTTGCCAGTAACAATCTCCCCAAAGAACTGAGCAGTATGTACATATATTTGGTCACCTCCAGGCTGCCATGATTTTATGCATGGATTCAAGTGCATTCAAGAAAGTTAGATTGGCACAATGAAAGTGGTTTAAAACACTCTGTTGACCTGGCGCAACAAATCACTTTAAAATTAAACAGACTTTTGTGGTTTAGAAAGTACAGTGGTACCTCGGGTTAAGAATTTAATTCGTTCTGGAGGTCCGTTCTTAACCTGAGATACCACTTTAGCTAATGGGGCCTCCCGCTGCCACTGTGCTGCCACCGCACAATTTCTTTTCTCATCCTGAGGCAAAGTTCTTAACCCGAGGTACTATTTCTGAGTTAGCGTAGTCTGTAACCTGAAGCATCTGTAACCTGAAGCGTCTGTAACCCGAGGTATCACTGTAATGGGGAAATGTGCTGAAAAGTGTGGGGTGTATGAATGTTTAACAGGAAGATGTATAAACACTGTTAACTGGCCTCCCTGCAACAAATTTATTACTAAACAGGCTGGCCATAGTCCAACCTATGTGAAAGCTGTATGCAAATCAGGGGTGTCAAATTGACTACAATATGGGGGACAGGTAAGTTTCACCCTGCATAACTGACCACATGACATAGCACATACACATCATTTGAATGGCAATGCCCATCAACTTTACGGGGGCCCAGTCCCCTCAAATATTTTATTGGGGGGCCGAAGAGACATCAACCCTTAACAGTTGGCTCCTATGATGCAAATCAGGATAAACAGTGGTACCTCTGGTAAAGAACTTAATTTGTTCCGGAAGTCCATTCTTAACCTGAAACTGTTCTTAACCTGAGGTACCACTTTAGCTAATGGGGCCTCCCGCTGCCACTGCGCTGCCGGAGCACGATTTCTGTTCTCATCCTGAAGCAAAGTTCTTAATCCTAGGTACTATTTCTAGGTTAGCGGAGTCTGTAACATGAAGCGTCTGTAACCTGAAGTGTCTGTAACCTGAAGCGTTTGTAACCTGAGGTACAACTGTACACTCAATAACCAGGTCACCTGAAGGTGCCATTTGCTTCATTTACGTATTACACTAGAAAAAAAAATATTTTTAAAGGTGGGTTTTAAAGAGCTCTAAGACTCACAAGAAGTGAGTCTTTTCTTCCTCCTTCATGCCATAATTTCCTCTCCCCACCCCCCATAGAAAAAGTCACTGACTTTCCAGAATGATGTTAAGTTGGCTAGAGCTGTCGGGCAATGAGAAGAAATCAGAGAAACGAGCTTGTGAGAACAGAAATCCTGGATCTACCAGATCCAAGCCAATATGTGTGGGAAAAGCCCTTTGTCAAGTTATTGGTGCAAATGAAACACACACGTTTTCTATAATCCCCACTCTGTTAGTCAAGGTGGCTGCTGCTGCTGCCAGGGTCCAATCCTGTGTGACATGCCAGCGTTGAGGGGCAGGCAAAGGGCAGGGAAAAAGCACAAGGAATCTTGATATTTTTTTCCTTTACAAAATGTTTTTTGTGTCTGCGTATAATCTTGCCCCTTTCTAAGATTTATTGATTGGTGTGTGCTTTTCTTATTGTAAATCTTCCAAAGAAAAATAAAATGAAATAAAATTGGGGGTTTTCTCAGGACGGTTTGCTGTGTCCCATGGGGGCGGCGGCAAAAATAGGGGTCAAGGAGGGTCTATTTGGGAGGAGGAGAAATGTCCCTTTTTTCATCTGAGCAATGTTAAGGTGTGTGCATAGAAAATAAAACAAAGTGTATGATCAAATTCATAATTTTATTTTTGGGTTGTAGCACTGCCATGTTTCATTTGATTTCCTCTGATAACCTGTCGTGTAAATTGAAAGCAGGGGACAATATAATATGCATGTTTCTACAGTAAATAAATCTTCTCAGAGCATTTATGTTAACGTATGCAAGAGTATGCAAAACAACAACAACAAATAACCAGAAAGCAATTTCGGAGCATTTAATGAAAAAGAATGAGTACCGCTGAGTGTCTGTAGCACAGTCTATAGTAAATTAAGCACCAATTTATTCTGTATACTTGTTTAAAGATTAGCATAATGGATTTTCAATATGAAATTATATTAATGCTGCAATCTGGTGCATATGTACCTGGGAAGTAGCTCCTGCTGAAATCAGTGGGACTTACTCCTGAGCAGACACAGATTTTCATTTGTAAATATTACGGAGGTAGCATACATAGGTATGGTTCATGCATTGTCATCTACATTAAGAGTGTGCAAAAAGTGGCCACTGGTTCCATGTTTTGTTTCGTTTTCTCA
The DNA here is from genome assembly GCF_027172205.1 of Podarcis raffonei. Taxonomy (NCBI): domain Eukaryota; kingdom Metazoa; phylum Chordata; class Lepidosauria; order Squamata; family Lacertidae; genus Podarcis; species Podarcis raffonei. The sequence goes on along the minus strand of NC_070605.1, from coordinate 88,112,575 downwards.
GCACCCCCAGATATCCACAAAAGGCTGCAAGATGCTTCAGATACTCTTGCTTTCTTCTGTGTGATTTTTTGCTATTTACCTCTTCAAGTAGCTTTCCAAACTGCCACGCACTGTAAAAGCAGGTCAACATATTATGCAAGACGTTAGTTGCAGGTGCCAGAAAATGCATCATTAACACCATATGCGGCATTTCTGTGATTTCATTTTCCATACTTAAAATATTCCTATGACTTTTAGCTACAGCATATTTCCCATTAATTGCATTAGAAGAACTTTCTTTTTCTATAATCACCCCATTTTTAAAAAACTTTCATAAATTTCCAAAATAATTCTAGTTTCTATAAAGTTAGGAAAAAAGAAATTGATCCTTGCGGCAATTTGTTGGAGACCTTCAACTTGCTCTAACTCTATGAAACTCAGAGAACTGTAGCTCTGAGAGGGGAATAGGGCTCACCTAACTTCTCTCAGCACATCTCACCCAATATCTTTCAGCATACTTGCAAACACTTCCCAGATTACTTTAGGGGGAGCCAGGACCGTGTGTGTCCCAGAAGAGATCCAGAGAGAGGTGATGAGATGATGGGCCTTCCCTGTAATGTCCACTCCCATTGGTGGAATGCTGTCACCTGGGAGACTCAATTGCTGCCAACATGGCATCTTCATTGGGCGACTAAAATGTTTCTCTTCTAACAGACATTTGACTGTTAACCAAATGGTGAGGAGGTTGTTTTTCTGGGTCTTTTCTCTCTTTAGCTTTGTTGTATCGATTTTAGTATATTGTATTGTCTGTTGTGATTTTAGTGTTGCAAGATGCTCCAATGCTTCCTGTTGGCAGTGACTAATAAATTTAAATCGTCACCATCTATTTTGGGGAGCTCAGTGTCAGTTCAGATGTTCATATTTATATATGGGGAAAGAGCATTCGCCCTACTAGGCTCAATCATTGCCACTGGGAAAGACTCCCAGTTTGACATCTCAGAGAGCCTCTGCCAGTTAGAGTGGATGATATTGAGTTAGAAGAAGAGTTTGGATTTGATATCCCGCTTTATCACTACCCGAAGGAGTCTCAAAGCGGCTAACATTCTCCTTTTACTTCCTCCCCCACAACAAACACTCTGTGAGGTGAGTGGGGCTGAGAGACTTCAGAGAGTGTGACTAGCCCAAGGTCACCCAGCAGCTGCATGTGGAGGAGCGGAGACGCGAACCCGGTTCCCCAGATTACGAGTCTATCGCTCTTAAGCACTACACCACAGTGGCAAAGGCCCAATGCTCTGACTCAGTATAAGACTGCTTCCTATGTTGTTCTATATCTCATGAAAATAACATTTCATATTTCATACCTAGATTTGGGTGAAAACATTATTGTTCTTGCTTTGATTTATTATGTACACATCACCCAAGCAGTGTTGGATTCAAGGCAGTGAGATCCATTCCTCCACCTAGGGTGCCAAGCCAAAATAGTAATAAATAAATTAGGAATTGTTGTGAAAATAAGAAATCTTTGGGAGGGGTGCCAAATTTTGTCCTCGATCAGGGTGCCTCATTACCAAAGTCTGCCCCAAGGCAGGTCGCAACAGTTTAAAATACAATATCAAAAAGTGCTTTAAACAAATTTCAACAGAAAAATAGGATGGGTTCTAAAAATATATATATTGTGCGGACAGGCGGAGACCTCCCTCAACCCAAGGCCAGTTCCTGCGTGGAATAAAGACACACAACACTGTGTTGTGGGATTAAAATTAGCCACAATTTTATTTAAGATTCAGATGTAGGGAGACCTTGGCTTACAGTAGGCCTTGGGCATTTATCCCTCCCAGTCCCCAGCCGGGGATCTGGGGAACATCAGGGTTATCCAGATTGAGTCGGGATTGGACTGGCTTTGGATAATGTCTATTCAAGCAGAGAGCCCGCCCCCCAATTCACCACAACACGGGGGAGACCAATGACAGCCTCTCGGTGTATGGCCAGTGAGTCCCCTCAGAACAACCCCTTTAATGGGGAACTGTGGGATCACCGCCGCTTCATCCCCCCCCCCCCCTATTTAGGGAAGATAGACTAAAGGATTCCGCCCAAGGCATGAAACCACCAAAGTTGTGACGTTTTGCTACAGGGAAGGCAAAACCTGCCAATGCAGGAAAATTCCTTTCTGGCCCTTTCACAGCGACCAATACGTAGCAGCGCCAGCATACCTGTAAAGAAGACGTTAACCTCCAAAGGAAAGCTTAACTGAGGGAGGGCGGGGTGGGAGAAACTCTGGAGCTGACTGTGATCCCCCAGGTACGTTCCGCCCTCTATTGTGTGGGTAGGGAAGTCCCACCCCCTACCTGGCCAACTCCCCTGGCAACGCCTCCCCCACCAGGATTGGTTGACTGTCTGAGGTTGGGCGGGAACCTCCAGGTATCCAGCCTGGGGTGGGGCAATGCCAGGCAATACTGCTAGGAGCCGTGTAGGATCAGGGGTGCGTCCACACAAAGTATGCCCCCCATTTGATGTGGGGAGCAGTCATTTTGCATTTGCAGGACCCACTCTATTCTTACAATCATTTTTATGTCACTGAAACAGGAAAACCTTTCTAAATACATGCACATTTTGTGAAGGCAGGAATGTAACAACAACAACAACTTGTTGATTTAGTTGATCAGGTGAAATGCTTCTCAAATGCCTTTGGGAGTGCATCCTCACACGATCCCTCTTCCCATTGCATTGATGTAAGCCAAATTGTAGAGCCAAATGAAGAATTTAACTTCATTTATTCATGTATTCTTGTTTTGATGGGCTTGTCCCATGATGACCTCCATTCTGAAATACTCTGCCGAGTGAAGTAGGTTTGGCTGCCTTGGGATTGCAAAGAAGTTTCTCTTTTGAAAAGCATTTATCAAAGCTTTGTGACTGAAGAACTCCTTTTTTCCTGTTGATTATTTTATATCTATTTAATTTTGGCTGTGCTGGTTTTTCATAGGTTCATTATGATCTTGGTGTTGAGACATGGTCTGCTTGTTCTTTTTTTAAAAAAACAACAACACATTTTGGCTTGATAGGAATGCGCCTTCAGCTGTCTCATTGGTAGTAGGAAAAACTAATACATAAATAAATAAATTGTGAAGCCTCCTGTAAAATTTATTCCATGTTTTACTGTATTTAGATAAGCTGTCCATCTCACATCTTTGCTATCCATTCTTTTTATTTACTACCTGCCATGTTCTGTTTCCAGCGCTTGAGACCCTAAGCTGATCTATTTGTCCCATTGCTGTAAATCAGCAGCTTCCAGATTGCATCACCGAAGGAAGCCTTCTTAAATCAAGGGGGGAAAATACGAATAGAACTTGACAAAGACTGTGCAGCTTTAGTCCTATAGCCACTGATCTGGGAGTAAGCTCCATTGGACTCTATGGCACTAGCTTCTTTGTTGATATAGGGTTGCATTTCAAATCCACCCAGCTGTTCTGCACATTGACCAGGTTCAGAAGACACTGTAAACCAAACTATGCCTTACTCAGGCCATATGTATATTCTTGGATACAGCTTGTGGTTAGTGAGAAGAGAGCTTAACCAGAAGTCCTGGTTTAGATAGTGTGTTAAGGGAAAGCTTGACTTAGCTCACTGATGCATTAAAAGGGCTGAGGAGAAGCAACATGGCTGCTGTTTGATAAGCCATAGTTTGGTTTACCATGTCATAAAAATCATCCAATAGACAGGCTGTTTTCTTGAGAAGTATTTCATGTCCTCCAACATTTCTATGATGTAATAATAGTAGTAGTAGTAGTAGTAGTAGTAATAATAATAATAATAATAATAATAATAATAATAATAATAATAATAATATTCCACCCATCTGACTGAGTTGCCCCAGCCACTTTGGGTGGCTTCCAACATATAAAAAGTTGTTTGTGTGTGTATGTGTGTATAAATGTAAAGGACCCCTGGACGGTTAAGTCTAGTCAAAGGCGACTATGGGGTTGCAGTGCTCATCTCCGCTTTCAGGTCGAGGGAGCCAGCAGTTTTCCAGGTCATGTGGCCAGCATGACTAAACCACTTCTGGAGCAATGGAACACCAGAACAGAAACCAGAACGCATGGAAACGCCATTTATAAAACTATACAGGTGTATTCTAAAGGTTCAGATGTATTCTAAAGGTTGTATGTACCCTCCAATATTTCTCTGATGAATATAGGGACATCCTAAGGAAAAGCAGGACATTCCAGGATCAAATAAAAAACAAGGACAGCTTCTGTAAATCCAGGACTGTCCCTGGAAAATGGGGATACTTGGAGGGTCTGGTATTTAGGGGGCCATGGAGGGAGAAGAGGGGGGCAGTTCCATTGCACAAGCAGAAATCCTTGCACTAATGGAACAAGTTGGTTTGATACTGTATGTTTTCCAAGAGAAGCAGTAGCTCTATCTTTCCTTTTTATCTCTTTCCCCATAAAACAGAGGTGGAGGATTTGGGTCCGCCTCAATAATGAAAACATGCAAAAAACCCAAATTGCTTACACAAGCTGCAGTCGTACCTGGATGGCAAGGAGCTTGTGGACTCTCCTTCCTTGGAGGTTTTTAAGCAGAGGTTGGATGGTGATCTGTCATGGATGCTTTAGTTGAGATTTCTGCATTCCAGGGAGTTGGACTAGATGACCCTCGGGGTCTCTTCCAACTCTACAATTCTGTGATTCTAATTTGGGACTCAGAGGATTTAATCAACACAACTCTTGATGTTTCAGTTGAGGGCACAGCAAGGCACGACTCCACCTTCTAGTCCAAACAAGCCATCTACATTCCCCCCCCCCCCAATTCATCCTTTGACTAAATTGTATGTCTTCTAGCATTTGGGCTGTAATCCCTTGCTCTGTGTTTTACTTCCTTGCTTATAAATATTGATGATTTCACAGCACAAAGAGACAATTTATTCTTTTGCATTCCGTTGTACTTGTTTTATTCTGATACAAAAGCCAAATCAATTTTAATTCAGCCCAGTTATTTGTGCTGTATGGCAGGAGTGAGAGCAGGAGATCCTGTTAACACACTTTCTGCCTATTATAATAATCTTTGTAGAATCACAGCCTTTTATAGTGATGTAAATGGACAAATCTGACACATTTACAATGTACCAAATGTTTAAATTTTCTATTATCCTAAATAAAACTTAGTTAAGTGGCAAGATTTGCAATAAATAGAGATGCAGTAACTAGATGCTGATATGCTCACTGCTTTAGCATCTACTTTGTTTTTTTCAGTTTCCAGATTCCACTCTTGAACAATTGCAGGCTTGCCCAGGCTAATGAGTTTCCTCTCAGCATGAATACAGCATCCATTGAGTCAATGACTTTTTAAAAGTCCATGGTCTCTACTGAAACAAATCCTTCTGGCTGCATATATATGTGATTTAAAACTGACTTGCTGAGTGTAAGTGCAATTTTAACATTGTTTCACAGAATAAAACTAAGGTGGTTTGTTATAAAACACTACCTAAAATTAATGCTACAATATCACCAATGGCACATGGAAACAAGATTGTTCCATTTGTCCAATTAACAGGAAATTAGCAGAATGGCTAAAGCATGCCTTCTAATATAAAATTATCCAACAGGGTTTTTGAGGGTGCTATTGGATTCTCTAGGAATTGCTTTTCTAGAGTAGACCAAGATCTATCTGTTGCCTAGAGTATTCCACCTTTAAGAATGGTAAGCCACCTTAACATTACCAGATTTCTTAGACTTGTAACTTAAAGGTTTCCAAACAATTTTACATAAATACACAATGCTATAAAAACAGAAGAAAACAAACTCCCTAATAGCCACAGGAATCTTGGCAGCACACTGGTAACAAAACATCCAAATCATCCCCATCCATCAAATGTCTGCTGGCAAAGATAATACAGTGGTACCTCGGGTTACAGACGCTTCAGGTTACAGACTCCGCTAACCCAGAAATAGTACCTCAGGTTAAGAACTTTGCTTCAGGATGAGAACAGAAATTGTGCAGTGGCAGCGGGAGGCCCCATTAGCTAAAGTGGTACCTCAGGTTAAGAACAGTTTCAGGTTCAGAACGGACCTCCAGAACGAATTAAGTTCTTAACTCGAGGTACCACTGTATGTCAGTGAAGGCATACCCTCCAACATTTCTCCCATGAAAAGGAGAATGATAGCATAGAATTGTAGGATTGTAGAGTTCAAAGGAACCCTGAGGGCAATCCAGTCCAATCCCCTGCAATGTAGTATTCTAGCTAAAGCATCCATGACAGGTGGCCATCCAACCTCTGCTTAAAAACCTCCATGGAAGGAGCACTGGTCCCTTGTGCCTTATGTTGGGTGAATAAGCATCCCCAGACAGTGAACCAGATCCTTTGGGACACGAGTGGGCAACCTGACAACCACAAGCTCATCTGTTGCAGCCTCCCAGTACGTTTCTGAGCACAATTAAAAGTGTTGGTGCTAACCTGGAAAGCCCTAAACAGCCTCGGCCCAGTATACCCGAAGGAGCATCTCCACCCCCATTGTTCAGCCCAGACACTGAGGTCCAGCTCCAAGGGCCTTCTGGTGGTTCCCTCACTGCAAGAAGTGAAGCTACAGGAAACCAGGCAGAGGGCCTTCTCAGTAGTGGTGCCCTCCCTGTGGAACACCCTCCCATCAGATCTCAAGGAAATAACCAACTATCTGATTTTTAGAAGACATCTGAAGACAGCCCTATTCAGAAATTTTTTAATGTTTTATTGCATTATTATTATTATTATTATTATTATTATTATTATTATTATTATGTCGGGAGCCACCCAGAGTGGCTGGGGAAACCCAGCCAGATGGGCGGGGTATAAATAATAAATTATCATCATCATCATTAGTAGTAGTAGTAGTAGTAGTAGTAGTATTGCCTTTGATACCTTCTGAAACCACCACATTTTCCCATCCAATCAGATGTCATTCCTTCCTGTTCTTTCTTATTTTTCCCCCACCCACATCTTCCTCTGAACTATTGGAAAGGGAAGTTTCTTAAGGCAGCAAAAGTTTCTGCTTTTAGGAGCAGATGGAAAACATGCACACACAAAAATGTGTCATCAGCACGGCAATAAAGCGTGTTCTCCTTCAGGGAGAGCACGTGTTGCGGTGGGGTCTACTGAGCCACCCCCTTTGTTGCTGGGTAAGTTCTCCAAGATGGCCAGGGGGCATTGATTGGATTGCCGAGTTGCTGGGGGAAAAGTTATGTTGCAATTTTGGTGGGAGGGGTAAAAGGTTTAAATACTCTGCATGCAGCCTTCTACTTTCTCTTTTGCTGCGTGCAACGGATCACCTGGAGCACTTGGACTGTCTGGAGGACAGTGGAGCGATCTTCTCATTGTCTGGTTACATTTCTTTATTTTCCCCTTCTTTTTAGTCTTCTCTAGTCCCTTAATTAATTTAATTCCCCCCCTTTTTTCTGTTTGATTTCCCACCCCACCCCTTACCCTGCCCTTTGGGAAGATTCTCCCTGTAACTGTGAGCGCTGCCTGTGCATAATCCTCCTGGGCTTGCCTTTCCCAATAGGGAGAGAGCCCCCATTAGGGGCTTTCTTTTGCAAAGAGGTTTTCCCCATTTTCGCCTGTTCGATTGTGGGGCTAGTCAGGGCTGTTCCCAGCTTACCTGGAATCACTTTCATTTATAGTATCCCCATAGGTTGGCTTTATTTTGGGTGCGTGCAGTGCTGTTGGCCAAGTTTTAATCTAGCCTTGGGCGGGAGCACTATATTGAGTTCCTTTAATATTGCAATGAGACTATAAAAGGCAGAGAGCAGAAGCAGGGAGGCCTTCACGGCCTGCTCGGCCTGCACATATCATTCAAGCCTAGCCTGCTACAGTTAGCAGTACAGTAATTGTTAAGTCACTGTGACATGTGACTCTCTTTCTCTATAAGAATTTATCTGTTTGTTTGCAGGCTCACTTGTTGCTAATGTATATCTTAGGCAGACAGAGTGGAGCCAGAGGCTCTCTGTGCCTCCAATGAGCACTCTTTGTATGCTCTTTAACCATGCTGTTTCTGAACAAGTTTATTTTCTTCAAGTTTGTTTTGCCCTGACAGTGGCGACTGCCGTTTTAGAGACGAGCCATTGTGGCTTAGTGGCTAGAGTGCAGGACTAGGACCTGGGAGACAGGGTTCATATCCCCCACTTAGCCATTGTTATAACAAAGCAAAACAAGCTGCTCCTTTTGGACTATTTTGTTGCTGCGTAGTTTGGCCCATTGGTGATATTGCTCCCAAAAAGAACTTTGGGTTTCTTGAGGAGGTGCTTCCCTCTAAAGGGCAAGCAGGGGTACCTGGACAGGCGGCGGGCTGCCTCAAGTTTGTTATCTCATTGGAAACATTTATGTCTGGCCTAGCAGGTGATCCTAGGGCTTGGCCCGCTTGGCCCTATAATTTGATGGCCTCTGGCAGCGTTTCTGGCCTGAATAGTGTCCCCATATGGTGCACAAAGCATTGGTTTCACCTGTTCCTCACATTGTTTAGGTTTTTTCTTTTTGGAGTCTATGACAGGGCCTTTGCAGATGCCTCCAGAGCTTGCCTCTCCTGCAGAGGATGACTTGCTGATGCCCCAGGTGCCTTCTTCCAGAAGGAAGTGTCTTCAGAGGCAGAAAAAAGCGGAGCAGGGATGATGCTTACACCTCCTTGCAGGTAAATCATCCCTGGGCTCTGATGATGATTCAGACATCACCTTGGACCTCTCCAGGGGTCAGGGTGAGGCTGTTCCGGGTCTTTAGGGATCATCCTGGATAGCTCAGCTGGTCAGCGTATGGTGCCGGTAATGCCTAGGTTGCAGGATTGGTCCCTGTTTGGGACAGCTGCATGCTCCCTCATCACTCTACCCGGACACTGAGGTCCAGCGCCGAGGGCCTTTCTGGTGGTTCCCTCACTGTGAGAAGCCAAGTTACAGGGAACCAGGTGGAGAGCCTTCTCGGAAGTGGCACCCGCCATGTGGTACACCCTCCCACCAGATGTCTACTACCAGACTTTTAGAAGACATCTAAGGCAGCCCTGTTTAGGGAAGCTTTTAATGTTTGATGCATTACTGTATTTTAATATATATATTTTTTGGACGCTGCCCAGAGTGGCTGGGGAAGCCCAGCCAAATGGGCGGGGTACAAATAGATTATTATTATTATTATTATTATTATTATTATTATTATTATTATTATTATATTGTGGGAGAGTGGACTAGATGATCCTTGGAGTCCCTTCCAACCCCACTATTCTATAAGTGGTAATTCACTATGATGGGAATGTTAGACGCAGGGCTGCCATCATCCCCTCAGCTCACTAGGATCCCAGGGACGGGGACATGTGGACCACTTGCGCAGCTCCACATTTCAAATGGAAATTCCCTGAGCAATGGAACCTGAAGCTGGTATGCAGGAAGCTGGCCCGGTGGCAGCTTTGTTGGGACTTCTTTAGGGTTTCTGGCCAGCGTTGGCCCTGTAAATTTACACATCATGGTGGCAACACGAGGCAGGGCATCTTGCCCAAGCGGGAGCCAGCAAGCAATAACTCAATACCTCTTGCCCATATTTCCATAAAAATATCTCCCTTGAAAGCCTGGCTAAAAGGTTATCTAGATGGGTCAGTGGCTTTGTGCTTGTGGGAAGGATTTTTCCCAATGTTTGGGATTCCTCTGGCTTTTCAGCCAGTGGCTCGGAATACAGCAACTCAAAAGCCAGTTAGAGAGCTACCTGTGGTAGCCTGATAGAAGGTTAGGAAGCAGCTTGCATTGGGACGTATGGTGGGATCCCCTTGATTCTCCTTCTATTCCCGATTTTCATTTATCCCCATTGGGGATCGTCCCTAAGAAAGCCCCATATAATTCCATCTGATCCATATTTATCGCATCCCAAAGGCACCTCAGTGAATGATGCTATCCCTCCGGAATTGTTCCGTGAAATATGCATCTTTGGATCAGGCAGTTGAGCTTACCAACAAATTGGAGGAGGTGCCTTGTTGGCATTATGCGATATTGAATCGGCTGTTAGGCTGCTGCCGGTTCACCCTCAAGATTTTAAGTAGTTAGGCTTTAATTGGATGGTCCTTATATTGATAAGGCGATGCCGGTGGGTTGCTCAATAGGCTGTGCAGCACTTGAGTCCTTTAGCGCCTTTCTGGATTGAACATTGCGAGTCAAGACTCGTTTAACTGGGGGTATCGTTATGTGGATTATTTTACTGGCTGGTTCATGTGACACCAGCCACTGCTTAGGCTAACTGGACGCCCCTTTATTCCCTGAGGAGCTGGGTGTTCTGTTGGCAGTGGAGGACAGTGGCTCCTACTGCCCCTTTTAACGTATTTGGGGGCTAGCTGGATACCATTGCTCAAACATCTGCTTGCCTGTGGAAAAGCTGTTTGCCTTGAAGGACATTATTCTTGTAATACTTCCTCTGAAGCAAGTGTTGCTTTGTCAGATCCTATCGTTCCTAGGTCAGTTAAATTTTGCATGCAGGGTGGTTGCTCCAGGCTGCCCCTTCCATTCCCGCTTGGCCAGGTGGTCTCATGGCCCGGGGTCCCTTCATCATCATGTACAGTGGCCTTGAGCCTGGCAGGGCAAGGCAATCACATGTGACCTAACTTTTCTCGAGTTTTCCCCATTGTAGTGTCAGCACACATCTGGACTGAGGAGTTTAGGGACCGTCGGGTCTGTCTTGGTCTGATAACCAAGCAGTGTGAGAGTCCTGGCAAAACGGTCCTCGTGCTCTGGCAGAGTCTTCGCACTGCTTAAGGTTTAATATTGCGTTTCTGCTCTCTTTATTTCGGGATCGTCTAATGTTTTCGCTGTCGCTCTATCCCGTTTTTTCAGTTGGAGAGCTTCAGATCCTGGGCTCTGGACGCCCAGCTATAGACGGATTTTTCCGGAGCTCCTGTGGCACTTGGCAACAATTAATAATTATGAGGAGTAGTAGCTTACGTTTCCCCATCCGCTTTCAGGTCTTATGAGAAGGCCTGGACTGATTTCTTAAAATTTAGTTGGCAGTCCTCGGCCATTCAGAGGAACCTGCCCCCATCTTCTGAGCAGGACCTGCAGTAATTCGCCCACCTGCTGCAGATCGGATACACTGTTAAAACTATCAGAATTCAGTCCGCTGCAATGTCTGCTAGAGTAAAGCTTTAATTTTTCAGAGACCCTTCTAAAAGTGTGTCGTGCGCAGGGTCTCGGAAGGTTGGAATAGGCTCCAACCTTCACAGGACAGCAGGCAGGAAGCCGGTCAATCTTTGACCTATGCAGTATCCGCAACAAGTTAAGACTTGTCGGCTGGTTCAAGATCAAGACGAGACTTCTTTCAGTATTCCATTGTAATTTTGGTGTACTGAGGGTTGGGGAAATTGTGTTGGAGCCAGCACGGGGCTGAGAGTTTGGAGGCTTATTGCCTCAGGACTTTTCCTTATCTGCGTTGGAGCTTGTCATAAGTGTCTGGAGCTCTAAGTCAGACCTAGTGAGCAGGTTTGCCACCATCAGGCTTCCAGTCACAGGTGAGGTGGGCCCTTGCCCTGTTATTGGATACCGGAAATATTTGGCTTTTCGTTCCCTTGGGGGCTGGCTCGATCTTAGTGCACAGAAATGGGTTCCGGTTCGACAGGCATCTAATTGCTCACGTCGTGCGCCAGTTATTGCAGCCTGCGGCTTGCCTACCGCTGAACACGCCTCATTCAGCCCGGTTAAGGATTTGAGGAAATTCTTAGCAGTGAGGCCCTCTGGGGGGGGGGGGGATCCACTGTTCATTCATGAAAATGGTCGTCCCTTGGCACGGCATCAGTTTTCCAAGGTAATGCGTAAGGTTATTTCTGCTTGTGGGGTCCCGGCTTATGGTTTTGCACCCCATTCCTTTCGCATTAGTGCTGCTACAACAGCAGCCCATTGGGGGTTGTCGGCCCACAGGATTAAGGACTTGGGCCGGTGGAAGTCTGATGCGTTCAAGGGTTACGTGCGGAAGAGATGTTGAATTATTGTATTGATGTGTGCTTGTTCTCCACCCTGTAGGTCTCGCTCCAGTCCGTATCTGGATTGTGGGGCACAGCATCGTTCACTGGGCTGGCATCAGAGCGAGGCAGTCTGGAAGGGGACCGGATCTTGGCTTCCCACAGCACGTACAGGTGTCGTGGATATCCAGACGGGGAATGCGGTGGAGTGAATTCATCCCACTAATTAAGCGGAGGGTGCTTTCACATGGTCCCCCTTTGGCAATTGTGGTGCAGTTGGGGGAGAATGATATAGCAAAGGTTGATTGCTATACTTTGCGCTCCACAATTCAAAGAGACTTGGGGGAGTTGGTGACCTTAATACCTACCGTTAAAATATTTTGGTCACAATTGCTGCAAAGGAGCAATTGGCTGGGCATTTCTCAACCCAAGGCTGCTGAAAGGGCCAGGAAGCGAATTAATTCCGCAGTGAGCAAAAGGGTAACGGAATTGGGTGGGTTGGTGATTTACAACCCAGATATTACCTTCAAGGCTCTGGCCCTTTACCGCAATGATGGGGTACATCTTTCCGAGCTGGGGAATGATGTCTGGTTGGATGCGGTAATTGAAGGGTTGAAGAATGGGTTGGGATTGTGAGTGGTTGGCGGCGAGCATAAAGGGCTCGATTGGCGGTTAGGCATTGGTTATAAATCTGGTGGAGGAGGGGTTAGGATAGGCTGGGCCTGCCCCTCCATGGTTGCTGCGGAAAGGGAATTCCGTTAAAGGAATCCTGGGGCTTGCCATCTTTTCGTCCAATCCCTGGAATGGGACTAGGGCCGGCAAGCCTTCAGGGAGCAGGCGGGTGAGAGTTGAGGGTCTGTGTCTCAGCTCCAATTCTTCCCCGACTTGCTTTCCCCCGCACTGTCTTTCGGTGGTGCCCGGAAGTCAGTTCTGTCCCCAGGCGGGGGGACAGATAGTCTTAACCAATGCCTAAACAACCACTCACAGTTTGTATTTTAATAAAGTTGTGGCCAAAATCATGCCAAAAATCTTAAACAAAAAATTACGTGTCCGTTGTGAGTTATTTTGGGGGGTGGATTGGGGACCTCAACACGCAAAGCGTGTTCTCCTTCAGGGAGAGCACGTGTTGCGGTGGGGTCTACTGAGCCACCCCCTTTGTTGCTGGGTAAGTTCTCCAAGATGGCCAGGGGGCATTGATTGGATTGCCGAGTTGCTGGGGGAAAAGTTATGTTGCAATTTTGGTGGGAGGGGTAAAAGGTTTAAATACTCTGCATGCAGCCTTCTACTTTCTCTTTTGCTGCGTGCAACGGATCACCCGCCCACCCGCCCTAGAATAAGGGGTTGTTGCGTTGACCTTGCTATGCCTGTCATGGGGTCGTCTGCCTTTGAGCAGGGGCCTGGTAGGAATTTTTCCACCTGGCAAATTGGCTGGCTGGGTGGTTTTTGCCTACTGCGTAGCAAATCGTCACAACTTGTAAGGTTGTGGTTAGGCATTGGTTATAAATCTGGTGGAGGAGGGGTTAGGATAGGCTGGGCCTGCCCCTCCATGGTTGCTGCGGAAAGGGAATTCCGTTAAAGGAATCCTGGGGCTTGCCATCTTTTCGTCCAATCCCTGGAATGGGACTAGGGCCGGCAAGCCTTCAGGGAGCAGGCGGGTGAGAGTTGAGGGTCTGTGTCTCAGCTCCAATTCTTCCCCGACTTGCTTTCCCCCGCACTGTCTTTCGGTGGTGCCCGGAAGTCAGTTCTGTCCCCAGGCGGGGGGACAGATAGTCTTAACCAATGCCTAAACAACCACTCACAGTTTGTATTTTAATAAAGTTGTGGCCAAAATCATGCCAAAAATCTTAAACAAAAAATTACGTGTCCGTTGTGAGTTATTTTGGGGGGTGGATTGGGGACCTCAACACGCAACTGCATTTGCCAATAGATAGATTCAAGACATATAATATTTAGAATTCCAAATGAGAGCATTATCCCCCCCTCCAATGTTCATTTCCAAATGATGCCAAACTATAAGAGACTTTAGTTACAACTAACATCTTGCAAGAAATTCCCATACTTTGGATTTACTATTCACTTGAGTATGCTTATTTAGATGCTTGCAAATATTATCACCAGCTGTAATGTCCTCAGTATCATATGCATGTTCCTAATAGTGCTTAGCTTCCTTACAGCTGACAATATTGGCTTTATTGCTTGAAATTTCAAAAGAAAGCTTAGCAAGATAAGCAAGCCACCTCCATTTCCTTTTTCTAAAAGGAGGCATTTTATTACATTATCATTAACTATTTGAGTTTCAAACAACCCTTAAAACAACAGACAGTGGACTTACAAAAAATGTGCAGTGCATACATTTAGGTGGGTCAGATGTTTTTATTAGAAAGTATTGAGCAAAATGGTCGTCCCGTTGCCATGGAGCTATTTGCAGCAGAGAAAACACACTTCTGAAATGGAGGCTTAATATTGTAAACTGGTTGTTCATTCAGATAGCAAGTCACTGGCAAGAGATTTTTTTGGAGGGAGGGGAACATATTGGATTTTCCCTTGGAAATGATAACTCTGGATTAAATTGGGAGGGGATATGAGTGATATCTTTTCCCAATGATGTTGTGTAGATGTTGTGCAGTTGGGTGGCAGTTGGCAGCTATACCTCAATAAATGTCAGGGACTGGGCAAAGGTGGGATGGTGGAGACTGCCTCCTCAGCCTGACCCTTCCAGAGAAGAAGAAGACAGCTAAGATTTACAACAGGGGTTTGAAGGAGATCACAGCTCAGAGGCAGATGAGGCAAAGAGCTGGGAAATAATGGGAGAGGAGGAAGAAGAAGCACCAGGGGAGAGACAGCTGACAGACTCAGTGTCTTCAGAAAGCATTCCGGACCCTCCCTCCCAGAACCCAGCGAGCATTGAAAGCAGGAGAGCAGAGAGCTCAGAGGCAGAGGGCACTTCTCAGCACCCAGAGTGATGACGCATGAAGGGAGAGAGGGAGGGGGTGGAGACTCACTTGGAGCAACGCCATTATTCCAAGAGGCTACATTTCCAAGCCTCTCTGTGAATATTGAATAAAAAGCAGTTGGTAAGAACTTTCCTTCTCTTGTCTGTTCCTGGCAACCTACCATAGGGGTTGGATCCTCTGACGCCTGACAATAAACTCCCAAAGAAATGTTGGTTATGGCAGACTACCATATTTTTCCGTGTATAAGTTCCCCCCTAAAAAATAATGTCCAAAATTTGGGGGGCGAAGATAGATCTTTCCCCATTTTCTTAAATCAGAGTCCCCCCAAATAGGGAGCGTCTTATACATGGGGGCATCTTATTTATGGGAAAATATGGTAAATAGGCACTTTGCTTCTGACCCACTGCCATCACCCATCTTCCTGGTGCAGTTACCAAGGTATCAGAGCTGTGGTCATGCTCCAACCTTTCCCTTTCATCTATACTTTTTCGATCTTGCCTATATCCCCACCTTATTTTATTGTATTTATTACCGTTACATACTGCCCTTCATCATAAGATTTCAGGGCAGGGCAATAATTTTCATTTGGCATATTTAAGGCCAAAATTAAATTAAATTAACTTATTTGACAATGAATTAAATTAACTTATTTGAAAATGAATCAGGATCAAAAGAATCTTTGTTTGCATCAGCCTCTAACCATAGTAATAAAACAAAATAAAATGTGCTGAAGATAGAGGTAAAAACTTAACTGTAGAAAATACATTTTGGGGGTTTACATCAAATAATAGCTTTTATTCTAATTGACCCCACTAAAAACCTTGCAGTTTTTGCTGTCACCTGATCATATTGATATACTAAAGGGAAGGACATGGTAGCAATGTTTGAGCAACCCGACATAGACAATAATAGAGGGGTAATATCCCCACTGCTCAAATTTTATAAAGATATACATTCGAAAATGTATATCTTTTGAGTTCCTTCTACTCCCCTCCCCCAATAAATCTCTCTTTCTCCCTCTCTCTCTTGTAACAGAAAAATATCAGGGGAAAACATTTCTAATTAATGGTATTCATCAAGTCTCAAAAGAACTTTACTGCACAGAGATCCTTATTTTTAAGTGAATGAAAAATAAGGCCACGGGTCAAACAGTACTGCTCATTAAGGAAAGTAGCTTCTTATCCCCTTGTAAAACTTTACGGTACTGCTGCTATGTTCCAACTCTCTTAAAAATGCACTGTGGAATAAATATTTAAAACATAACTCACTGCTTGCATGGCATAGGTGATCGAAGAGGAAGGCTTGAGGTATATGTGAATCACAAACCAAAATTATAATGTCTGGATTCTAAAAGATTAAACAAGCATGTATTCAGAGCGGATAAAGGGACTTCAGCAAGCACACCTCTTGCAAATATAATGGGACACAAGCAAGGGTGAGAGGCAGCCAAGCAGCATATTTTCCCCTGTGTTTAAATCTAGCACATAAATCTTTCCTGCGGTTTGTAAAAAAACTGATCAGAAATTCAGCATCGTAAAACAGAGAGTGTCTGCCTTGTCTTGGCGAGCATTTGCCGTTATTCTGCTGACCACATCTGACAAGAGCATATGCGAGAGAAGGTGGTGTAAGGGTATTAAAATTACTTTCGCTATAATTTCATTTTGCATGCCACCCCACTCTCCGAGCAGTGTGAGGTTCCAGGCACCCACCCAGGCTTCGGTTTCCTTGGAATGAGGGACATCGGAAACTGTGGTGTCTTTATGATACATGGTTTAATTAAATGCACATATATAACTTTAGCCTATGAAGGAGGGGCTCACAGCATAAACACCACCTCACAGGGGTGCCATCTGGGGGGGGTGATGGCCCCCCAATATTTCAAGGAGGGGACTAGCCCCAAATTCTGTGGTGACCCTCAAGAAGGTGCATCAGTGTGAAGCGGGTCCTTTTGACAGATGCTCTGGTTATCCCCACCAGGAACACATGAGGGTGAAGCTCAGGAGTTCAGCCTACACTCGAGTAGGTCCCTGGCAGAGACACATGCCCAACTGGCATGTTCTCTCCCTCCTGGTCGATTGTTTGGGAGCTTCATAAGCTTTCTTCAGCCCAAACATCACAGCGACCGATGCCAACCGACACCGGCACACTTAGGGATCCGCAGAGTTTGCGTAACAGACCTCAGCAACTCAGCATTTTGGCTAATCTACTTTATTTACATATAAACACACACAAAGCACTGCAATATTGCTCCTTCTCTCTCTAGCATCAGGCAGCAAAGAGAAAAAGACAAAGGACAATAGTCCTACTTCACGGAACACAGTAGAACAAACATCCTGTCTCTGTCACTTCCTACTCAGTGGAGTCAAAACATATACCATCATGTGATAGACAAAAATCCCATGACTGCAATCATGGAGCAGGAATTCTAACAGAAGCATATGTTAGGCAATGTGGGTGTGGTGAGGTGCATCCCTTTCACAAAGATAAGGTGGCTGGCAGTGGGTGGTTGGGGGGTGGCAGGCTGAGTTGACCTGGCCGGATGGGAGGATGGCCCGCATGTGATGTCATGCACATGTGATGCCCCTGCCCATTGTTGGAGCAGCTTGACATGTCTGACACTTCAGGAGGTCTTTCTTCCCCCAGAGTCACATCCTTGGATTCAAGCGGAAATGAAACATGGCTCTCCCTCTGAGGCTTCTGCCTGAACTTGCTTCTAGGCCAGCTCTCTCTCAAACAGATCTTGCTTTTCTCCTACTATCCAGGGGTCAGTAAAGCTTACTGGGCATGGGCCAGATCACTCCTGCAGAGATCCTCCATGGGCCAGACCGGCGCAGCACGAAGCCAGAAATCATGTCTGCGTATGTTCGTGGTACCAGACATCACTTCTGCGCATGCCCAGATGCAGAAAATCACACCTGCGCAGAAGCGATTTCTGGTGTCTGGGCATGTGCAGAAGCGATTTCCGGAGCCGCAGCTGCAGTGTGCCAGTTTAGTGCAGTGCGTGGGGACTCGCCGAGTGGCGGCTCAGTTTCAGGGCAGCCCATAGGCCGGTTAAGCGACCCTCATGGGCAGCCTCCGGCCCATGGGCCTTAGGTTGCTGACTTCTGTACTATGTCATCCAGTTGAGGGAGAGGGGCACACCTATTTGCCTTCCAGCACACAGCTACTTTTTTCATTGACCTAACGGCCCATACATAGGGGGGCCATTAACTCACCTGGCTATTCCAACATTTGAATCTTCCTTTAGATTTTAACCGTTGCTGGCTTCAGGGATTAGAAGGGGCTCAGGCATGCAGCCTAGCCACCCCCTGACAAACTCACAACAGTATTTACATGTTTTCCCAGACAAATCCTGCCCCTGGCCTGATGCCTTAGGCCACAAGCCAAAGAAAGTTAGTTTCAGTTAAATTGCAACTAATTTAACTCTCATTGGTTCAAATGCATTTGCATTTGGACAAAGGATAGTGGCAAATTGTGGGATTCATTTAAGTAGTTGTGGTAGATCGTATCCTCCCTAAAAGAGGGCAACTGTTGCGGTGAGACCTGGAGACTGACCTCCTGTGTTGTGGGTGGGTTTGATTGGTTAGCCACAACAACCGATTTTTGGGTCCCTCGATGTTGGGTACAATCTGGCCAATGGGACGCAGTCCAAACAGTTTGAGGGACCTATATATACCTATGCACGTGACCCAGAGCTTCCTCTTTTGGTTCGTGCATTTGGAACACCCGCCTACCTCTCCCTAATTTTAGGGCATTGTGCTTTGACCTTGCTATGCCGTCGTGTGTCGTCTGTCGTTGAGACAGGGGGACGGCAGGAATTTCCCCACTTGGCTGATTGGCTGTTGCCATTTGGGTTTCACCTGCCGCACAGCAATTCGTCACAACTTGCAAGGTTGTGGATGGGCACTGGTTCAGGTGATAGGGATGGGGGAGCGGTCTCGCTATCCCTATATGAAGGGTATTCCATTAAAGGAATCCAGGAACTCAACTGGTTTGGTCAACCCCTGAGAGGGGGTTGTGCCCATACCTGAGTCCAGGGGGGGCATTTGGGTGGTGAACAGAGCCTGTACCCAGCTTTTCACCTTCCCAGGTGTTCACCCTTGGCTGACCTATGCTGGTGCCCTGGGTCAGCGCTGCCTGCAAGAGTGCAGGGAGCTAGTCGAACCAGAGCCTATGGAACCACTCACCTTCTGTAATCAATAAAGTTGTGGCCTAAATTCTGCCAAAAACCAAAACTAAAACTTGAGTCGTGTGTGAATTTATTTGGGGGGAGGTCTCTGGATCTGAACACGCAACAAGAAGTCCCACTAACACGGCAGGGGTTTTCCCCATCTCTTCTCTCCTTCTGCCCCTACCCCAATCGGGGGTGTCAGGAGAACCCCCAAAACAGCACACTTGAGGGAGGAGAGGGGAGATTATTCTCTCAAGTAAGCAGTAATGCTTGCACTGACAGAATCTCAAAATTCAACTGAGATTAGCTGCAAGCAAAATTTCCATGACAGCTCCAGCACAGGATTCTTTCAAGGTCTGCCCCTGTTATACATAAGTTCCCCTTGAGGGCCTGGTGGTCCAATGTGTGTCCTGAACGTACAGTTGCAACCAGAATTATTCAACCCACAGTCACCCTATAGAAAATCTCTGGTTGCAGCACATAAACCCCAAAATATTACTGAACTGGAGGCCATTGCTCATGAGGAATGGGCTAAGCTCCATCATGAATGCTGCCGGAAGCTGCTGCCTGACTATGCATCTCATTTGCAGCAAGTCATAGCAGCAAAAGGCTGCTCTACTAAATACTAAAGGTGCTTGCCGTGAAGGGTTTGAATAACAGAGAGACGGGAGAAGTCAGTATTAGTTGCATCTTCAGCTGAAAGCATCCACTGTGTTGAGCTATTTCAATTGCTTTTGTTTGATTTGCTCCTTGCACACAGCTGGAAGTCCGTAAATTTTGATCATAAACCTGATTTGCAATGGGAGGGTGTGAATAATTTTTATTGCAACTATAGGAGCCAACTCCTAAGGGCCCCCTCCCAATAAAATAACTGAGGGAGCTTACCACACACACCCCCAAAGTGGATAGGACTTGCTGTTCAGATGGTGTGCATCTACTACATCATGTGATTGATTATGTGGGGTTGGGCTTAGCTGTCCCATCCCACACCGCAATATTTTATTCAAGTTGGCACGCCTGATCCTGAAAGCATGCTTGTAAAAGAGCTATGATAGACACCAGCTCCCTGATGAGAGTAGACTCAGTGGCCAACCTGGGTTTGCATCTGCCTGATGTGTGAAATACCAAAAAGCTGTTCCATAGCAGGTCTATAAGATAATATAAATTTAGCAGTAGAAATAGCTCCTGCTATAGTAGGCCTGGTGTTAAGTCAAATTCTGTTGTGCCTGCCTAACATATGAATTAATCTTCACACACAATTTTCTTTTCCTGATGAATTTTGTGTTTAAACAGATATTTCATCCAGACACATATTCAAAATGTGCTGATAAAGGTTCAACTCATTCCCCCCACCCCAGTAAAACTGCTTATTGTGTGAAATAAATTATTCTGTAACTGAACCTGTGATGCTCTGTGAGGATAACTGGACACTAATGCTTGTTCTTGCTTCTTTGTTGTTATGCATTGGTTTAAATAGATAACTGGATCAACTCCTTATATTAATTTCCCGATATTTCATAACGTAGCCCTTTTAACTCACTGATCTCTTCATATAAATATTGAAACAGGTGCATGGTTTCAAGGTTATACATTATAAATAATAAAGTTCTCATATGAGAAAGCTGCCACATGCTATTATGAAATCATTTTTAGCTCTGATAAATTGCATATTTGAAGGCAATGCCAGAAGTTGTATTCATTGCTCAGCAGTTTCTAGCTAAACATTTGCTTTGCAAACATGATATAGCTTTCAATGAATATCCACTTATGTAGTCCTAATCTTCCCTGACCAAGCCCAGTTTATTTCATTGGGATGTATATAGGACCAATGCTTTGGCACCTGATTCCTCTCGTGTATATATATATGTATGTATGTATGTATGTATGTATATATATATATGTATGTGTATGTGTGTATATATATATGCAATTAAATGAAACTTTGCACAGAGTTGTTGTTGTTGTTGTTTAGTCGTTTAGCCATGTCCAACTCTTCGTGACCCCAATAGCATTTTTCAAAAGGGATACAAGGTTAAAAAGACTGCAAAATTATGTCTTCGTGTGTTGGGATGCTAAAGCTCCCACAGGCATGGTCAAATTATTTATGTTTAAGGTTTATGACATGCACAAAATAGTTTTGTTTTGTTTTATTTCCAGCGTAAAAGAGAAATAAGCATATGTATGTCTGCATGTATGTATGTCAGTTTTTCCATATTCCACAGCTAATAGAGCAAATATTTCTATTGATGTTGGGGGCCAAACTTGAGACATAGTGGTTTCCCTAAGGTCACCCAAGGAGATTGTGACTGGCTTTAAACAAGGGTCCTCATAACTTACAATAAAGCGATTCCTTTTTCCTTCCTCAGAAGGAAGTCAACATTTTGCCATCGTACACTATTCCCAGGGAATTAGGGAGGATACAACATAATGACTGGGCTACTGAAAAGAAGCTTTGTTGACCCCCAAAAGGGACATCACCACAATTCCCTCAAAAGTCAAAGAATCCTATTGCCTACCCCAATTTGCTGGCCCCCAATTCTGAAGAGTTTAGGTCAATTGAAAATGGGATGAAGATGTTCAAAAATGGGATGAGGTTTTTGCATTGATACATTGAAATTTATCACAATGTTTACCTGCATACCACTTTGGTCTCTTTTTCCTATGGTCTCCAAAGGATTACATTATTGCAGCATTATTTTAAAAGCAAGCAAACTGTGCAAAGAAGGAAAACAGATCGATAGAAATCTTCATAACTTCATGGAATTCCAGAGAGTTGGAGATTCTAATTATAGGTTTATCAGAGTGCTGACTCAGCAAAGTGGAGGGAGGGAGCTAGTCTAATTAATTTGTCATTAGTTTCACTCTTATTGATATCTAATCAAATAATTTCACTTGTACTATAACAGGCATAATAGGAAGGAACTCAATTTTTCTTCAGCAATAATTCACATCTTATTGGGATAAACTATTCAGCTCACAATCTCACAGTTTATCCACTTGGGAACCAATTATTGACTTGTAAAATGGAACACACCTCCTAATATGGTTTAAATAATTCAGTCTCTAAATTCATGCATATTCATCAAACCACAAACTTATGCATAAATATTAATGAATGGTAAAAGACGGCTGTTCTCCATGATACTTCACCTTATCAAAAATACCCTGTCATTTCATTCCCATTAGTTGTGGGAATAAATGAAGAATGTGCATAATGTGCATCTCTAAAATAAAATTCCATGATGGCACATTCATTTTTTAAAAAATCTCCATTTCACCCTTAAAATTAATTCAATACAGTGTATTTCACTGCGTCATTTCAAACTACTTGTAGCGGACCAAATGAGTAAAAGGCTTGCAGACAGTGAAATAAGTCTTATTCCCTTTCTTCAATCTATTGCCAAGTTGTGTCTCTTTTGCCTATACCTTGCTTTAAAAACAGCTTAGTTTATGAACAACTTGGATTAGGAACGCTGCAAACCTGGAAGTAGGTGTTTTGGTTTGTGAACTTTGCCTTGGAATAAGAACATGTTTCGCTTCCTGTTGAGTGTGTTCCATTTGTAAACTGAGTCCCCCGCTGCTATGGGAAAGCATGCTTTGGTTTAAGAACACTTTGATTTAAGAATAGACTTTCAGAATGGATTAAGTTCATAAACCAAGGTACAAGAGTGCAAAACCCTTCCCTTTCTGTTCACTTAGCAAAAACTCTGATTCACATTCAGGTCATATCTCATCTGGGCTACTACAACCTTTTTTCTAGTTTTTATTTCGTAACCTCGGTCCCCTAACCTCTGCCCATTACTTTCTGGTCAAAATCATGCATCTTTCTCATTGTTCTGGTCACATGATACCCAACCGTGAATCTCTTCAGTGGCTTCCTGCACACTCCCAGAACCAGCACAAGTTCTTTGTCCACATCTTCCAACTTCTCAATGGCTTTGATCAGTTCAGTCATGATTTCCACTATATCCCTGTCCACAAACTTCACCTTCTCCAGCATTATCCATGGTCTTCATCTCAAATCCACCCTTTCTTCTTCCCACGCATATGCTTGAAACTGCAGCCTGCAATGCTGAATCTCTTTACTTCCTTCAAAATCCACATCAGAATCCACAAAGTTTCCTTCAAAATCCACATCAGAATCCACAAAGTTTCTGCCACATTCCCATCCACAAAGTTTCTGCCACATTCCCATCTTGAGTTCCATCACGAATGCAAAACGGAAGACAAAATGAATGTCCTAGAAAGATAAATAAACATCAAGCTCTGCTGTAACTGAGGCTAAGTATTTATAGAGGAATATAAAGAACACGGGTTCTATATAGAAGGGACGCGGGTGGCGCTGTGGGTAAAAGCCTCAGCACCTAGGGCTTGCCGATCGAAAGGTCGGCAGTTCGAATCCCCGCGGCGGGGTGCGCTCCCGTTGCTCGGTCCCAGCGCCTGCCAACCTAGCAGTTCGAAAGCACCCCCGGGTGCAAGTAGATAAATAGGGACCGCTTACTAGCGGGAAGGTAAACGGCGTTTCCGTGTGCGGCTCTGGCTCGCCAGAGCAGCTTTGTCACGCTGGCCACGTGACCCAGAAGTGTCTCTGGACAGCGCTGGCCCACGGCCTCTAGAGTGAGATGGGCGCACAACCCTAGAGTCTGGCAAGACTGGCCCGTACGGGCAGGGGTACCTTTACCTTTACCTTACCTAATTTCCTATTTACCCCAGCCTCCCCTTCCTCTATTGTTTTTGTTGTGTTTATTCTTATATAGTCGTACCTTGGATCTCAAATGCCTTGGTTCTCGAACAAATCGGCTCCTGAACATTCGAAACCCAGAAGTGAGTGTTCAAGTTTTCGAACGTTCTTTTGGAAGCTGAAAGTCCGATGGGGCTTCCGTGGCTTTCAATTGGCTGCAGGAGCTTCCAGCAGCCAATCAGAAGCTGTGCTTTGGTTTTCAAATGTTTTGGAAGTCGAATAGACTTCCAGAACGGATTCCGTTTGACTTCCAAGGTACAACTGTACTGTAAATTCCCTTGAAAGGTCATGGAAACAGATAATGCTACAGTGCGGTAGTAGCTATACCGTTTTATGTACGGTAAATAAAACACAACCCCAAAACATTTTTTTTAACACTTGCAGAAGCACATGGCTGTTGTTAAAATATTTATGCAAATAATATTTTTAAACTTCTTTTGCTTTTGTTTGTTTTTTAATGGAAGGAGCCGCCAGTTTCTGATCAGGATATAGTTTAGTAGTGTAGGAGCTTCTGAATTCTGAAAAGCATTAATGCATCTTGATGAACATTGCAAACCTCTTAGAATTGTCCTTGACTATTCACTTTCTATGCATGAATACTCATGCACAATCACTGAAGGTGTCAGTTATTAGGAAAGATTTTATACCTGCTTCATATGTGACAGCTGCTGTCTCTGCAGACCTTCCTCTTCCAAGAAGCCTTTTAAGAAGAGATCATTCAAAGTCTGCATCTGTACTGCAATTGTTTCTAGATGTTCTAATGGTTTTATCACTTGTTTGTTCCACTCCGGGCTTCTTTGGGTGGAAGAGTGTGATATAAATAAATAAGTGGTGGTAGATTGCCGGAAGAAATATCAACAACCTCAGATATGCAGATGACACAATCTTGATGGCAGAAAGTGAGGAGGAATTAAAGAACCTTTTAATGAAGGTGAAAGAGGAGAGCGCAAAATATGGTCTGAACCTCAACATCAAAAAAACAAAGATCATGGCCACTGGGCCCATCACCTCCTGGCAAATAGAAGGGGAAGAAATGGAGGCAGTGAGAGATTTTACTTTCTTGGGCTCCATGATCACTGCAGATGGTGACAGCAGTCACGAAATTAAAAGACGCCTGCTCCTTGGGAGAAAGGCGATGGCAAACCTATACAGCATCTTAAAAAGCAGAGACATCACCTTGCCAACAAAGGTCCGTATAATTAAAGCCATGGTTTTCCCAGTAGTGATGTATGGAAGTGAGAGCTGGACCATAAAGAAGGCTGATCGCTGAAGAATTGATGCTTTTGAATTATGGTGCTGGAGGAGACTCTTGAGACTCCCATGGACTGCAAGAAGATCAAACACATCCATTCTTAAGGAAATTAGCCCTGAGTGCTCACTGGAAGGACAGATCGTGAAGCTGAGGCTCCAATACTTTGGCCACCTCCTGAGAAGAGAAGGCTCCCTGGAAAAGACCCTGATGTTGGGAAAGATGGAGGGCACAATGAGAAGGGGATGACAGAGGACGGGATGGTTGGACAGTGTTCTTGAAGCTACAAACATGAGTCTGACCAAACTGCGGGAGGCAGTGGAAGACAGGAGTGCCTGGCGTGCTCTGGTCCATGGGGTCACGAAGAGTCGGACACGACTAAACGACTAAACAACAACAACAAGTAGTAGTAGTAGTAATAGAGTCCTAGATAAATTAATGTCCAATAATATTCTGCACCTTTGTTAACAATAACAACAACAACAAGAACAATTTACTTTTTAAAAAATAAAAAGCTGTAAAGATCTGTTAATACTTTCTCCCTTTTTTACAAGCCTACATGGCTACAGTTCCTTGTTGCCTTTCAACTCTCCCTGACCTCATTCTCATTTGCAAGCTGAAGCTCTATACCCACTTCCAAGTCCAGATTTTGTGAAAATGTATGCAGCCTTGCCACAACCTCAACATCCACTGGGAGTGGAAGGCTTTGCCACATAGCCATGGAAGCTTAAGGAAACCAAAATAGAGACAATCTGCCTGATCAATGAAACCTAGAGATCCTCCTACATGTTCTGCTGTTGTTATACTGTTGCCTCCTGACCGCTTCTTAATGTGTGTTTCCTCAGAACAGGATGCATGGTGCAATGTACATGGGACTGAACCATCCCACGTGCAGCAATGGGAAAAGGGAGATTTTATTCACTTCTGAGTTGACACAGAAAATCTGGAACAGATTTTGGAGTTTCTTCTCATTCAAGGCATTTGGAGATATCCACAATGAACCCAGCCTTTTATTCTATGGAGTCTATGTTTGTCGAAAGAAACATCCCATGCACATCTAGACTGCATGCAAGCTAGGTACTTCACTGACTTCTGGTTACTTTCTTAAATTGACTTATGGGGCTAACCCCATTTTATGTGCTATTCCAGCTTCTGAAACTTTATCCATTTTCCCACAAGTGTCTAACCATCTCAATCATCATCATCTATTTGTCATCTCCTAACATTTCTTGTTATCTTATGTAATTATGTTTTCTTTTTTTAAAAAAAAATCAAACTACTGCCTTGATGACAACTCATATAATTATTAGTTACAGCCTCTTCTTCCTGTCAGCAGTTTTGCTGTCACTGGCAACTAACAAATCACCACTTTCCTGTCCCATAACCTAGCAGCTTTTGGCCTCACCTGTTTCACTTTCCCCCCAGTTCTCCAGCTAATCATTTCCCTCTTGTCCCAACTATGCTATACATTAGTCTTCAATACATTTAAACAGACCATTACAACAGGGTCTATTCAATTCATTCAATACCATGACTCAAGGGGCCCATATATTGCCATTTCTCCCCCAAAGTAAAGTGCCTAATTGGCTTTGTAATTATTTTTTCAATCATGTATTCTAAAACTTATGGGGCTAAATCTTGAATAATAGAAATGCAAAAAGAATGTGCGAAACATTTTTCATGGGTGGAGAAATCAATTTGAGTAGTCTGTGGAAATGCTGATAGACATAGGGAGGGTGAGAAGAAAGAATCTATATAAGTTTTTTTTTAAAAAAAACTTACTAATTCCAATTACTGTAAGGCAAGACTGTATCCACATCTACACCAAGCATTTAAAGGATTCTTACACCACTTAAATAGTCAGGTCTTCTCCCAAAGAATCCTGGAAACAATAGTTTGTTAAGGGTCCTGAGAGTAGTTCACAGAGTCCTGTTCCCCGCATGCAGCTACAATCGCTAAAGTTGCTTAACAGGAAATGTCTCTTCCAATGGAACTCTGGAAATTGTATCTCTGTGTCTCCGAACAGTATAGTTAAAGCTATGGTTTTCCCAGTAGTGATGTATGGAAGTGAGAGCTGGACCATAAAGAAGGCTGATCGCCGAAGAATTGGTGCTTTTGAATTATGGTGCTGGAGGAGACTCTTGAGAGTCCCATGGACTTTAAGAAGATCAAACCTATCCATTCTTAAGGAAATTAGCCCTGAGTGCTCACTGGAAGGACAGATCCTGAAGCTGAGACTCCAGTACTTTGGCCACCTCATGAGAAGAGAAGACTCCATGGAAAAGACCCTGATGTTGGGAAAGATTGAGGGCACAAGGAGAAGGGGACGACAGAGGACAAGATGGTTGGACAGTGTTATTGAAGCTACCAGCATGAGTTTGACCAAACTGTGGGAGGCAGTGGAAGACAGGAGTGCCTGGCATGCTCTGGTCCATGGGGACATGACTAAATGACTAAACAAGAACAACATCTCCGAACAACTTTCAGTACCCCTAGAAAATGACAGCTCCCATGATTCTTTGGGGGAAGCCATATTCTCAAAGTGCTATCATAGTCCTCTAAATTCTTAAGACAGACGTGGCCTGTATCATACCATCTCTCACATGATAGAAATAGGAGTGGAGGCGGATACACTGTGGTTTGTCTAAAGCTACTCTGCATACTCACAGCTGAACTGATATTTGAACCAGGGTTTCCGCAGCTTGTTCTGTTAATTACCACATCACGCTGCTTTCAAACAAGAGTAAGTATGAGGCAAAGGGCTGCATCAAAGTTTGAACTCAGGGGAACATATTAAAGCTGAAGACATCAGACAAGGTGAAGGAGAGGGGCGATACTAATTCGACAGAGCTAGAATTATGAAGCCCTGATTGCAGCTTCACAATCCCGAGTGCATCTAACATTTGCTGGTGACTTAACAATTTAATCAAGAAGGTGCACTAGAATTTCCATAGATAAAATGAGCCATACTCCTCAAACACCTAGAATGGTTATTTTTTATCCATCAAGGCTGCAAGACTGCTAGCATTAAGGTGTTGCTGGCTGGGAAAGCTGTCGCTCTAGACAGAATTTTATAATGAGTTGGGGTTGTACTCCATCTGAAGAATTGGATATGCAGCTGGGGAAGGGAGGTACATGTGGACCCAGTGTTCTCTTATGGTAGTACAGGTGCTATGAGGGCCTTTTATTACAGGAGTGGGGAACCGCAGACACAGGGGCCAAATGCACCTCTCCAGGTCTGTCTCTAGCCCTTGGGACACTTCCCAGAGGAAAAGTCAACAACTCCCCTCAATAATATGAATGCTATCCATCTAGTCACCCTAGTTCAGGTCTTCTTCTTTTTTGGTGATCACTTGTAGCTGAGTAAGATTGTCTTCCATAAACACAGTTTTAACAATGAGTCCGTAAGTGACTGTGGAGGCCGATTCTGGATCCACACGTCCTTCCACAGTGGGGACATTGGTTTCCGGGCAGGAGTTGATCACGGTGAGGGTTTGCCAAGCAGCCTCCCTCTGAGCATGTTCCTCCCTTTTGTCCTGAGTTTGAGCGTCTTCAAAGCCCATGACACCTTTGGTAAGGGCTGTTCTCCAACTGGAGCACTCACAGGCCAGTGTTTGCCAGTTGTCAGTGTTTATATGACATTTTTTTTTTAGATTTGCCTTGAGACAGTCTTTAAACCTCTTTTCTTGGCCACCAGCATTACGCTTTCCATTTTTAAGTTCGGAATAGAGCAGTTGCTTTGGAAGACAATAATCAGGCATCTGAACAACATGACCAGTCCAACGAAGTTGATGTTGAAGAATCATTGCTTCAACACTGGTGATCTTTGCTTCTTCCAGTACACTGATATTAGTTCACCTGTCTTCCCAAGTGGTGTGTAATTTTTTTCGGAGACAGCATTATAATAATAATAATAATAATAATAATAATAATAATAATAATAATAATTTATTATTTATACCCCGCCCATCTGGCTGGGCCTCCCCAGCCACTCTGGGCGGCTTCCATAAAAACCAAAAATACAGTAAAATATCACACGTTAAAAACTTCCCTGAACAGGGCTGCCTTAAGATGTCTTCTGAATGTCAGGTAGTTGTTTATCGCTTTGACATCTGCTGGAAGGGCGTTCCACAGGGCGAGCGCCACTACCGAGAAGGCCCTCTGCCTGGTTCCCTGTAGCTTTGCTTCTCACAATGAGGGAACCGCCAGAAGGCCCTCAGCGCTGGACCTCAGCGTCCGGGCAGAATGATGGGGGTGGAGACGCTCCTTCAGGTATACTGGACCGAGGCCGTTTAGGGCTTTAAAGGTCAGCACCAACACTTTGAATTGTGCTCGGAAACGTACTGGGAGCCAATGTAGGTCTTTCAGGACCGGTGTTATATGGTCTTGGCGGCCGCCCCCAGTCACCAGTCTAGCTGCCGCATTCTGGATTAGTTGTAGTTTCCGAGTCACCTTCAAAGGTAGCCCCACGTAGAGTGCATTGCAGTAGTCCAAGCATTGATGGAATCTTTCGAGGAGTTGGAGATGGAGTTTATAAATGGTCTATGTTTCACAAGCATACAGTGTATGCTTATAGATCAGGTCTATACAGCTTGTGACCCACCATGTTCAATGCAGCTCCCCTGCATTCTGCCTAGCCAAGTCAGAAGCATCCTGTGTGAACACCATGAGATCATGTTTCCCAGTGTTTTTGTTAAGAAGAAGAAGAGGTGCTGGTACTCATATCTTGATACATATGCTGTGGATGCCAGCACAAAATGGCTACCATGAGCAATGGTATTCCATCCCAATAAGCACAATCTCTCTCTCTCTCTCTCTCTCTCTCTCTCTCTCTCTCTCTCTCTCTCTCTCTCACACACACACACACACACACACACACACACACACACACAGAGTGGGTGCTGAATTCAGTGGGACTTACTCCCAGGTGAGTGGGGTTAGGGTTCTAGTCTAACTTATTTAGCATGACACTTTATGGAGTACAATAAGTTGCTATGATTGAATCATTTTTCAGAGCAAATAACCGTATCCTTATGTTTGTTTAATGGATTTATTCCCCATTTTTCTTGTGAACAAACGAAACTGACTAGCAATAAAAACCTCAGAACATACTGTAGCAGGCTGTCTTGAGTTTGACAAACCTTGGGTTTGAGAATGAAGATTTTACAAGAGAAAAAGTCCATTTGGATGGACTTGAACTAGGCCTAGTTCCTTTTTTTAATGAACTTTCCAAGCACTGAATGTGTATATGTTGATATAGAGTTTCAAGAGCATGGAGGGAACTAAATGGTGATAGAAATTTCTTACAAGACTCAAGGGATGCTTATAAATAAATTAAAATTTCAATATCTGCAGATGAAACCAGAAGCAATGAATGTGCTACAATTTCAAGACAAACACTTGGTAAATGGAAGCTATAAAGGGTTGTTGAAGATACAAACACAGCTTAGATTAGGGATATTTTGGCAGTAAGCATTTCAGTTTGTTTCTATAAAAGAAAATGTAATTTTGAAACTGAAAGTCTGCAACAGCTGTACAAAATGATGGACTGCAAATTTGATTGCTGGCAATAAAGAAAGAGAAACTGTGGATATCTCTCTTTTTTAGCATTTTGGAAAGAGAGTACAGAGACTGTGCACATCACACGGCAGTTTTAATGATTCCCTGTGCCCTTCTACCAAAACTATTAGTTTAGATGCTGTATACCAAAAGCACAGCTATTGCTTTCAATTGCTGGCCTTTGGTTGTTCTTGGTAGTAGATATTTAATATATGCCTGTCTGAAGGATATTACATGAAATGGTAGAGTTTTGTTTTGAAGCTCATGTGCAAACTAATTAGAATCTAATTTGATTCCAAATGATTATGCCCATCATTCTTCATTAAGAGATGGAAACATTGAGATCACTGTTCATGATTGCAACAGGAAGCCCAAGAACTGGTGATATAGAAGAGAATCAGAAAAAAAGTTGGGAGGTTTTCTAGTGGACATCCACCTGGTAAGCTTGTCATGCTAAGCCAAACTATGGCTTAATGCAATGGTTTGGGCTCTTGTAGATGAGATTGTGATGGTTTTGCTCCTTCCAGTCATTCTACTGTTGTGGCGAGCCAAGCTGAGTCACCGTTTAGTTTAGCATGTTACGTGAAGCGGGGTTTATGGTTTAGCAATCTCAGACAAACCTCAAGCTTGGTTAGTTCAGAAAGAGCTAAAGCAACACATGTAGTCAATGCTCAGTGCAGCAGCAGAACAAGGTAGGCGTCTCACAATAATACCATCTGGGACTTTGTCCAAACCCTTAAACTATATCCACAGCATTCCACTGATCCACCAAGTTTGTAACACTATCAAAAAAGGAAATGTTATTCCTCTGCAATGACTTGTTTTTAAGAAACCTATGCTGGTTCATAGTAATAACAGCATCATTTTCTAAGTTCTCACAGACTGTTTAATTATCTAGGACTTTCCTGGTATCAGTGTGAAGGTCATTGGTCGATAATTACCTGGCTCTTATTTTTCCTCCTTTTTGAAGATGGGGACAACATTAGTCCACCTCCAGTCTGCAGGGATCTCACTTTTCAATGCATTTCCATGTCAATTTCCTGGCTACAAAAAGCTCGTTTCCTTTTAAAAGTGGATTATTTGCACTAGGGTGGCAGAGTGCTTTATTCCACCTAAATAAAATAGAGCTGAAGCATCGTCTGGGTGGTTAGTGCTACCTTCGAAGAGAGAATCCTTTTTAGTTAAAGGAGACTTACCGTATTCTTTGCTCTATAAGACTCACTTTTTCCCTCCTAAAAAGTAAGGGGAAATTTGTGTGCGTCTTATGGAGTGAATGCAGGCTGCACAGCTATCCCAGAAGCCAGAACAGCAAGAGGGATTGCTGCTTTCACTGCACATCCCTCTTGCTCCCTCTTGCTGTTCTGGCTTCTGAGATTCAGAATATTTTTTTTCTTGTTTTCATCCTCCAAAAACTAGGTGCATCTTGTGGTCTGGTGCGTCTTATAGAGCAAAAAATACGGTACCTATTTCAGTGGCTGTTGGGTCCTACAGGTGTAGAGAAGACCATGAACTTATTGAATCATCTGGGCTAGCCTTCCAAGTTGGAGGATGGAGGTATGATCTCAGTTGTCATCAACTGGTTAGATACAGTGGAATGGTGGGAGGCAACATGTGGGGAATGCCCAAGGGAAGAAGGCTCAGAGTCAGGGGGCTGGTGGTGGGATGACAATGAGTGGTCAGAGGGAGAAGAGAGAGAAGACTGGGAGGAGGTGTCAGAATCTTCTTGTTGTTGTTTAGTCGTTTAGTCGTGTCCGACTCTTCGTGACCCCATGGACCAGAGCACGCCAGGCACTCCTGTCTTTCACTGCCTCCCGCAGTTTGGTCAGACTCATGCTGGTAGCTTCGAGAATACTGTCCACCCATCTCATCCTCTGTCGTCCCCTTCTCCTTGTGCCCTCCATCTTTCGCAACACCAGGGTCTTTTCCAGGGAGTCTTCTCTTCTCATGAGGTGGCCAAAGTATTGGAGCCTCAGCTTCACGATCTGTCCTTCTAGTGAGCACTCAGGGCTGATTTCCTTAAGAATGGAGAGGTTTGATCTTCTTGCAGTCCATGGGACTCTCAAGAGTCTCCTCCAGCACCATAATTCAAATTTTAAGTCAGAATCTTAAGAGGTATCAAGTATTAGTGAATGTGGGGGGAGTCTGTGGCAGAGAGGAGCAGCTGTGGCAGCTGGAGCAAGAGAGGAGTCCAGCTGGTGAACAGGCATGATGTGTGTCTCCCCCATGCTGCAATGAGCTCCCCTCCCTGCTGGTCTCCCAGAACCAGTAGAGGCATGAAGTAGGAGGAAGAGAAGTTAGCTTCATTCAGGTGCCGTCTCAGATTGCTTGGGGAAAACCGGGGAGAGGAAGAGACTTAGGCAGCATTTGGGTGGTGGAGACTTTCAGTCACATCAACTGCTTCAAGGGGGCAAGATGTGCCAGAGATGAATTGCTGTACTCATTAGGCCTGACACTCCTTTCCAAACCCTGTTTTTGCTAATAAAGAGTTAACTCCCGCCTGCTTGGTGTGAGTTACTGCTCGCTGGCTCTGGAGATTGAGGGCATTGAGAGCAATTCCACAGGAGAAGGAGGAGGAGTCTGAAATGACAAGGATTGGGGATTTGCCACCCTGATTTCCCCATAGAAACACCTTGACAGTCTATGAGAAAACAGAAAGAGAAAGGTTTAGCTCTAGGCAAGCTAAATGATAAGAAAGAACAACATATTTCTGCCTTTCTGATAGCTTGTCTCTGATCACAAGGAAAATATAATTATCTGCCTGAACATTCTATCACCTTTTGAATGGATCACTGTAGGTTAACTAGATGTCGCATAACCGTATTTCTGATACGCTACAAAAAAAAATTAACAAGATATTTTCAAGGGAACCTGAGACAAAATGGGTCAGAATGATACACTGACTATAATGTCTAGGTTTGCAATTACACATCTTAATTACTAGGAAGGTCATTGTTTTGCAATTGATTTCACATAGCTAAAGCCCAGACTTGCAAACAAGCAAAGCTCTGTGCCTGAATAATCCCAATGAAGTCAATGATGCTGCTCCCATTCATGCAACTATTTATATTCTTGAATGTTTCTGACATAATCGTTAACATTAAGAAATTCCCACAGCAAACAAGTGGTAAATGTGTGAAAAGAAGAGCGCTGTAACCCATTACTGTTGGATTGTGAAAGAATGCTAATGGCAAGAGGCTCTGTACTGTGGTTCATTTTATCTGAAAAAGGAAGTCGGGAGGTAGTAGCTTCTTCATGCATGCAATGTAATGCTAGAGTTACTACCAAATTACACATGAAGAAACACTTCAAGACAAATTTGAAAGGTTCTGCTTGCGTGAAACATGCCAGGATTTCCAAATGAAACATAGATTCCATGAGAGCCACCATTCCCTCTTATACTGAAACTAGGTTAGTTTGTGTTGATGTTTAAAAACAAAAAGAATTTGGAGGGTATCAGCTGAAGACAGTGAGGAGGAATGTTGAGGCCGTAAGAGCTTATACTACCAAGAAGATGGAGATTAAGGCTAAGGACATGTGTGCCATATATTGCTTTTTATTATTATTTTTAGAAACACTCTTCTGTGGTGCAGTGGGTCTGGCTGTTAACCAGAAAGCTTGGTGGTTCAAGCTCCCTGTGGGATGGCTATGGGATGACAGATTTCCTGAATTGCACGGGGTTGGACTAGATGACCCTTGGGTCCCTTCCAATTCAACAATGCTATGATTCTATGACCCTGCTGAATGCAGGTTGGTTCTGGAAGGAAGAACACCTTTCTCCCTTCCTACTCTCCATAAACTTTCTCTCCCAATTTATAGCTGGCAGTCAGCTCTGAGCTTAAACAATCTGTTACATTATAGCACAGCAGTGGAAGCTTTCGGGAAAATGAGGAAGAAAATGAATAATATGTTGCTACCTTGCTTGCACATTTTCAGTGCTTATCCTACAATGCTAAGGTTTTCAGAACAGCTTTCCAAAATCTACAGGAAGCATCGTATCTCTGTCTTGGAGGGTGGAAAGAGATCTTGGAAAGAGAGTTCTGACGTCAAACACAAAGCTTGTTCCAGGTTTCCAGCTCAAAAAGCAGGGAGTCATTTGAAAATGTATTGGGAGTAGGGCTGGGGAGGCAGCGCTGCTGCCAGTCAGGATCTGTCCACAGGGTACCTGTTAGAATTTCTGCTCTGTGATTGCAGTCATGGGATTGTTGTCTTTCACATGACGGTGTATGTTTTGACTCCACAAAGTGGGAAGTGACGGAGACAGGATGTTTGTGTTACTGTGTTCCCGTGAAGTGGGACTATTGTCCTTTGTTCTTTCTCTTTGCTGTCTGAGAGAGGGAGCTATGTTGCAGTGCTCTCTCTGTGTTTATATGTAAATAAAGTAGATTAGCCAAAATGCTGAGTTGCTGAGGTCTGTTACACAAGCTGCAAACACTCTGCAGATCCCTAAGTGTGCTGATGTCTGTTGGCATCGGTCGCTGTGATGTTTGGGCAGAAGAAAGCTTTTGAAGCTCCCGAACGAACCAGGAGGGAGGGAACATGCCAGTCAGGCATGTGTCTCTGCCAGGGTCCTACTCAAGAGTAGGACAAGCTCCCAGTCAGGTTCTGTCCACAGGGTACCATCAGTCAACAAGGACTTGGTGACAGCCATGTGTTATGCTGATCCCTCCACTTGAACCTGCAGGGTCAAAGCATCCCACATGGATGTTTGCTCTCCAGTGTTGCCCACATGACAACCTCCTGCTTGGACTGTGGACAAGTGACTCCCAGACAGTATTTCTAACTCCGATGCCAGTGAAGTCGTTTTTGGTAAGATCAGCTGCCTCATTGTCTGCTGTCAAGGATGGGATCCTCCCTCCTACCACCTCCTCTTATAAGGTTTGAGAAGTCACTCATGGTAGTCATTGGACCAGCACTATTGGGTGGTGAGAGGCAGTTGGCAGCTGCTAGGAAGAACTTGGCAGCAGTGATACATGAAATGGCAAAGAAAATATCATGATTTTGCTCTTCTTTTTGCCCCGTCACATTTCATCTAAAATATGACAATTCTTAGCTCACCTCTATTTAAAGTTGGGTGAATCTGCCAATTTCAAGTATCTCATATTTTAAATTTTGAATTCAGTTCGCTACATTTCCATAGTACAGTGGTACCTCGGGTTTAGTACTTAATTCATTCCGGAGGTCCATTTTTAACCTGAAACTGTTCTTAACCTGAAGCACCACTTTAGCTAATGGGGCCTCCTGCTGCTGCTGCTGCGCCGCCGGAGCACGATTTCTGTTCTCATCCTGAAGCAAAGTTCTTAACCCGAGGTACTATTTCTGGGTTAGCAGAGTCTGTAACCTGAAGCATATGTAACCCGAGGTACCACTGTAGTCTGCATTTTTTAAAAGAAAGAAGTCCTTGTGAAAGCTCATATGCATTTTGGTGCAGATGTCTCCTAATATATACATTTATGCAAAGCAGTCTTCCCCAACATGATTCATTTTACTGTTATGGCCACAAATAGATACATTTTTATGCACCATTTGGTGACTGATACTGGGAGCAACTTGCACTGTGTTTATCTCACCTGAGATTCCCAAAATTATATACATTTTTGTGCACCTTGCTTGGCTGAAGAACTGCATTGCAAAATTAAGAGAAGTGCGAATTTTGAAGGACAATTGTGTTCTGTTCAGGAAGTGTGAATTAGGTAGGATCGCCTTCAAATCCAAGCGGAATCAAGTTTCTCCACCATCCCTATTTGTACTCAAAACATCTCAACTCTCACTGCACACCTCACCATGCACATTCTATTGGCACTCATGTGCTTGCCTTCCTTGGCTCCAGAATAAGACAACAGGCAAGTTGCTGGGGCAAGTATTTTCACAGACTAGTGCTACATATTGTCCATTCTCAGAGATATATCCTTGCTTTCCAGTCTTCATGAATTCTGAGACAACTGGGATTGCACAATTCCTTTTCCCTTCTTATTTTACAGCTTTTTCCTAAGGCTACATGCACAGCAAGTAAAATCCAGCTTCAGCTTCTGTAGCACAGCCTTGCCCTAAACCAAAATTGTACGATGATGGCTGCATGCAGAATTCTGTTTCGGAGTGGTGCATATATTAACACTTATCAGTTGATGACTGTACTGTCAAGTGATACTTGCATGCATTAATGAGCTGTCAAAAGGGGCTTTCACATCACACAGTGATAAACATTAAAGTGTGACTCATCCATTAGAGAGCCTTCACAACACAGTCTTGTTTAAGGCAAACTCTTGTAAAATGAGAAGTACCACTTCAACTTTAATCTGGATTTCTGTCCTTCAGTTTCAACAACCAGTAAAGTGGGTAAAATTCTGGTCTGGTCTAGCTGGTTGGGAACTCCACTTGTAATCTCACATCTCTTCAGCCAGTTTCATGCATCGATTTCCTTCATGTTTTCGCACTTTAGTCTATAGTTTTCTATAGCTATTGTAAGCCTGCAGGCCCTACGAATCCATAACTAATTTCACAGGTTCCCTCCCTCATACAACAGCATGGAATTGTTTCTCAGTTTTGAGGTAGCTTGCTCTGTTTGTTGCAGGTTAGAACATGGGGAAGAGGACAAAATTTGTTGCAGGGGAGAGAGTGCTATTTTGCCAAGGAACAAGAGCGAGATAGTAGATTGAGCAAAATAAGTTGTGTAAGTGTTGTCTCTTCAAAATCGTAACCTGCCACAGAGGCTCTTTGAAGACTGGTAGATTTTAATTACAATGTGCAAAAAGAAAGAAAGTAGCTTTATGTTGTTTATTACAATTTCATCATAAGCGACATTAAGCAATAGTTCAACATCACCCTCTACTGGGCATGCCTTGTGAGCCTACCTGAAATCTTCTTTGTTGCTATGCTACAAGGCAAGAGCAGAGGGCTAGCACTCCCAAATGCTGGTTTAATCCTGCATTCATTCTGTGCCTCTAAATATTTATACCTCCTGCTTGCAATTAATCTTTCATGTCCAAAAGCAAAGACACTCCATGGAGGTTTGTTATTAAAATCTCGGTAATGCTGTGTAATCAAGTATTACATTTTCTGATTACAAACACTTTTTCACAGCAAACCGATTGCTTCTCCCTTTATTTTTCCCCCTGTTTGTAGCCAAAAGTTAAAAGGATAAATTGGCAACGTGGAAGCATCTGTTTCCTTCACTCGTGTAACGTGTGTGTGTTTCACTCATTTACACACACCAACTTTACACACTAACCCTGACGGGGCTTCATCCTTTTTGCACAGTTCAAATTAGTGCACACAGAACACTTGTGTGAGCTTGAAATATGAATTCAGAATGTGTTCAAGCAAATAAAAGTAATTTGTTGAGTGTTTATTGAATGCTTGAAATTGAGTCAAAACTTCCAGCCCAGGAGGGAGGTCTGTCAATTGGATATTCATTCGGCCCTAGACATTGCCATGATCATTGCATGCCACAACATCTCAGGCTTTAGTAATCATGGGAAATATAATACCCATGGCTCCCGATGGCCCTGCTGAAGCAACATTATTCATGAGGTTCTATTTCCTGACTTCTCTGTAGGGTTACATTTCCCATTGTTCCTGATTCCATGATCCCTGAACACTGTTGTGCATGGTGCTCATAAGAGTGTCTAAGTATCTACCACAAGTCATGGGGGAAGCAGTTTCTATGGTTCCTGGTGCCTCCATTCAAGGAGCCATGGGACAAAACATTCCCCATGGTGCTCGTGTGCATGCCCAAAGCAGTACATGGGACCTTAGAGTGAGCCCAACCACCACATTTGGATGATGAAAGGATAGCAGCAAGAAGGGTTTCTGCTGAAATAAGTTTAGGTAAAGGTAAAGGGACCCCTGACCATTAGGTCCAGTCGTGTCCGACTCTGGGGTTGCAGCACTCATCTTGCTTTATTGGCCGAGGGAGCCAGCGTACAGCTTCCGGGTCATGTGCCCAGCATGACTAAGCCGCTTCTGGTGAACCAGAGACACGCATGGAAACACCGTTTACCTTCCCACCGGAGTGGTACCTATTTATCTACTTGCACTTTGACATGCTTTCGAACTGCTAGGTTGGCAGGAGCTGGGACCAAGCAACGGGAGCTCACCCCGTTGTGGGGATTCGAACCGCTGACCTTCTGATCAGCAAGTCCTAGGCTCTGTGGTTTAACCCACAGTGCCACCCACATCCCTTGAAACAAGTTTACACTGTGCCTAATCTTTGACATTTGTGTGTTGAGTGAATTTCTAAACTGCCAAACTCTGAATTTCACCACCAACTGGAAACTTTCCCTGCTTCCACTCCTTTCCTCATTAGTCTGAAGGAGCAGATGCAGGATCCTCTGCTGTTGCTTGAGGCTCAGGTGGCCTCAGTGGCTTGGAGTGCCTTCCATCAGCTTCTGGACAGGGATAGCCTAACTTCTGTTGTCTATGCTCTTCTAACCTCTAGGCTGGATTACTGCAACATGTTATAGGCTGCCTCTGAAGATGGATCAGAAGCTTTAGCTGGTGCAGAATTCAGCAGCCATGTGACTCACCAGGGCTAGACAGTTTGAGCATATTACACTGATCCTGGTCTGACTGCACAGGCTGCCAATTAGCTCAGTACTAGGTTGCAGGTCAAAACCACTTGGGCTTGCTGATCAGAAGGTCGGCAGTTCGAATCCCCATGACAGGGTGAGCTCCCATTGCTCTGTCCCAGCTCCTGCCAACCTAGCAGTTCGAAAGCACGCCAAAAAGTGCAAGTAGATAAATAGGCACTGCTCCGACGGGAAGGTAAACAGTGTTTCCATGCACTGCTCTGGTCTCGGTGTTCCGTTGTGCCAGAAGTGGCTTAGTCGTGTTGGCCACATGACCCAGAAAAACTGTCTGTGGACAAACACCGGCTCCCTCAGCCTGTAAAGCAAGTTGAGCACTGCAACCCCAGAGTCGTCTGCGACTGGACTTAACTGTTAGGGGTCCTTTACCTTTACCTTTTTTAGGTTGCAACTGCTGGATTTTGTCATAGTACAGCACTGGGATAGTTTGTATTTTAATCCTGCTAATCCAATCATTCTGTAGATTTATATAAATAAAATTTAATATAAATAAAATTTATTATTATTATTATTAGATTTATGCTAAAAATGAATGCCATTGACATCAATTAAAATTGATGTCCAAGCGAGTTTTCATACAATCATGGGTTAAAAGCCCAAGTGCACATCAAAATGATGATGTAGAAACTGCTGGAAAGAGACTAGAGATGCCAGAGGAATTTGATCTTTGTATCGCAGTACAATTTGATGTGAGCTGCATCTCCCAGTTTTTACACTTCCCAAGAGACAGCTGTATATCTCATAGCGCAATGTATTTTGAGAAAATCCATTGTTATGGATTTATTTTGAGATAAAAAATATGTTTATTTAACTCTTGGAGCAGGGGTGGGGAACCTGTGACCTTCTAGATACTCTCCATACTGGCTGGAGATGATGGGAGTTGGAGTCCAACAGCCTCGGGGGGAATACAGGTTAGCTACGTGGGTGGCGCTGTGGGTTAAACCACAGAGCATAGGTCTTGCTGATCAGAATGTTGGCAGTTCGAATCCCCGTGATGGGGTGAACTCCCATTGCTTGGTCCCAGCTCCTGCCAACCTAGCAGTTCAAAAGCACGTCAAAGTGCAAGTAGATAAATAGGTACCGCTCCAGCGGGAAGGTAAACAGCGCTTCTGTGTGCTGCTCTGGTTTGCCAGAAGTGGCTTAGTCATGCTGGCCACATGACCCGGAAGCTGTACGCCGGCTCCCTCAGCCAACAAAGCAAGATGAGCGCCACAACCCCAGAGTTGTCCGCAACTGGACCTAATGGTTAGGGGTCCCTTTACCTTTAGCCCTGGTTTAGTCTCTTTGCAACCATGGTGCAACCATTGAGAGTTTCAGTACCACTGTCAACACTGATAGCCCTGGTGTTGAAATGATCCACACCAGGTGCCCAAATGGCACGATAGTTGGTGCCATGTCTTATGGACACATGGGGATATGCCATCACTCAGAGGTAATTTACAAAGCTTTCTGCAACGTGTTGTCTCTGACAGGTTCAACTTGTGAAGTGAGACAAACAGGTGTGTGTTATTCTCTGTGGTGGCACCCTGTTCTGGGAAGGCCCTTACAAGTACAATTATCATTTTGGCACCAGATTGAAAAAAATGTTCTAATACCTTCTTCGCCACCATGTTTCAGTGGCTCTGCCTCTCCTCTTCAGGGCTGCAGGTGATTGTCCCAACACAATTGTTCTCGCCTGCTCTGCCTGCCAATTCCCAGACTGATAAATAAACAAATAATAAATAAATATGCATGTGACCTACACAGATGCCTTTTTGAGGATGTTGAAATAAAGTTCAACAAACTAGTTGGCAATTTAACAGGTGAAAACTACCACACATTGTTAGACCCACACAAAATGCAAACCTAGACATTTCTGTTTGTAGTGAATTTGCATAATTCTCTTTTAAAGTGATCCAAATGGCTTCCATTGCTGCATCTTGTGGGAACAAATTTCATAGTTTAGCTATGCACTGTGCAAAGTAACACATTCTCTCATCTGCCTTGAATCTTCCAGCATTTGGATCAGCCAGTTTCTGATCACTTTGAATGATAGCTCTGATGATTTTTTTTTTTTTTTGACAAAACCTGTTTGGCATTTCTACCACTAGTCACCAGATCCCATATATTACATTGCGTGAGCACACTGCAGTGGTACCTCGAGTTACAAACACTTCGGGTTACAGACTGCTAACCTGAAAGTAGTACCTCGGGTTAAGAACTTTACCTCAGGATGAGAACAGAAATTGCACGGCGGCTGCACATTGGCAGCGAGAGGCCCCATTAGCTAAAGTGGCACCTCAGGTCAAGAACGGTTTCAGGTTAAGAACGGACCTCCAGAATGAATTAAGTTCGTAACCAGAGGTACCACTGTAATGGCTAAACAAAATGACCCTAAATTAAAACAAAACACAAACATTGTTTCCCATGCCTTCTTTATGTTGCCCTATTTAGCCATTCTTATCTTTCCATTCCACCTGAATTTTTTACCCTTTTCAGGGCGTATGTGCTGGTGACAGGGGCAAGATTGACAGCTTTTTGAATAAAGTTCTGAAGCTTTCAAATAATTGAACTGATGCTCTCAATAGCTTTGGTTAACTGTCAAAACTATTGAACAATATGGACCCTGTCAGTTTTACTTTGCTACTTATTTGCCCAACAGAGGGGAATAGCTCCCTTGATATTCAGGGAAATGAATTTTAAAATGATACAGTGGCTGGAGCAGATTGGCTTCCCATAAGATCAGCGGCTCAGTCTAGGCTTTCAGGGCGAATGGAGCTTTGAGAAATGCTGTCAGCTGTCAGTTTCAGAATGTCTTTCAATGTGGCTATTAGACTATTCACTGGTTCCTTCGCTGGAATTCATTGCTGTGTAAAAGGGCAAGCAAAAAGAAAATAAACTCAAACCACTGAGATTCCTGGCAAATGACTTCTCCCAATGTTACTCTATTTGTCTTACATTTTCAAATATAAGTTTGTAGTGTCACACACCATAACAAGGTATTATTTTGCAAAACAAAGGTGAATATTTTGTGAATTTGTTAATGTATTCATATTACCCTTAGAGTATTTCTATTCTGAATGATAATCAGTGATATTATGATTGAGAAAAAATTAATGTATGATTGGCCATTTCGAACATGATTTCTTCAAGGTTGCCAAGGAGAGAGGGGAGAAGCAAGTTGCTGATAGCTATGAACAGGACTTTGTCTATTAACATCATGTATTGGAAGAAGAAATGTTACATCTTAGGAAAGTTGTGCCCTTGCAAGACAAAAAATGTCTATAGCGGTTCACTTGTCACATAGCAAGAGTCTGAGCAAATATAAAAACATAATAAATTTGGGGATCAGTAGCACTATTGGCATAGCTGGGGGAGGCAGGGAGGCAGCTGCTCCCCCATCAAGTCGCTGGGCAAGTCTCTGTAGCAGTATTTTCTGCCCCTTTCCATAGCATATAAAAAGGTAAAGAACCCCTGACAGTTAAGTCCAGTCGCGAACGACTGGGGTTGCTGCGCTCATCTCGCTTTACTGGCTGTTTGTCCACAGTTTTTCCAGGTCATGTGGCCAGCATGACTAAGCCGCTTTTGATGAAACCAGAGCAGCGTACGGAAATGCTGTTTACCTTCCCGCCGGAGTGGTACCTATTTATCTACTTGCACTTTGACATGCTTTCAAACTTCTAGGTTGGCAGGAGCTGGGACTGAGCAACGGGAGCTCACCCCATCGCAGAGATTCGAACTGCCAACCTTCCGATATAGCCTGACTGAAAACACCAAGGTTTCTTTAGCGCTCCTTCCCTTATTAGCCCTGTTTTTCATTCCTGCCAAACTGACAACTTCACCTTCCTTCATGGAATTTGGAATGCAAACATTCTGATAGCATTGCTCTCAGAGCATTTGGAATGTTCATAAACATTCCATGGCATCACACCAGCTCAGCCAATTAGTGTTAAAGGAGGCTTCACTGACAAGGCACAACATGGATTAGAGCTATGTCCCATGAAAGGCAAGGAGAATAATTGTCAAATGCCCTTTTTTAGCTGGAATGTATTCAGAGACTGCAGAACTATATACTTAAGCACTTTATTTTTTAAAAAAGAAAAGAATCTGTAACATTTGAAAGGCTGACTGCTGCCTCAATTTTTATCTTTCTACATTCTACATGCAGAAGGACAAAAGCCCCCTTTTATATAAAAACTGCCCTTTTAAATTAACTCAGTTGGAGCGGTCTTGGTAAGTGCTTTAATAATTATCTTAATTGTTCTCTACTTGGGATTTTTGTACTCTTTAGCATTTGTGTGTGTGTGTTTATGTGCTCAGTGAGTGCATAGCAACTTCTGAAGAACCTTAGAAACCATTTTGTACATGAATAAATGTTAATGCTAATCCGTGTTTCAGATGTTTTCCATATTGCATCAATGAAGGTCAGAAAAACCTTCTGCTAAGTGGCAGATACCGTAGTATAGGTGAATTTTTTTAAAGTTTGGATCCCTTACAAGTCTACAATTCTACGATTCTGTGATCTTAAAGGTCTACACAGGGGCAGAATGTTCTTTGAGTAACCTGGTGGCAAGTTCTTTAGGGCTTTCTATTTCCAGAGCAAGAACTTCATCACCATTCCTGTTCCATCATAGCTGCTAATGCTGGCAAGGAGGTTTCCATATAATTTGACCTCCCCACTTGGTACAGAATATCCATACATGAGTGATGCAATTAACAAGGAGGACAGCACTATTAACAATAACAGTGGGGATCTGGGGCTGGAGAAAGAATCAGAGCATTAATCTACAGCTGTGAAGTCAAGAAGTGCTGGAGGGAAGGCTTAGTCCCAGGAGGACAATGCAGTAGGCTAGTAATATTTTTACTTTGAGAGTCTGACCTTATCACAGTGCAATGATCTAAGAAAGCCATCATGGAGCAGATCTATTATATCTGTGTAAGGACCTGATATTTCTAAAACTGGGTGCAGACTAGCTTTTGTATTCCCTTGTTCCTCCCCCCTGAGGAAGGCAATGCTATTATTATATTTTGTGCTGTAATATCTGGTTGGTGCCCCGCAGTTCCCAATTACCTCAGTTCATTCTTCTTAGGGATTCGAATGGAAAGCCACACTTCAGAAACCGTCACAAATTCGCCATACCACCAAGTATAAGAAAACCTTGTTAAACGCTGTAGGGATCTATCTGAAGGCTTTTCGGAAATGCGTCTGCTGAATCACAACACATCGTGATCATAAGACACACGAAAACAATTGAAATTGAATTGTCAGGGGGAAAACCATAGCAACACATGGAGAGATGGAGTATATGTCTTTTATGTATGGTTTGTATTATGTGGCTCACACGTGCACAATGGAAGACTTGCAAGAACAAGTTTAACAGTT
This sequence comes from Podarcis raffonei, assembly GCF_027172205.1. Classification (NCBI taxonomy): domain Eukaryota; kingdom Metazoa; phylum Chordata; class Lepidosauria; order Squamata; family Lacertidae; genus Podarcis; species Podarcis raffonei. The sequence continues at coordinate 88,068,039 of NC_070605.1, read as the reverse complement.
TACAACTGACACACAATGAGAGGCACATTTCAGATTGCTTCCTCCTTTCATGAACAATTCCACTATTTCGTTGAGGTGCAGCAACAGTATCTCTGATCATTATTGAGCTAAACAATTTGAAATGTATTGGGATGGCTAGAGTAAGCACAACTGAAGTATGTGGAATCATATTTGACCAGGCATAAGCTTGGACTGTGTTTTTATGTGCATGATTCTCTTGAATCTCTGTTTTATTTGCTTGTATATGTTTCTATACTGTTGTTTTATTGGTTTTAGGCTGCATTTTCATTTTACCGGATATCATCTTTATACTGTAGCTAATGGACACCACTTAGAGATTTCTTGAAATATTGACTGGCTTAGAAATGAAATATCAAAGCAAATAATTTAAAGATGTGAGTTTACATTCCATTTTAAACAAGAACATATGAGTATATATCAAGCAATTTGATGCCCTCAAGATGTTACTGGATGTTGGACATGCTAGCTGGGGCTGACAAAAAGTACCACGTAGGTTACTCCTGGTATATATGACCTTTGTAAACCACTGTACCTGATTTTAAAACCTTGGTCCCAATGGTGAATGCTTTCAATCCGAGACCATAAACGTTTAGGTAGATTTTTAAAAAGAGGGTTTATGTAGTAAACCGAGAACTCTTCAGTAATAATTTGTTAATACATAATATTGCAATGGCATATTCTGTCAGTTAAGTTGGAATAAAAAGCCTGCTCAAGGGCTGCCATATGTCCGGGTTTTGCTAGACACATTTGGGAATCACTCACCAAAATGGCATCCTGGCGGAATTTTGCTGAATCATCAAAATGTCCAGGAAAACCCAGATATATGGCAAGTTGGGATATATACATATAGATAGATAGTCAAAAATCAAACAAAAGTCCTGATTTTCACTTTGGGGAATATGGCAACCCTACAATGTGAAGAAACATGATTAGCCAAACCATTAACTGAATGCCTTGTGGCAATGAAGCATAATTTGTGTTGATTAGAGACCCCATTTTTTCAAGTAGAAAAGGCTTCAGATCAAGGCTTCAATGAGATCCCTGAAAGTTGCAGGAATAACTGACTAGCCTCTTTTAGATACATTGTGTTGACTGAGCAAGGATTTCATATTTCCATCCCCAAGCAGAACTCTGCCCCAGTTCTTTAAAAAAACAATAACCCAAAAATGTAATAGGGGATTCCGTTAGTTGTTGCTGTCATTGTTAAGCTCTGCTTCGTGTTCAGAGCTTGGTACATGCATCAGTAGATCCTGGTTAAGAGCTCAATTTCTTCTAATAGAAAGTTGGAGTAGGGATATATTCACACATGAGTGATACCTTTGTAAAAGGGTGCTAATTGGACAGACAGACAGACAGACAGACAGACAGACAGACAGACAGACAGATATTCTCTTGTAAAAGCAGCACCTACAAAGAGAAACAACCTGATTACCTGCCACCTCCAAAGTGGATCGAGTTTCTGTTTTTCTTTTTAGATTATGGGACATAGCATGTAAAGCTTCAGTAATAGGCACACTTTACTAAGGGGTAAGCCCCTTCAACACAATTCGATGAACTGTGAGTGAACACACGTAGAACTGCACTGTTGACATAGTCAATTATCCTCAAGATGCTTACGGTTCCAGCAATATTCTCAGATTTCTTGAGAATCTAACCTGGAGAACAGTTACTTCACTGTAGTTTTACAGTTCATGTATACAGACAATTTGTTTGTGGTTCGAGGACCCGAACCCCGCGCAGTGGAATGAAACACAAGGACACGTGATATAAGGTTAATGGGCAAGAAAAGGCCACAACTTTATTGATTACAGCAAGTGAAAAGGTATTGGCTTAGGCATTGGATTACGTCAGCTGACTCCACCCACTCGGAGAGGGGTGAATCTAAAAAACAAACAAACAAACAAAGGGGGTTTATTCACCAGTAGGTGGAGCCTGTTGATGCTAATCCAACTATAGGCTCTCCCCTGATGTCACCGAGGGTCGTGCCATGGCCTCCCGCCAAGCAGGCATCGGACAGAATACACGACCGCCGGATTCCTTTAACGGAATAACCAAAAATTGAAGGCGCAGGCGATGGCCACACCTAGCCCTTCGACACCACAACACATTATTCCAATGCTCGATGAACTGTGAGTGAACACACGTAGAACTGCACTGTTGACATAGTCAATTATCCTCAAGATGCTTACGGTTCTAGCAATATTCTCAGATTTCTTGAGAATCTAACCTAGAGAACAGTTACTTCACTGTAGTTTTACAGTTCATGTATACAGACAATTTGTTTGTAGGACTGTAAGAGAGCTCGCAAAGCTATTTCTCTTTGCTCTATATTGAACTCATAAATATGTGATACCAAATAAGCTTATGCAATTATTGAAGACCAAATTAATATGCTGAATCATTATCCCTTTGCCCCATCCACTATAAACCCAAATTCTTATTAACCTCATTTATCATACATTAATATAACAAATGTAATGAATTTATCATTCTTATTAATTATTATAATTACTCAGGAATGAGCTAAACAGTCGCATCTGATTTTTCACCCTGAACCCAAGGGCACAAGAACAGCCTGACTGAAATAGGCAAAAGTCACATCTAGACAAGCACTCTGTTCACACAGCAACTAACCAAACATATGTGGGAAGTCTGAAATCAGGAAATGTGTGCAATAGCGCAATCCCCATTTGTGATTCCCAGAAACTGATCTTCAGAAGCATACTGTCTCCAACAGCATATTTGGAACATAGCCATCAGGACTCGTAGACTTTGACAGCCTTATCCTCCAGAAATCTGTCAATTTTTAAAAAGTCATCCAAACTGGTGGCCATCACTACGTCTGTTGAAAGCAAATCTGTAGCTTGACTATGTGCTGTGCTAAGAGGTATTTTCTTTCTTTCTTTCTTTCTTTCTTTCTTTCTTTCTTTCTTTCTTAAAAAGAAACCCTTTAATGAAACAATGCTGCTGCTTTTGGTCTAAAATCCATTTTAATACAACAGTATTTTTGTTCTCCCTTTTGTGTAGTACTATCCTCAATATAAGGAGAAAGAAAACAGCATTTCTGTGTGGCCCAAGATTTTTTTGTCTGGAGAACACATACCAGTCTTTTGGACATTTTAAAAACTGTTATCTGCCTGGTGAGTCCACTTCTCATGAGCTGAATTGCTTGTCTTCAGGATCACCTGATCTCTGATCACTTTATCTGAAGAAGGGGCAAATACCAAGTTCACAAGTCACAGTCAACTTGTCACTGTTGTGCGTCCGTTTCATGAAGCAATTGAGAATGAGAATGGAACCTAAAATCTTATGGCACTTTAAATACAGGTTATAGCTGCAATCCTAGACATCCTATGGACTTCTCTAAACCAGTGTTTGGAGGAAAATATCTCAAGATTTGCTGTCTTTCAAACTCAGGGAAAATGTAGAGCGGAGCCTTCTTTTCTGGAATAAGATCAGTAGTTTCTACAGCCAGCATATATTTATAAGACTTCATTGTTCCCATGGGAATGGAAGAGGAAATAAAAAAGGCAGTGGTGGGAGAAAGAGCTGCAGTTCTGCAATGATTGCATATATATGAGAGCAAAGTCGAGGCTTTCAGCATGCTAAACTCTTAGCTGCTGAACAGAAACGAAGTAGAATATCAGGCCTTAAGAAAAAGTGGCCAGCCTGTTAAAATACAGCTCTCTTAAGAGTCAGTTGCAGAGAACCATTTGGAAATGTGTCGTGGGGGGCACTAGGGGGCGCATTGGAAGATGGCCGACAATACCATCTCTCCGACCCACACGGGGTAATTAAGAGGCTGTTATGGGAGTAGGCAGCCTCCCTTGTTGCCCGAAGGAAATGGGGAACACTGCCCTTGCCTGCTGTGCCCATAAATCACCCCTTAATTCGAAAGAAGGGGATGAGGGCCCTAGGCAGAATGCCCCCGTGTGGACCTCGGCTCTCCTGGACGCTGTCTCTGATCACGCACTAGTTGCAGCAATTTGGAATAATTAATTACAAAAGAAGCAAATGCACATATTTCAAGTGAAGAAGGGGAGTGAAGTCTGCTAATTTAAGTGACCTCTGCGAAAGAAGACGACGGGCTGGAGAAACAGGAATATTTTACGATGAAGATACACCAAAGGCGGGGTATGTTGACAACGGGGCTGAATGGGGGGGGGAACCTTTTTTACTTTCCTTCTATGTGATTTACCTCCTCATTAGAATCGTCGGTTGAACTGACCCAAGCAGGATGATTAATGTATGTGTGGAGATAAACTTTAACCAAAAGTATGCTTTATGGGGACCGAGAAGCAATAAGAGCTTTTGGGAATGGCGCAGCAATTAATTCGGAGTCGCCATCTTGCCAAAGGATTTATAGCCGGGAGGAAGAACGGATTTGTTTTCAGACTGCATTCCTAGTGAATCTCCTCAGAGGTTTTGAGAAAGGAGGCAGATTGGTGAAGATTAATGACGCTAAGACTGTTTTGATGTATGGAAGTGATGTTATATGGAAAACGTCTGGATATGGCTACTGGATAAAAAAAATAATATCCACGCAGGATTACAAACTGTTCTAACCAGCTTGCGGAGACTATCAGAGGTCACAAAGAGAAAGGAAAAATATATGAAAATAACAACAAGAGATGTGGAAAAATAATAAGAAAGGACTGGATAGTACTGTGAACATCATAAGGTTAGATTTGTGGACATTAAAACAGCAGTAAGAAGCAAGAAGTTGATTGGATCCCTTCGGAACTTGAGGTTTGGGCTGGGTGTTCATCAGTATGCGGATGATACCCAGCTCTACCTCTCTTTTAAATCAGAACCAGTGAAGGCGGTGAAGGTCCTGTGTGAGTGTCTGGAAGCGGTTGGAGGATGGATGGCGGCTAACAGATTGAGGTTGAATCCTGACAAGACAGAAGTACTGTTTTTGGGGGACAGGAGGCGGGCAGGTGTGGAGGATTCCCTGGTCCTGAATGGGGTAACTGTGCCCCTGAAGGACCAGGTGCGCAGCCTGGGAGTCATTTTGGACTCACAGCTGTCCATGGAGGCACAGGTCAAATCTGTATCCAGGGCAGCTGTTTACCAGCTCCATCTGGTACGTAGGCTGAGACCCTATCTGCCTGCAGACTGTCTCGCCAGAGTGGTACATGCTCTGGTTATCTCCCGCTTGGACTACTGCAATGCGCTCTACGTGGGCTTACCTTTGAAGGTGACCCGGAAACTACAACTAATCCAGAATGCGGCAGCTAGACTGGTGACTGGGAGCGGCCGCCAAGACCATATAACACTGGTCTTGAAAGACCTACATTGGCTCCCAGTACGTTTCCGAGCACAATTCAAAGTGTTGGTGCTGACCTTTAAAGCCCTAAACGGCCTCAGTCCAGTATATCTGAAGGAGCGTCTCCTCCCCCATCGTTCTGCCCGGAAACTGAGGTCCAGCTCCGAGGGCCTTCTGGCGGTTCCCTCACTGCGAGAGGCCAAGTTACAGGGAACCAGGCAGAGGGCCTTCTCGGTAGTGGCGCCCGCCCTGTGGAATGCCCTCCCATCAGATGTCAAAGCGATAAACATCTACCTGACATTCAGAAGACATCTGAAGGCAGCCCTGTTCAGGGAAGTTTTTAATATGTGACATTTTAGTGTATCTTTCATCTTTGTTGGAAGCCGCTCAGAGTGGCTGGGGAAACCCAGCCAGATGGGCGGGGTACAAATAATAAATTATTATTATTATTATTATTATTATTAATAATAATAATAATAATAATATGGGTACCCCCAACAAAAATTTAAAATTCAGCTGTGTAATTTGGAATTTATGTAATTTGGTTTGATTTGATGTGATTGGTCGGTTAATAAAAAATTATTCTTAAAATTTTTTAAAAAAAGGAAATGTGTCAGCAAAGAAAAGCAGGACACGGGGACAAAAATGTCACTTTATCTTGAATTCCTCATGCTGAGGACACATAGCATTTGGCTTACAGTTGTAGGCCCTTAAAGATCAAACGTCATCACCAGCAAATGCCTGCAGTGGTGTCTAAGACCCCTAGAGAAGCATAGGCTGCAGTCTCTCTCATTCCTTCCCTGCTTTAATCTCATCATGGAATTATTGTTTAGTATGTCAGTCGGTTCATTAGGCAGGATGTGAAACATACCCGTATACCATTCACTAGACTCTTCAGTTCTCCCATGCTGCAGTGCTTGTTCTTCTCCTTTGTCCATCTTTCACATTTCTCCTGGAGCATAAATAGATGCTTTTTTTGTAGGATTGCACTACAGGAGGCATGTGAGAACTTTAACCAAAGGTAGCATGGAGTGTTCCTATTCAAGGTTTCAGCCAGCAACCCTGGTAATGTGTCCTTCATCTACTTCATTTCTACTCCCATCAAACCATTATTATCAATTTTGTTACAAGCAGTCTATTATTATCAGTAGTAATTTTAGTTTTGTAACACTTTGAAGAAATCTGTGGCTATTCGTTTTCCTAGGAAACTGTGGGGCCACAGGGCCTTGGCATGCGAATCTGGGACATGGGACGTGGGTGGCGCTGTGGTCTAAACCACAGAGCCTAGGACTTGCCAATCAGAAGGTCGGCGGTTCGAATCCCCGCGACGAGGTGAGCTCCCATTGCTCGGTCCCTGCTCCTGCCAACCTAGCAGTTCAAAAGCACATCAAAGTGCAAGTAGATATACCTTCCAGTGGGAAGGTAAATGACATTTCCATGAGCTGCTCTGGTTCTCCAGAAGCAGCTTAGTCATGCTGGCCACATGACCAGCTGTACGCAGGCTCCCTCTGCCAATAAAGCGAGATGAGCGCCGCAACCTCAGAGTTGTCCGGAACTGGACCTAATGGTCAGAGGTCCCTTTACCTTTTTAATTTAATTTTGTAACTCTTTGAAGAAATCTGTGGCTATTCATTTCCCTAGGAAACTGTGGGGCCACAGGGCCTTGGCACGCAAATCTGCTCACCTTCCTCGGTGGGCAGTGTTGCAGCCAGGCCTTGGACCATGCAAGTGATCCAGCAAATGGAAGGCCAGATCACCCGGCTGCCAGCTAATTAGCCAATGGCAGCAGACTTTCGTTGGGTATAACTGAAGGAGTGTCTCCATCCCCATCGTTTAGCCCAGACACTGAGGTTCAGCGTCGAGGGCCTTCTGGCGGTTCCCTCACCGCGAGAAGTGAGGTTACAGGGAACTAGGCAGAGGGCCTTCTCAGTAGTAGCACCCACCCTGTGGAACGCCCTCCCAGCAGCAGGCCCAACCAACCAATCAGGATGCTTGGGCCCACATCTAGGGGTCATTAAATTGTGGCCTGTCCAGCTCTCCGCCCTGCTTTTTTCATTGGATTTCCTTCCCACCCTCCCTTAACCTGATTGCTTTTCTTGTGCTATGACCTTGCTATGGACCAAGTCAGTCATCATATTTGGGACCAGGCAGGATTTTTCCCATTTGGTAAATTGGCACCAGCCATCTGGTTTTTGCTTACCTCATACCAGTTATCACAACTTTGTAAGGCATTGGGTGAGCCTAGATATTGGCTGGAGATCTTGCCTGCCCCTCCTTGGAAAAGGGTATCCTGTTAAAAGGATCTGGGAGGAGTGGCTTCTGTCTGATGCCAAGGCAAGGGCTAGGGCCATACCACTCCTCCAATGGAGACCCCGCAGGGCATACCCCTATTTGATGTAGATCATAGGGCATCCCCCCCAAGATGTGGGGGATGGACTGTAGTGGAATAGCAACAGATTTACCCAATGCCTACGCCAAACCACTCTGCTATAACACGTAAATTGTGTCCTTAGTCAAGCCCAAACCCCCAAATGTTGTTTGTATGTGGTTATTCATTTCCCAAGGAAACTGTGGGGTCACAGGGCCTTGGCCCGCAACTGTTAAAATTAGGGAAGGTAGAATCTTTAAATTTTGACTTCTCTCAGTTTCTCCCCCCAACCCAGTCTTAAATTCAGTTCTCCACATCTTCACATCTGTTGTTGTTTTAAAAGATCCCTTATGAAAATCTATCAATTTTAATATGAAATGCTCCTAATATACACCTTCTCCCACTTCATAGCTCTGCCCCAAATTGTGGCTGTTGCTGTTATGGCACATTTTCCCCAGGTATGTGTATGACAGAGACATAGCAGTTCCAGCAGCTGAAACTATATGCAATGGTGACTGTATAAATACAACTGCTGAACAGAGATGATTCTATCCATCAACTATTGAAGAGTTGGTGAAATATAATTTTCTGGGGGCAAACATTATCGCTGTAAAACACTAGAAGAACTGTTACTTGCTTCAACCATGTAACATCACAGGATCCTCCCCCCCTATGGAAGTTTGTAACCATGGCTTAAAATGCAAGGAACCAGTTATGACCTTCCATGTGCAACTCCTACAACATTGTTTGTGCAAATGAAGTGCTCACATGAGTGATGTTTGCTAATGTTTACTTGTACGCTTTTACAGAGTGAAATAAGCAGCTAGACAGCAGTACTAATTTTCCCTATGATCATGAGTTAATTTGAGGGTCCTCTTGGGAATTTGTACAAACAATGTAGTTCTCATGCCAGGTCCTTCATTTAACATCTACAATTCATAACTGTCAGAATGTTTGTGTCCCCTGTTACACTGAAAAACGGTCATAAATTAACTTGAGATTGTCACGTCTTTGGAACTAATACAAGAAAGTGATTCTGTCCCTGAAGGCAAGGACAGCTGCCACACTCCACTCTGTGTGTTGTTGAACAGATAAGAATAAAATGTCAGTCATCCACCCTCTCTCTCTCTCGCTCTTTCTTTCTCTCCTATCTCCTATCTCCATCTCCCTCTCCCTCATCTTTTAAACAAAAACACACAACCTTATGCACACTTACCTGGGAATAAGTATCCAGTGATGCTTCTGAGTAAATATATTGTTCAGTTCTTAAATACATATTCTAAATAATATTTTAGAAGACTTTAGTTGCTATGCCTGATCAGCATCTCTCACAGAATAAATGTTTCTTTCTGACTGGCCCTGCCCAAGCTCTAATATCCAATAAGAATTGAGATAAAATTCAGCCAAACCTCATTTTGTTGTGAAACGACTTTGTATCTTATTCTAAATTTCCAGAGAAAGAAAGAGAGGCAGACAGAAAGACAGAAATGGTGAGACAATATTTTAGTATTAGAAAAGTGGCTGCATTCAAAAGCATTCAATTAAAAACAGTTGTTCTTTTTAGCTTGTACTGAGAGCACTTATTTCTCCAATCTGCTCAGTTTGTTAGCATCTGGAGACATGAGCAGAATTCAGTTTGCCCTCTTAGATAGTTACATACTAAGTACAGCCCAAAGCAACATTTTGAATGAGAGTCCCAAATGCCATCTTTCGCATCATTGTTCATGCAGATCCAAACAAAAATATAAAATGCCTTGTGAAACAATGTCTACTTTTTCCCAAACTGGGTTGGGGAGGGCCATAGCACAGTAGAAGAACATAGGAGGTACCAGATTCAATCCCCAGGAAAGACCCCTATATGAAACCCCTATTAAGCCACTTTCACAGAATGAAAATATCTGTGTGCAATAGCAAATAAATCAATACATCTGAGCAATAAGCAATTAACACATCAACCCTCTCTCTATCTCTCTCTATCTCTCACACACAAACACAAACACAAACACACAACCATAATTTGCAGACAGATGTCCATACAATGTTGCTTTTTCGCAATGCAGATATATATTTAATAATGTAGCCAGGGGTTGAAACAGTTGCCCTCAATTTACCACCCATACCACATGTGGTGAATTAGAGGCACCCATGACTGAACCCCTGAAAGGATTGGGGGTTTTTTTTTTGGGGGGGAGAACTTACAATGGCAGCAGAGATGGCTTGCTCATTTCCTCCCATTTTTCGACTTTCCACCTTTTCTCTTTATAGAATATATATATAGAATAGAATATATATATAATCTTTTTCTCAAAACCATATATATATTGTCAGGTGATGGTGTGGTTACTCGAGAGCAAACAGGCAAGACTCCAACCTGTCTTTTCCAGGCTTTGTTATCTGTACAAACTATCTTACAGTGCAGAGCATCACAAGTCCATGTCTGCTCAGTCGCTAGCAGAATCTGGGAGTGGGCGGTCCTTATACCTTCCCCAGCATAACAGTCGTGTGACCCCCATCCTTCTCCTCCTCTCTCTGTGCGCAAACCTACTGCACAATGTGGACGCTGGCAAAGGGGGACTTGCCTCCCCTCCCCTTTGCTCAGGCTTGGTGTTGGGGCTCTCCCTAGCATCTTCTGATCCCTGCGCCCCTTCCCCACTGGAGGCGGGGCTTCCCTCCTCGCCAGAGGAAGAACTGCTTCACAAGATTTTCAGAGGCTCCCTGTAACACAAGTGCTCTTCCGCCTCTTGCCTCTGAGCTGATGGCAGTTCCCTGACACACACACACACACACACACACACACACACACATATTATCAAAACTTAAAATTTAAACTTAAATTTTTAAAACTTAAAACTGCCAACCCTGCCAGTAATTTTTCCAGTGCAGCAGCAACACTGCCACCATCCATTTCCAAAGTACCTCTGGAAAGGATGCTAGCTACTAGGAAACATTTTTAAATGGAAAAAAAAGGAGCAGAAAAGGGGAGGGGGCAAATGAAAATCCCCATTACTGCCATTGTAAACCTCTTTCTTAATGTCACTTTATGCTGTTCCCCCTTTCTTTCAGTTAAAGGGTTCTTCCAAATCCCCACCTTAATTTATTTAACCTGGAAATGAGGAGCAAGGAGAATAGCTCTGAGGATAGTTTTAACCAACTTAACTCCAATGACAAATTGTGAACTACTAAGTGTTGCCAGGGAACCAAAGTATCGTATTTTTCGCTCTATAACACGCACCTGACCATAACACGCACGTAGTTTTTAGAGGAGGAAAACAAGAAAAAAATATTCTAAACGAAACAGTGGATGTATGATTTTTGTGGTTCATGCTGTGGCCACAGACATGTGATCTGACGGTGAGTTTGGGGTAGCCCAATGCAAAAATCCTGAGGATCCATGTGGATCCATGCTTTGTAACCACGTTTTAAGTGGGGAGGGAAGGAAAAGAACTCAAGGGACAAGGAGCACGCATGGGGGGTGTGGAGAAGGATGCTGCTAATAATGCAGGAGAGGCTCCTCTCCGGCTTTGCTCCTTTAGAACAAGCAGGCTCTGCGTCTCTCCCTCCTCCCCGGTAAGGAAACCATGATAGTAACCACTCTGAGACAAATCAAGAAAAATTGCGACCAACACTCTCCCCCAACAAGCGCAGTGAGGTCAAAACACACACACACACAGAGAGAGAACTGGCCCTAAAGTCGCAGGGCGCTGGAAGTCGCAGGGGCGCTGGGGGAGTGAACGGGAAGCAAGAGAAGGAAAAGGAGCCCTCACACAGAGAGAGAGACACAGAGGGTCGATTCTAAAGTCGCAGGGGCGCAGGGAGAGTGAACGGAAGCAAGAGAAGGAGAAGGAGCCCTCTCACACACACACAGACACACAGAGTGTCAATTCTAAAGTCGGAGGGAGAGCGCAGGGGCGCAGGGAGAGTGAACGGGAAGCAGGAGGAGGAGAACGATAGCTCAAGCACACACACACACAGCCCCTACAGTGGCTAATCCAAAATCGGACAGCAAAAAACTGCAGGCAGGGACAGAGGGCACGGGGTTGTTTTAAAGCAGCCAACCCCGCTCTGCTTCTCTCCCTCCTCCCCGGCTCCGCTAGCTGACAGGAGCCGCTTACACCCGCTTTGCTGTTTCAAAGCGAGCCACGGACTGCTCACAACTGCAGCAGATTCCCCCGCCATCTGTAGGTATTCGCTCCATAACACACACAAACATTTCCCCTTACTTTCTAGGAGGAAAAATCTGCGTGTTATGGAGCGATATTTACGGTAACCCAAATGCTGGGCAAGACATTACACATTTATGCTCATTGTTTTGTCGTCTACTGTGTAGCCAAGAGCACATTTCCCTGCATCCCTCACAGAAATTCAGCAGCCCTCCTCCTCCTCTTCAGACCCTTCTCAACATTTGGAAAGGCCTGTAACTGATTAAGTAGACAGTAGAGTATCAGTTTTGCGTGCAAAGGCTGGAAAATGGTCCTATCTGAAACACTGCTGCCAGTAACTGCTGGGGGAAAAAAGGAATATATGGACTGATGATCTGATTTGGCAGCTTGCTATTGTATAAAAAGGTGAACATGGTCAAGTAGGCTGCATGCTGCATCCAGAACAGAGATGCCACAACTATATCCTTCTATGGAACAACCAGAAATGTCATCATCAACCTTTATTATGGTCCAGAGACCCAACAAATCGTTACAAAGCAATACACACTTCATACAGCCTACCTCCAGGTTAAACAAGCATTTCATTCAGAATATAGGGATCATTGGTTCTTGCAACCACCGATAAAAACTTGGCCACTGCTAATGTTCTAGCATTTGTCCAGTCTTCCAATAGGAACCTTGCATAGTGAGCCTCTGATTTTCCCGGGAAAGGTACCAGCAAGGGTAATATCAGTTCAGCCCTGGCTTGCTCATATTTTGCACAGTGCAACAAAATATGTTTTATGGAATCAATGTCTTGAGCACACGAGCAAAGTCTGTCCTGGCAGGGAACTCCTCTCAACCTGCCATCCAACACTGCAGAAGGAAAGATGTTTAGTCTGGCTTTGGTGAAAAGCCTTCGATAATTTGGTACTGTCAGGTTTTTAATGTAAGATGTTAACTTAAAGACATGCCCATATTGTACTCCTACTGCCAGCGGACTACAGACTGCGTGTGATCGAGATCGCAAGTCACTGTGTGCATTATCCCATAATCTTTCCTTTAAAGTCTTTAGGGCGCCTTCATAACCCAGGTAATACAGTTGGGGGGTTGACAGACCAATAGAGTAATCAGAAAATTTCCTCAGCAGATAATTCAAACCCGGTCTGGAACGTGAGATGATGGCTGCGTCATCCGCATATAACAACAGGGGGGTCCTTCTCATTCCTATTTTTGGAAGGTTCCATCTGGGTCCATTAAGCTCTCTTCTAGGTCATTTAATAATAGACAAAACAATGTGGGGGCCAAAGTGCATCCCTGTCTCACCCCCCTAGTCATCTCAATACTGTTTGATAACTGTCCCTGCCGATCGCATCGGACCTGCAGTTTGGTTCCATTGTACAGGGCTTTTATAAGAAAGAGGAGTCGTTTGTCCTGCAAAATCAGATTTAATTTGGACCATGACTGAGATCTGGGGATGGAGTCAAACGCTGATTTCAGATCCAGAAATGTCATTCTCATGTCCTGAGAGGCACCCAAGTCTTGGCATCAGGCAATGGAGAGGGCCTGATCCCCGACATGGAAAGCACAGGGCATTGGAAGATCTCATCATCAACAGGGCATCTTGCCACCTGAGTAGATCAAACATGGAACAACAATTAATTAAATAAACAAAAATTAATAACAGACTGCAACCAGCAGGTTCCACCCAACCCTGGAGAGACAAACCAAGCAGTCAGGATGCAAGAGGAGAATGTACTAATTGGTTGGCATCACCTTGAAAGATGCCCTTACAGGATGATGTATCTGAGTTACAGACTGAATAATGACAGAAGGGAAGATTGATTTCCCTTTGCCTTCATTGCACTTAGTGGCAAGCACTCATTCGCAACATTTTCACAGAGAAATGTTTTATTCTCCTGCATGAAAATCGTTTTCCAATGGCCCTGTGAAAAGCCACTGCTTAGTTCTTGTTTCCTCCAGCGGGCGCAGAATGCCGTGGCAAGGCTCCTTACAGTGTCCTTGCCACGGGATCACATTCATCCAGTGCTTTAGCAACTGCACTGGCTCCCGGTGGAGTACGGGGTCAGGTTTAAGGTGCTGGTTTTGACCTTTAAAGCCCTATGCGGCCTAGGACCCACGTACCTACTGGACCGCCTCTCCTGGTATGCCCCACGGGGGACCTTAAGGTCCATAAATAGCAACACTTTAGAGGTCCCGGGCCCTAAGGAAGTCAGATTAGCCTCAACCAGAGCCAGGGCCTTTTCTTTTTAAAAATAATTTTTATTAACCGACCAATCAAATCAAATCAAATCACATCATATAAATTCCAAATTACAAAGCCGAATTTCAAATTTTTTGTTGGGGGTACCCATATTTCAAGTTCCGTAGGGGATTCCAATCATCTTCTTGCTGCTGCGTTAATATCCACAAATCTGTCCAAATAATGTTCATAATTCTATCCAGTCTTATCTTGCTGTTCCCACATCTCAATTTATTCATATATTTTTCTTTTTTATTTATGATCTCTTCTTATAATCTCCTAAAACAGGTAAACACCAGTTGTAATCCTGTGTGAATTTTCCGTTCGTCCAATCACCATATTGAGATGGTTTCCATATATCATCACTTCCATAAATAAAAGCACTCTTTCCATCATTAATCTTCGCAAATCTGTCACCTTCTTAAATCCTCTGAGAAGGCTCGCCCGCAATATGAAAACAGATCCACTCCTCCTCCCAGACATAAGTCTTTCGACAGAACTTGCCAAAATGGTGATGCTGTTTTTTACTGCGTCATCCCAAAGCTCTTATATTTTCCATGATCTCCTTAAAACATGCTTTTGGTTAGAATTTATCTCCACACAGTCTTAAACCATCAGCTTAGGTCATTTAAGCGGCATTTCTGACTTGTAGGGGGGATTCTTGGTTAATCACATAGAGAAAAGAAAGGAAAGTCCCCCCCCATCCAGTCCCATTGCCGACATACCGAGCCTTGGTGTGTCTTCTCATGATATATTCCTGTTTATCCGACCCATCTTCTTTCTCAGAGATCTCTTCAATTAGCAGTCTTTACTCCCCATTCTTCCTTCAAATATGTGCATTTGCTTCCTTCTAATTGTTTCTTTTGAAGTTGCTGCAGCTAGAGGCGCGAATCAGAGACAGCGTCCAGGAGAGCCGAAGTTCACACAAGGGCTTTCTGCCTAGTGCCCCACCCCCTTGAGTTCAGGGGTGGTATAGGGCACAGCAGGCAAGGGCAGTCCCCCCCACTCGCTTGGAGGGGCAGGGAGGCTGCATACTCCCATCACAGCCTCTTAATTACCTCGTGTGGGTCGGAGAGATGTTATTGTTGGCCATCTTCCAATGCGCCCCTAGTGGCCCCCCGAGCCAGGGCCTTTTCAACACTGGCTCCAGCCTGGTGGAACACTCTGTCTCATGAGACCAGGGCCCTGCAAGATCTGATTTTTTTCTGCAGGGCCTGTTCCGCCTGGCCTTTGGTTTGGACTCAGTCTGACCCTTATGTTGCCCTCCCTTTATGTGATCTATGGGCTACTTTTAAAATGAGGCTGCATTTTAAATTGCATTTTAACCTGTATTTTAATTCCCCCCTCCCTATTATGTTTTTTACTGTAATTTTTACTGGTGTTAGCCGCCCTGAGGTCTGGCCGGGGAGGTCAGGGTATAAATAAAATTTATTATTCTTATTCTTATGTCCCAAAGTTTGCATTCTAGTAAATTGTGTCAAAGGCTTATTGTGAGAATCTGACTTCAGACAGTCAGATACTTCAACTGAAACACACAGCTATAGAAGGAAGGGAAACCAAAAACATCAGAGAAACTTTACATTTGCCAAAGATTTTGCTTTTATAGGTTGCCCAGAGAGACCACCAGAGGGGCTGGAAAGAGAATATCATTCTGAATTAAATAGTTTATTGATTGCTGAGGCATATTCTAATCCTCTTCTCCCTTTTGTCATATAATTGGTATAGCTTTTGAGAGGAGGGATTCATTATGCCTTTTGTTTGTTTGGTAATCTTGGCATTAGTTTATTCCTAGCAGTGCTAAATGCTATGATTAATTGTTTTGTCTCCCTCATGAAGGCATTGGAAATTATAGAGCCAACCATGTTCATTAATTTGTTATTATCGTAGAATCACAGAATTGTAGAGTTGCAAGGGACCCAAACGGTCATCTAGAACAAACCTCTGTTATGCAAGGATCTCTTCCCTGTTTAGGGAAGTCAAACATCTGCTTAAAAACCTCCAAGGAAGGAAAATTCACCAGCTTGCAGACCCAGGTCATGCACTCTCTGCCCCCTTCTGTTCAGATGAGCAACCCATAAAAGACACCACAGCATAGGATGGGATCATATCAGGCCACAACTTTATTGACTGCAGATGAAGAAGTTTGGCATAGGCAACAGGTAACCGTTTATCTTCTTGTGAGAGCCACTATCACTGTGTCCAGCCAGGTAAATGTCGGAATCTCTATTTGACCGAGCTGATAAGGCTCATCTTCGGAATCCCCTCCCGACAGTTAATTGATGACCTGATCCTTTGATAAGGCCTCAGGCACGTCGTCCCAGCAGAGCATCAAAACAGCACACGGAAGGATGAGATAGTATGAGCTACATTGCTATGCTTTATTTTCTAGCTATGCAGAGAGCAAAGAAATATACATCCACTCCCTGTGAGAGCAAAGAGCAACTGGAACAAAGGAACAAAGGAAACAGGAAACCACTAACGTCACATCCCGTCTCCTTTCCTGTGAGACTGGAAGGTCTCTGGAATGTAAACAGAATCCTGTAACTCCAAGAGCACTGCACAGTGGCAAACAGAAACTAACAGTAAAGGGGTGCAGCCTATATAAGCTGGTCATGTCCCCAGCCTGCTCTGATCTCTGATCTCTTCTCTCCAGTGCTTCATCAATGACTAGGGATATAGGACGTGTGCTGAGTCTGAGTCACAGCTCAGACTCCATTCTGATCTAAACAATACTGTAGGGCTGTAACTACATTTTAAGCCTGCCTCAAGACTGCTACTGTGAAACTGAGTGAATAAATCTGTCTTTACTTATAAGAAGACTGCTTTGCATGTTTATTGTTTCAAGGGGGGTGAACAGGGGAAACTTCCAGGGGAATCCAGTCTGCCTCAAAGCATCCTGGATTACTTAAAGGTTAAAGATAGCCTAACAACAGCTTTAGCTCAGTATACCTGAAGGAGTGTCTCCACCCCCATCGTTCAGCCCGGACACTAAGGTCCAGCTCCGAGGACCTTCTGATGGTTCCCTCCCTGCAAGAAGTGAGGTTGCAGGGAACCAGGCAGAGGGCCTTCTAGGTAATGGCACCTGCCTTGTGTAATGTCCTCCCATCAGATGTCAAGGAAATAAACAACTATCTGACTTTTCTATATATATCTAAATCTGAAGGCAGCCCTGTTTAGGGAAGTTTTTAATGTTTGATGTTTTATTGTGTTTTTAATAATCTGTTGGGAGCTGCCCAGAGTGCCTGGGGAAACCCAGCCAGATGGACGGTGTATAAATAAATAAATAAATAAATTATTATTATTATTCCTTATTTTTGCTGACAAAGGGATGTACTCTGCAGAACTCACAAATGTGAGTAAAGAAGGATAACATCTAACAAATATATCCTCTCCTAATTTTTATACACCTCCCTACACACACATCTAGACGTCTTTCACATTTGTGGTACCAGAAGAGCAACTCCATGGTGCGATAGCCATATGTTACAGTTTCTCATATGAATGATGAGATCCACATATAAGCAACTGATTTATTATTGTCTCACTTTAAAACCCAGGTAGCAGGGATGGAGAGACTGTGGTCCTCCTGGTTTGTTGGATCCCAGCTCCCCCCAAGCCCCAATGAGCATGACTGCAATTGTCAGGGAGTTGTAGTCTAACAACATCTGGGAGGCTACAAGTTCTCCATCCCTGCTACATAGCATTGGCTGGCTGCCATCTGGTTATGCATATATTCCTTTGTATCAGTCCCTAAAGGGCACAATCCAAAGGGAGGTTCTCCTGTGTAAGATTCATCAAAATGAATGGGAGATGCTGAGGAAGAAAGCAGTGTTTCTGTATCAGGGCTTCCTGTTTCCGCCTGCGCCAGGAATGGAGGTCTCCCCCGACATCACAGGGAGAGACAGTCATGCTCATTGGGGCTTGGGGGATCTGGGATAAGGAATAATAATAAGAATAATTTATTTATTTATACGCCGCCCATCTGGCTGGGTTTCCCCAGCTACTCTGGGCAGCTGTTGAATACCAGATTATTATCTTGAACGTAATTGAAATTTTTAATATTTTGTAACACAGAAAATAAAAAAAATAACCAAAGAGAAACCCATCAAATCTAGCATATGAGGAGGCCACTTTAACTAAATTGTATAATTTGGTATATAAATACCATATTTTACCATGTATAAGATGATATTTTTTCTTAGAAATAATAGGCAAAATTTGCGGGTTGTCTTATACACGGATAGCAGAGTGGGAATGTGTGATTGGTAGCAGCCGGCAGCCGGAGACTGGCAGCATCGACTGGGCGTGTGATTGGTTGCTGTGTCAAGGCCAGCTGTCAATTGGGTGCAGCTGCGGCAACTGGGCGGTCGATTATGGCAGTGGTGAGGTGTGTGTGCCATAGTCTGTTCTTGTGTTGAGTGGGCAGGTGTGGTTTTGGCGTGTGATTTGCAGTGGCGGGCAGGCTGTAGAGCGATTGGAGGCAACGACCCGTCCCCCATAAAAAAAAGCTCAACAACTCTGGACAATTTCCCTCCCCCCCAAAAAATATTTTTTTGTTGCAGTCCCCAAAAATAGGGGTTGTCATACACATGGGGTCATGTTATATACAAAAAAAAAAACGGTAATTGGTTTTAATAATTGTATTAATTGAAATCATTGGCATTTTTATAATGAGGCTATTATTGGAATGATATCGGAAAATAAATGAAAATATTTATATATAAAAAAGCAGTGTTTCAGTGTTTCAACTGCACTCCTGCATGGAGCTCAGTGAAATGAATGGGACTTGCCAAAGTGTACTGTACTCTTGGCAGCTCCCATTCATTTCAATGAGACATCTGCAGGAGAAAGTTCCATGAAACTGGTTCATTTAAAACCTATAGAGAGATTGTATGTTACATATTCATGCACATCCAGGGATCCTTGTGTCTTGGCTACTTTTGATGGTTATTCATTTTGCCATAATGACATTAATATTTACTATTGGAAATGGCTGCTTTTCCAGGAAAGAGCTCTTTAACTATGTTATAAATTCTGCATCCATTGTAAAGTGAACACAGCAATAATTTAGCTGGGGATTAATTCTCTTAATAGTCAATTCCCAGAGCCCTCTTGCAATTCAGTTGAACATATTCCAGCCTTCTGGCATGACATTGGTAAATGTGTGGCAAACCCTATGTGAGCCATTAAACACATTACCTCTCAGCTGCTAAGTAAGCTCGCCGAGCGCACGGAAACCTCAAAGGGAAAACTCAATAGAGCACTCAAAAAATCTGGTTAATTCTTTTTCCTCTCCAGCATATTGTGTTAGGTTTGCTTGGGAATTACAAAACACAGATTACTTAGTAGTGATGTACAATGAGCACTAATGTGTTTTGCATTTACATCCGGAGTAGTGCATAGATTTGACCAACGGTCATTTTCTTCAATAGGGATATATTGCAAAGAGATATGTGACTGATTCTAAGTTTAGTAAATGTGAAATATTAAGCATGTTGAAAAAGAGAGAGAGAGAGAGAATCCAGTGACATGACAGATTCAGTGATTGCAACTTCATAACAGGATAAATAGCTAATCAAACATGTACAGTACATGGGAAGGGCCATAGCTCATTGCTAGAAAATCCGCTTTGGATGGAGAAGGTCCAAGGTTTAATCTCAGGTAACTCCAGGTGGAGCTATGAATGTCCACTGTCTGAAACTCTGGAGAGACTCTGCCAGTCATTGTAGATGATATTTAGATGGACCAATGGTCTGATTGGGTGTAAGACAGCTTCCAACCTTCCTGTGCCGTGCCACAAATTTGCAGTTGTATTAATACCAAAATGGCGTTGCTTTGAAGAATGTGATTGAAGCAGATATCTATATTGGACAAACCCTAAGATTATTCTGAAGGAAGGCATATAATCTTAAAAAAAAAAAATGTAGGGGGGAGGATAACAGTGGCATGAGGTTACAGTAGTACCTCTGGTTGTGAACGGGATCCGTTCTGGAGGCCCGTTCACAACATGAAAAGAACGCAACCCTCAGCGACATGTCTGCGCACACGCGGGTTGCGATTCTCCGCTTCTGCGCATGCACGTGGCGTCATTTTGTGTGTCTGCGCATGCGTGAGCGGCGAAACCCAGAAGTAACCCTTTCTGGTACTTCCAGGTCGCCGTGGGACATAACCTGAAAGAACGTAACATGAAGTGGACGTAACATGAGGTATGACTGTATTGCAGTGGTGAAAATCAAGCAGGAGGCTTAGAGGGCAGAACAGACTGCTGAAAGGACTGCAGCAGAGTAAGGGAACCTTATGATGGGGATGCCAAGTCTAGCCTTTAGGATTCTCCCCAGATTGCACCTTCTCTCTCTCTCTCTCTCTCTCTCTCTCTCTCTCTCTCTCTCTGTCACACACACACACACACACACACACACACACACATATCTTCCCAGGCCACACCTGTAACATAGAATCATAGAATTTTAGAGTTGGAAGGGACTCCAAAGGTCATCTACTCCAACCCCCTACAATGCAGGAATCTCAACTAAAGCATCCATGACAGATGACCATCCAACCTCTGCTTCAAAACCACCAAAGAAGGAGAGTCCACAACCTCCCAAGGGAGTCCATTCCGCTGTTGAACAGCTATTACGGTCAGAAAGTTCTTTCCGGTGTTTAGTTAG
This sequence comes from Podarcis raffonei, assembly GCF_027172205.1. Taxonomy (NCBI): domain Eukaryota; kingdom Metazoa; phylum Chordata; class Lepidosauria; order Squamata; family Lacertidae; genus Podarcis; species Podarcis raffonei. The sequence goes on along the minus strand of NC_070605.1, from coordinate 88,047,311 downwards.
AATCTCCTTTCTCGTACTGTGGTATCTCAGGTTAAGAACTTAATTCGTACTGTTCTTAACCTGAAGTACCACTTTAGCTAATGTGGCCTCCTGCTGCTGCCGCGCTGCTGGCACGCGATTTCTGTTCTCATCCTGAAGCAAAGTTCTTAACCCGAGGTACTATTTCTGGGTTAGTGGAGTCTGTAACCTGAAGCGTCTGCAACCTGAAGCATCTGTGACCCGAGGTACCCCTGTAACTTAAAGCCATTGGTTTGAGTCCAAAGCAGGAGAAAACAAGCTTGTTCCCTCTTCCATGTGATGGCCCTTAAGATATTAGAAGATGGCTACCATATCACCTCGCAGTCTCCTCTTTTCTAAGCTAAACATACCCAGCTCCTTCAACCATTCCTCATAAGGCTTAGTTTCCACACCCTTGATCATAACATTGTTGCCCTCCTCTGCGCACATTCCAGTTTGTCAACACCCTTCTTAAACTGTGGTGCCCAGAATAGGACACAGTAATCCAGGTGTGGTCTGACCAAGGCGGAACAGAGTGGTGCTGTTGTGCACATTGAACTCTGATCATGCCTGGATGAAGGACAGAGACATTCTGTAAAAAGTTTACATTACTTGCCCTGCCCCTCCCACCACTGCTGTATTGACCCCAGAAAGGAAAACAAGCTTTGTTTTAAAAAAGATTCCCTACCACTGCAGCATGGGAAGAGAGGAAGTATATCTCTGTTGTCATGTTGAATTTGTGGAAACTTTGCTCATCTTTGAAAGCTATTCGCATCTTGTTGGTGAACATGGCAGCTTTATGGACCACAAATGGGACTGCAAAGCTAGGGTTGAGGTTCTACTGCAGTCCTTGTTACTGTTTTGCATCCTCTGTTGTTTCATTGTTGTTTTAACCTTGAAGGTTCCCAGAACAGGAGATACTGCTCTGAACAAGCTGGCCATTTGTATCATTCATTGACGTTATGAATGGGATGCGGGTGGTGCTGTGGTCTAAACCACTGAGCCTAGGGCTTGCTAATCAGAAGGTTGGCGGTTCGAATCCCTGCGACGGGGTGAGCTCCCGTTGCTCGGTCCCTGCTCCTGCCAACCTAGCAGTTCCAAAGCACGTCAAAGTGTAAGTAGATAAATAGGTACCACTCCGGTGGGAAGGTAAATGGAATTTCTGTGTACTGCTCTGGTTTTGCCAGAAGCGGCTTAGTCATGCTGGCCGCATGACCTGGAAAAACTGTCTGCGGACAAACTTCGGCTCCCTCGGCCAGTAAAGCGAGATGAGCGCCGCAACCCCAGAGTCCTTCGTGACAGGACTTAATTGTCAGGGGTCCTTTACCTTTACAGCCTTACAGAATGACCTAAGATTTATTTGTGCATTAACACACACAATTTGGTGCATCTACAGACTGGAAACCGGAGCAGTATTAATCACTGTGGAAACCTAAAACAAAAGGTACACTAACACCCAAATGAATGTCTTGAAAGCTGCTAATGCCTGAAGAACTTTTACTGAGAGAATTAGTACAATCAATCCTGTTAAATCTTTATAGAATTAAGAAAGGGAGCATTGTCTCCTGTAAGCAAAGGGGTAAAAGCTTTGCCTATGGGTAAAGTGCTGTGGAAAACTAAACATTATACTGAAGCCTCATGTAAGGAAGTCCTGACAGTTTTCTTCCTTGCAATGCATCCTCAAGATATTTCCACTGGAGATCATTTGAATTTGAACTAAAACCTGAGCTAGAGAAAATGCTGTGTGGGTTCATAATACTCACCTTGCAGCTGATGCAAATATTTTGACTGCTCAGAAAGTTACATTTCCAAATCACTTAAAACATTACAGCTGGAAACCACTTATTTTCTATCCGACATCATTCTAACATTCATTAATTTTGCAATATTTCTGTAAATAGTCCTTAAATTTCTTCCAATCGTCTTCTGCCGACTCTTCTCCCTGGTCACGGATTCTGCCAGTCATTTCTGCCAGTGATTTGGGGGAAAAAAGGTACAGAAATAGGTTAAAACTTATCGATAAGGATTTGCTGAATTAACAATTTGAACTGGAATACAAAAAAGGGAGGTATGAGGAGGTCGGGGAAATATGTTAATGAAAAATAAGTGTTGTGAACTTTATGTGTTTTTTAACTATTTTGTATTTTTGTATTTTTGTTATTTTTTTCTTTTTTTTCTTACTTTTTTCTTTTATTATATTAACTTTGGAAATTCTAATAAATATCTTATAAAAAAAAGTTACATTTCCAAGCCTGGAAGAACAAGTTCAGTAACATCACTAGTGATCATCATCAGTTTGTTATAATCTGAAAGGGTTCAGGTGGTACCAGAAATGCTAAATATGAGATCTCTGTGTATCCCAGTTTTGTACTACATGGATATCATCGTTCTTTTCAGGGGAGAAATGTACTAGAATCAGCAGATTAGAAATACGCTGTAACACTCAGAACTCTAGAGGCCTTTCCCTTAAATAGAAAATTAATTACACAAATGCTAGATGCCAAAGCCTATGCAATACCACAGAAGCACAGTATTTGACCAGAAAGGTTGAAGCAAGGGCTTTTTTCCCCCAGCCGAAGCTCACAGAAGTTAATGGTGAGCTTTGGCACCTCTTTCTCTAGGAAAAAAAAAAGCACTGGTTGAACTTGAATTGGTGCTGCTGTCTTAAAGAGTGTGTTCAAAGTTTTACCATTCTTCATCTTTTCACAGTTTCTGGGGCTGAGCATCACTTTTACAGCTCCCTATACCTTATGCCCCCAAACACATGAAAGGTATAACATAAAAGCTCCAAATGTGTCCACTTCTTTCTAGTATTACCTTTCAAATGGTCACTGATGTCTTCCACTAAATACTGTTACGAAAAAGGAGCAATGCAGAAGCAAGCACCAGGTTCACATCTGCCACATGAGTTCTGGGCCGAGTCTCTAATGTCGTACTGTTATACGAAAGTGAGAAAGGTTTCAAAAGAGTTGGGAAGTTCTCCTTTTGAGAAACTGTTCCACAGAAAACCTTCTGTTGCCCATTTCAAGGTGTTTGGGTCTCATGTGAGAACAGAGGCTCCAGGTGGAGCAAAGAATGCCAGAGGCATTTTTGTGGGGTATGAAAAGGGTCTCTACAGAGTAATTTTGTCTGAATCTGGTCAGGTGATTCTCACAAAATTTCTAGAGAGTGCTCCTGAACAGGAGAAAGTGATAGTACACACATTTCCCACTGAGGACGATTCAGATGATGATGATTTCACTGATTTCAGCTGTACAGAAAGTGATGACACTGATAGCTCGGAGAGCTCAGTTGTCACAGTCATTGAGAGGAAGTCTCACACAATGGATAGGCCTTCACAACTGAAGGATGAACCACTGTTTACCATTGGAACTAGTTCTCCAAAGAGTCCTGAGACTGGACCAGTGAGCAGAGAGGATCAGCACCTCATACGTAGGTCTGAGAGAGTTACAAAGGGTCAACCACCCAAGAGGTACTCAAAAGAGTTTGCTAACTTAGCTGTTGCATGTGTTGCTGTTGTAAACAACCGAGGACAGGTTGGAGCTGTGTCTAAGTCAGAGACAAAGACACAACAGAGAGTTGCTAGCCAAGGTAATGCAGATGCACTCATTCCTTGGAAACAAGACAACCAGAGAGGTACACTGGGGAAACCAGTGGCGGGGAGTTCCAAGGGTGGAACTGAAACAACAGGGGAGTGTTATGTGTATAACAACTGTTTGTTTTCTTCTCTGGATCATGCTTTGCTTGCTGCAACACGCATTGATTCTTTTGGGGGAGGATGTTACGAAAAAGGAGCAATGCAGAAGCAAGCACCAGGTGGCTGGAATGGTAAACAGGATGTGGGTGTTATTGGATTGTACCGTGGGAACCAGGGACAGTTTGTAAAGTGCTCTGAGAGCCGGATGTTACCTCAGAGTGACACATGACCCTGTACTGGAAGTACATGGGTGGAGTTTATTCTCTCTCTGCAGTTGGGAAGCAGAGTGTGCAGACATGTTTTCTCTGTACTGGTGAACGACAGGAATAAAGACATGTAAATATATTTCTGTCTCTTTCCCCCTCCCTGGGAGAGGAGTAGGAGGAGTGGTGTGTTCTCCTTCACGTTGAGGAGAATCGCCGATTGGAGACCTCCCTTGATCTTGCCGGGAGACGCAGACAGGAGGTCATAAGGATTCAAGCCGGGCACCTGGAGGGTGGCCAAATTCCTCTGGACTAAGAGCTAAGCTGGAGGCTCTGCTTGCTTGAATTCCGACAAATACACCCCCCGCCCTCTAAAACACATGCTATCTAAGACCAGAAAGTATTTTGGATGGTACTCACTAGAGACCCTCTGTTCTCTGTGCCATAGTAGGAACTTTCCCTACTTTCCCTAGCACTTCTGTTTCTTGGAAATGTATTATTGAACTTTCCACAGTACCGTGGCGGATCTTGGAGTCTCAAATTCCAGCGGCGCCCTGTGCAACACCAAAATTCGGTAATCCCAGCCTCTCGCCTTCAGTTACATCATAGTTGCAGACAGTGCCAGTTGTGGTTCGAGGACCCGACCCCCGCGATGTGGAAAGAATACACAAGGACACGTTATATAAGGTTAATGGGCAATGAAAGGCCACAACTTTATTGATTACAGCAGTGAAAAGGTATTGGCTTAGGCATTGGATCTCTCAAGCAAGTGGGTTTATTCACCAGTAGGTGGAGCCTGTTGATGCTAATCCAACTATAGGCTCACCCCTGATGTCACCGAGGGTCGTGCCATGGCCTCCCGCCAAGCAGGCATCGGACAGAATACACGACCGCCAGATTCCTTTAACGGAATACCCCTAAATTGAAGGCATAGGCGATGGCCACAACTAGCTCTTCGACACACCACAACACATTATTCCAATGCCTAACCTACCCACCAATACCACAAAAGTTGTGACGATTGCTACGAGGTAGGCGAAAAAACCAAAAAGCCTAATGCCAAATGGAAAAACTCCTACCAGGCCCCCTAGACAACCAGGGCGACCAACCTAAGGTCCATAGCAAGGCCAATGACCTAAGCCCTAACTCAAAGGGAGTGGAGGGTGGGTGACTTGTGGCAAGACGACGAAGAATGAGGCCGGGCAGAGGCTGGCGCCACAGCAAAAGGGGCGTGGGCGCCAGCCAGGTGAGATGGAGGCAGGGGGCTAACGCCCCCTGCTAGGGGCGGTGCTCGGCTCCCGCCCACAACCACTCCCCTCACTTGCAGGGAGGAGAGTCTTTCCCAACTGATCATCATCAATTAATGAGCAGGGAGTTATAATATGCTCCTATAATGTGACTTTTGTTGTAATTGTGCCGTTTAGCTTTCTTTCTTTTTTTAGTTGTTTTGTTAATAGTTTTATATATTTTAATTGCTTTACTGATGGTTTGTCATTGTTTCACAGATGACTCATAAATTATCCTATATGCTTTATGTTGTAATTGTGATGCTCTATTATGTTATTGTTATTTATTGTTTGTAAGCCGCTTTGCCATTTTTGTGAATGAAAAGTTGCATATACAGTATCTAGATGATGTAGGTCATCTGAAAGAACAATCCCTTTTGTGAAAGTGGGATACACCAGAAATTCACACAGAGAGAATCATGCGGACTATGGTTTGTTAAAAGTGCTAGGAATTGTAGTTCTGTGATGGGGTAAACTGTATTTACCAGGATTTTGCAGAGGGGTTTGTACTTTAAATAAAGGGATGTGGGTGGCACTGTGGGTTAAACCACAGAGCCACAGAGCTTGCTGATCAGAAGGTTGGCGGTTTGAATCCCCGCCACGGGGTGAACTCCCGTTGCTCGGTCCCAGCTCCAGCCAACCTAGCAGTTCGAAAGCAAGTAGATAAATAGGTAGCGCTCCGGCGGGAAGGTAAATGGCATTTCTGTGCACTGCTCTGGTTCGCTAGTAACAGCTTAGTCATTCTGGCCACATGACCCGGAAGCTGTCTGCAGACAAACGCCGGCTCCCTCGGCCTATAGAGCGAGATGAGTGTGCAACCCCAGAGTCATCCGCGACTGGACCTAATGGTTAGGGGTACCTTTACCTTTACCTTGTACTTTAAATGTATGGTGTGTATGCTGTCATGGATAGTGCCCATCATTCACAATTTTTATAAGTATGGATTTGAACTAAACATGCTAATCATATGCACCCTTTTAATCTATCCAATTAACAGATCAATTCCATGCATGTCTACACTGAAATACTTGAGTCCCAATATAGGCTGCAATCCCATGCATTGTCTTTTTCTACAATACCCTTTTTAATCCATGTATTTCATATTCATCTTGCCCCCAAACTCTTGAAAATGACCCAACAAAGTCTAAACAGATGTCTTGCTTTCTGACTTCGTGTCAGGCTGTTGTAATAACTTGAAGCATCTCTAAAAGACATACATAAATATGAGGATCTCTTGTCTCTCCCAGAGATGCAAACCCATGTGCGGTGAAACTGCTTTCTGACACTGAGATGTTTGACCAGGGTGAAAGCAGCTGTGGTTCTTCATGCTCATCAAGTAACGAACAAAATGTCCTCCAAAAATGAAAAGAAAATTTAAGACAACCTTGAGCATTCACACCATGGGGAAAATCATGTGTCTGTGTCCCTCTTCCTGACAATATCTTCTGATATATTAAGGTTACAATTACTATATTCCTTTATTTATTAGCTGCCTTGCAGGGGAGAGGTGCTAGTGGAATTTTCTGCCTCAGGTGGTAGGTTTTAGGTATCACACTCATGATTTTAGGATATGGGGGACAGTTTGTTGCAGCAAACTGTCTTGGGCTGGCCCATTGGGAATCATAGAATAGGATGGTGGAATGGCTGTTTCCTTGCATCCATTCTTCCATTTTATTACATTATTCCTGCACTCAGAAAAAAATGGCTGAACCATATCCTTGTCACTGAGAGAAAGTATCCGAATGGGTTCAACTATGTAGGTGTGTAATATCCCATGCAGGGCAAACCAACTCATATTGAGAAACAGAAATGCTTGGCTCTACTCCCAAAAAAGTTTTTTTTGTTTTTGTTTTAATGCAGCTAGGAACGGATTTAATCCACTGCCAAAATCCCACAGAAGATTGTGTATTCTGCAATGGATTCCATAGTCCACACTTGGTATGTGTAGAGAGGGGGCCTTAGTGCAGTCAAGAGATATTCCCAAGTCATATTATGTGACCGTGCATCGATAATTGCTGTTTCTGGAATGGACCTGGAATATGTGACATGTTCCAGACCCACTTCAGATCAAATTCTGTGTTATATGGAGTCACAGTTGCTACCCGGGATTTAGGTTCAGGCAGAAGAATCCAGCATCCCTTTTATATGTTGGTGGGCTGAACTAGCTTAAAAATATATGTGGTGAATATTGTCTATATAAGGTAAAGGACCCCCGGACAGTTAAGTCCAGTCAAAGGTGACTATGGGGTGTGGCACTCATCTCACTTCAGACTGAGGGAGCCGGTATTTGTCTGCAGACAGCTTTCTGGGTTATGTGGCCAGCATGACTGAACCGCTTCTGGCGCAACAGGACACCATGACGAGTGCCAGAACGCACAGAAATGCCGTTTACTTTTCTGCTGCAGTGGTACCTATTTATCTACTAGTGCTGGTATGCTTTTGGACTGCTAGGTTGGCAGGAGCTGGGACAGAGCAACAGGAGCTCACCACCGTCGAGCAGACTCAAAATGCTGACCTTCCAATCAGGAAGCCCAAGAGACTCAGTGGTTTAGACCACAGTGCCTGCTGATCGTAGACACCTGCAATGTAGTCTTACGAAAATATATACACACACATTGTTGTTGTTGCTGCTGTTGTTGTAATTATATTATTATTATTAAATAATGCTACTAATTGTAGTTATTTTTAATTGACAGTTACTCCCTATCAATAACATATGATCCAATATATGATTTTAGATGCCAGAATGCTTTCTTCTGCTGATAGTAGCAACATTGCTAGCAATGCAAACACTGCCCGAAGATCTTAACAATAATTGTGGTAATAATGATCTCCTGAAAGCTGGATCCTAAGTATATTTACTTGGAAATAAATCCCCATAGAACTACTTCCTGCTAACAATGCCAGGCTTACAGTGGCAGCCTTGCTTGGGGGAAAGGAGATGTCTTTATGCAAGCGTAATCCGTGAGGACCAACTCATGGTTTATTGCTGTAATTCTACTGGAAATGGATGCTTCATTATGTTTATAAGTATAAAATATCTTCCAAAGTGTGACATGCTGCAAATGTTATTAGAAACAAAACACAAACTAACTTGCAAATGAATGACTTAAAAGAAAGGCCTCATTTTGCTTAATGAATTATTTCTGTTATATGCATTCCATGTTTCAAATGTTGGTTATTCAATAATATTTATCACGACAGTAATGGTAAACCGTTTTGGAAAATTCTGAGCCTAGTTGTTAAAAATGCCTAACAACTAACAACTCTGCAAATGCCTAAGGGGTGTCATTAGGGTGAACTCAATGTGAAAGGTGAAATAGTTGTCCTATAGAGTTCATCCTAGGGGATGCGGGTGGCGCTGTGGATTAAACCACAGAGTCTAGGACTTGCCCATCAAAAGGTTGGCGGTTCGAATCCCTGCGACGGGGTGAGCTCCTGCTGCTCAGTCCCTGCTCCTGCCAACCTAGCAGTTCGAAAGCACATCAAAGTGCAAGTAGATAAATAGGTACCGCTCTGGCGGGAAGGTAAACGGCGTTTCCGTGCGCTGCTCTGGTTCACCAGAAGTGGCTTAGTCATGCTGGCCAATAAAGCGAGATGAGCACCGCAACCCCAGAGTCGGCCACGACTGGAGCTAATCATCAGGGGTCCCTTTACCTTTACCTAGAGTTCATCCTAGAAAGTTCTCCTTAACCCTTGTGTGAAACTCAAGTTCTTAAGCATCCATAAGGGAACTAAAGGTTCTGACCTTGTAAACCACCAGTGGGAACATCTAAAGCAAGAGAGGGAAAGCTGGAAAAAAAATGCCTTTGAGAGGAAGAAGAAGAAAGTCTGGGAGGATGGCAACCAGTCCCTTTAAATGGGTCACCCCTCTCCTTGAAATCTTGAGATCATCCCAGCCGTATGACTAAGGCATCTTCCACACCACTTCACAAGATGACCAACAGCTTCTATTGCCTGACTGGGCTGTAAGTTTGTTGTGTGAGGGTGACAGAATCCAGCAGCAGGGAGTGTTTTGGAGACTCTCTGCAGCTGCCACCTGGGCGCGCTCATCAACAGTTCTGATAATCAAGATGTTTCTCTTCCTTAATTTATAACCAGTATCTTGTAAACTTTGGCTCGACCTTGTGTTTGGCACTGCCTAGCAAAGTGCTCAGCCCAGCTTCATGCAGCCTCACATTTTAGGGGTGTTAGAACAATAAAACAATGAGATAAAACAATAAATTAAAACAACAAAACGAAGCACTAAAAGGAGTTAAGAAATAAAATGGAAGAGAGGATAAAAACAAATGCTAAAGACTCTCCTCCCTGGAAGAGAGGGGAGTGGTTGTGGGCGGGAGCCCGAGCTCCGCCCCTGGCCTTAGCCCCCGCCCCTCCTCACCTGGCTGGCGCCCACGCCCACCGGAGGCAGCCAACCAGGTGTCTCCGGGGGGCGTGTTTAGCAGCTTAATGCTGCGGCTCCAGCTCCGCCTCCTCCTCAGTCGTCGTCGTCCCGCAGCGAGTCATCAGCTAGGAGAGTCATCACAGAGAAGAGCCATGAGGTTTGGAGTCGGGGGGGGGGTCTGGTTCCTTGCATGCCTTTTAACTTTAAGAGGCTTGCGTGCGCTCATTGCTTTACTGCTTTTAAAAACCCAGGCATCCAGGTTTGCCTTGCTGTGTCCTCTTTTCCGTGTAAAAACCTACATTTAACGTTCTATTTCCCCCCACTCCTGGTGCTTGATTTGTTTGTGCCCAGCACGTGCCCCCAGCGAGGTCTGAGTGTGAGTGTGGCTCCATCTTTCTTTCTCCCTCGTCTCCTCGCTTTCCTTCCCCTGCCTCTGCCTTGGCGGCTGTGCGTTTTATTTTAATTTTTGGCCAGGATGCTTGTATGTTTTCCCCTCTATTGCCCTTGCCTGTCCAATTGCATGGCTGGTCTGGGTGACTGAGTGGGTTTGCCTTACATTTAATTTGTTGGCCAGGGTGCTTATGTGTTTTCCCCCTCCATTGTCCTTGAGAGCCTGTATGGGAGAGCTAAATATTTCTGCATTGCTGGGGTTGGACTAGATGATCCTCAGGGCTCCTCTCCAATTTTAAGTCGTGTGTGTGTGTGTGCTTGCAGCGTGTGTTTGTGCCTGCCGTTTATTGATTATTACTCTTCTAGCGTGGGTTTAATTTACCCTGCCATCCCTTCCATTGGTACCACTTAAATCGGGAGCCCACTGTAAAATTTAAAGGCTGCTGGGGCTTGGAATACATTGTGCACTTAAACCTCACCCCTCTTGGTTTCTCTAAGCCACCCCCCCTTCGTTTGATGTTTGGGGGAAGAAATAAGGCAGGGCTTGGGGTGGACAATTCAGGGTTTATGATCAGGAAACCATTCCTCAGCACTGCACGTTTATACATTTAGAACCTTTGAATGTGTGCCTTTGCCTGGTTCTTGTCATTGGCTGCATTTGCCAGTACAGGCTCCCTAAAGAAAACTGCTTTTAAACAACAACAACAAAAAAAGGTTTCGGCTTATAGTACCTTACTAAAAAGTCCAGGTTAACTCACGGTTTATATTTCCACTTCATTTTGGCTCACTGTAAAGGACAGCTATTTTCCTTTTCTTCAAACTTTTTCCTTGCCCTGCATCTTCATTTTACTCGCTCCACCCCTCCTCCCTCCAAACTCCCCCCCACGCTTTCCTTCTCCTCCCTCCACCCCTCCTCCCTCCCTACACCCCCACCCTTTCAGGAAAGAGATACATCACATTAACCTTAAAAAAAAAAAGGCGTCTTTGGATTTCCCTTTGCTTCTTGCCTGTGTCATCACAGTTACCAGACAGGTTTTTCAACTGCTGGGGCAGGCTTGATTGCTCTTTGAGTGACCGGCAGATTGTGAGGCATTGTCTTTAAGCACCTGGCAGTTCAGCAGCTCTAGTTGCATTGTCAGTTTAACTAACCAGCAGTTTGACCAATTGCAGTCTTTTGTCTATTTAAGCACCTTTATTTCCATCAACTGGTCTTGAGCCGACCTTGTGGGCAAAAATTTACTTTCTTTGTTTGGCAAAGTTTCCTTTGTTTGGTGTAAGTTTCCCCAGATATTCCCCTTAAGAGCAACCTCACCCCTCCTTTTCAGAGGGCCGCTGGTGTGGGCCTGGAATCTTATTGATTTCCTTTTCTCTTAATTTGGCTGCAGCTTCTGAGCATCTCCTTGTAAGCAGTTATTTTCAATTCTGTTTGATTACTTGGCAATGCTTTATGCCTAGATTTGCCTATCATTTAAAAGGGGCAACTTTTTATTGTAGGCAATTATCTTCTAATTCTGTTTGACTGCAGTTGGGGTTGCTTTGTGTATGGGATTGTTCCTTGGAGCCAGGTGCTAATACGTAGCTGAGCGCTGCTGCTTGAACTCTTGCTGGGTTGTGATTTAATAAATATAAATAAATACAAGCGGTGCAGTTAAGTGACGTATAGCTTGTTCATTTTGTCAGCAGTTACGTGGAGCAATTGATAATAGTAATTTCTACTCATAGCTATAAATCCATTGGCTATTAATTGAGATACTATCGATTAATAATTAATTCATCAACCGTGCTCTGAACTTTATTGATGCACAATAATTGTATACTGACATTTAATTACAGTCAAGTTATTAATTGATTGGTGATATTAATACTAATTAAAAATAACAACAACAATAATAAAATAAAATAATAAAATAAAATAAATTTGAAAAAATAAATAATAATAAATAATTATAATAAATAATTATAATTATAAAAAAATAAAAATTATAATAATAATTAATATTAAAAATATAGATAAATAAATAAATAAATAAAAATTAAATTTAAAATAAAATAAATAAAATAATTAGTGACGAAATAAATAGTAGGCGCATTTTACTAGTGCACAGAGCAGCTCATGGTGCCCAAGAGGAAGCGCACGGGTGCAGTACCAGCACACACTGCAGATGGCAACCGTCGTAATAATAAACCCAAACCCATTTCGCAGTTCCTCAATGCCTTCAGATCATTCATTGTTGACTATGAACAGCACTTTCTCCTAGCTATTCTTTAGTTCTATTTGCCTTGTGTTTCTTACTTCCTTGTTTCGCAAACCAGTGGCCAGCCTTTAAACTACCCAGGTGCAGGCCCAAGCCCTCAGACAGGAACGGCGGCTGTGCAAACTAGGTCTCAGGCTTGCTCAGCTACTTTCAGAAACGCATTGGGGCGCCTGCGTGGAGGCTGCCGGCCCGTATCAATAGCCTGGTTGCTTCCAGTTCTTCTAGTTCTTTGCAGAATAGGCAGCCCAGGGTCCAGCTTCCAGAATCAGGCACCTCATCAGCCGGTGATGATGAGTCAGAATGGCTTACGCCCTTTCTGGGGAGGCCGCCGCTCTTAGCATCTGGCAGTTAGCCCGTATGTCGGGAAGAAGCCATCAGAGGTGTATCACACTGGAAAGCTGGACCTTAGAAAGGATTTAAAACGTAAGGTGTGCTGGTAATTCAATAAAGGGCAATGCCAAAGGCAGTCTTGTAAGTACCCACACGAGTGTGAGAGATGTGCAGGGGCTCACCCAGCCACGGCGTGTTACTAAGGGAAGCGGCCCTTTCAGGGAGGTCAGGGCTTCCACCACTCTAGTTCCAGATGAGCCCCCACAGCAGGGAACCATCGTTAAAGTCCTTCTGGGTCTAGCATTTTCTCCAATTCAGCTTTCTCCTCTCCTCAACCTCTTGTCTATCCATCCGGACAGAAGTGCAGCATCCTATCTTTGGAAGGGTTTCTCAGAGGGTTTCAGAATCCCGGTAGTGGCTCCTTAACCGTGAAGGACTCTCCTAATCAGAAGTCAGTAAGGGAAAGGACGCTCGCCTCACCCCACGGGTAGCTAGCCCCACCCCTGGGTGCACACCACGTGTGCCACTCCGTGTGCCAGAGCAGCTAGCTCCGCCTCTGGAGTCACACTATGGCATACAGCTAATTGGGATGAACCCAACAGGGCTGCCACTTAGCCCCTGCTTGGTCTCCAGGACAGAGGCACCCCTTCCCAGACCCACCCCCCTTTTGTGATAATTAGGCAACCAAATGTATCATTCCATAACACCTCATACAGGAATTATTTTTTCCTCGGGAACCTGCCTTTTCCGCCCAGATCAACTACAAGAGCAAGACCACAGCTTTAACAAAATGACAGCCCAAGCAGGAAGACACATGGGAGCAATGGTACTGCTTTGAAGTGTTCCAGATCCATTTCCTGTTCTCCCAATGAGCAGGGCAGCTGTGGACAAAATTGCAAAGAAGTACAATACTGATTTAGTCCTTAGTCCTAGAATCTAGTAAGCCTTTAAGCCCAACAGTCGGAATCGCATAATTTCAATGCTTTAACCATATTAGGGAACATGTATAGTTAGTAAACAAATTGCTAGTTTTGTGAGAAATAACACTTCACTGAAGTGGATAATGCTTTGGCCAAGAGCTCACCTTTGGGAATCTTCTAGAACATGTTGCATATGTAGCAGTTCTGTCTAGCTAGAGTGAAACTGAAACCTGACATTTACAGTATCAGATAGAATTGTTCTGGAATGTCCTGGCTGTGTCTGTTGTACAACAGTTTTGGAAATCTGTAGGAGAGTATCCCACCAATCTCTTGTCATACTAACAATCTTGTTATCAACTAACAATCTAAAGCTAAAACGTACAATTTTGTTCTAGGAGTTACTTGATCACAATATAGAACTATTTGTTTATTCCTTATGAGTTTTACACATGATGAAAACGTATACTCAAGCAGATATTCTTATAATCACTGTACTATACTATGATACAGTGCATAATGAACATCCACATTCAGTTAGTCTGTGTGCCTCACGTACTTGGGCATAGAGCTGGACACAGTTGCCCAATCATCCCGCTTACCTAAGGAGAAGATTGACACCCTTAAGGAAATAATTCATACTACCCTTGCACTAACAAAAATCACCCTCAGACAGATACAATCCCTGTTAGGTCATTTCAATTTTGCTTGTAGAGTGGTTTCCCCCGCCTAGCCAGGCTTTCAGTGGGTCTCAAGCACGCACACCACAGGGTCCATCTTCCAAAGACAGTTAAGGCCGACCTAGAGGTTTGGGTGACCTTTTTGGAACACTACAATGGAGCATCCCTATGGCAGGATGTTCTTAACTTGTCCTCAGATTTTCAGGTCCATTCAGATGCGGCAGGGTCCCTGGGCTTTGGCTTGTATTTCAGGGGCCGATGGTGCGTGCAACGTTGACCAACGGGGTGGCACGGCAAGGGCATCACGCGGGATCTCACTTTTCTCAAGTTTTTTCCAATAGTAGTGGCCGTGCATATCTGGACAGAGGAGTTTCGAAATCGCCGGGTGTGCTTCAGAACCGACAACCTGGCAGTGGTGAACATACTGGCGAGACAGTCATCCCGATCTGCGAGGGTCTCCTCCCTTCTGCAGTCGTTTGTTCTCCGGTGCCTTGAGTACAATATAGTTTTTTCAGCCAAATTCATACCGGGGGTCAATAATGATATAGCCAATGCCTTGTCTCACTTTCAGATGTCTAGCTTCCGGTTGCTGGCACCTGGAGCACAGCTGTTGCCCAAACCCTTTCCGGAGCACCTGTGGAAGGTTGGAGACGCAAAGTGATTAAGGGAGTATTAGCGTCTGTCGCACCCTCCACTCTCAGGTCTTACAAGAGGGTGCGATTTCTTGGGCTTCAGGTCTGGGACATCTGGGCTTTCGCGTAACGTGCCGCCCACCACTGACTACGTTCTGCAATACCTTTCACACCTCGATGACTTAGGACGTGCGCCTTAAACCTTAAAATACATGCCATTAGCTGCCATTAGCTTCTTCGCTAGGGCCACGTTCTCCTCCGATCCATGCAGTGACTTCCTGATCTGCAGAGCTATCGAGGGCTGGGGCAGGTTACAACCCCCTAGGGCCGAGGGCCGTAAGCCAATTTCTTATGGGTTGCTCTCTCAGATACGCAAAAAGCTTAGGTCAACCTGTTGGTCCAAGTTTGAGGCCTGCCTCTTTTCCGCTGCATATGCTATCGCCTTTTTTGCCGCCCTGAGAGTGGGCGAGGTTGTAGTCGAAGGTGGCGCAAATGGCTTGATGCGTGGCCTCCTTATGGAAGACGTGCAGCTGTCCGAAACTAGTATGACGGTATGGATACGTCAATACAAAACTGATCAGGCCGGTAGGGGCGTTCTTCTTAAACTCACAGCGTCTGGGGAGCAGGGCCCATGCCCGGTCAAGGATACTAGGCTGTATCTTTGCCTCAGACCGCCCGGCCCAGGTCCGCTTCTGGTTCACGAAGATGGGTCACCCTTATTGAGACACCAATCCACAAGGGTACTCCGCAAAGCTATTGATGCTTGCGGTTTAGCTTCCCGGGATTATGCTGCACACTCTTTTAGGATCGGTGCTGCCTCAACAGCCGCGCGCTTGGGCCTGCCCGTGGATAAGATTAAGGAAACGGGCCGATGGAAATCCAATGCTTATAAAGGTTATATCCATTAGTATACACTCCGCTACGTTGCATCTACTTACCCGTTTTTCCTTTCCTTTCATTCTCAGCTGTTTTCAGGAGAAGTGTGTGGATTTGTGGCCACAGTATAGTCCATTGGGCCCGCGTTTGGGCAGCCAGCTGTGGCCTTACCCCTTATCTTGGATTGCCACCTGGGGTGCGAGTTTCCTGGTTTTTGAGACGCGGCATACAGTGGGAGGAGCTTATGCCATTGTTGATGGAGAGAGTAGCCACGTTTGGCCCTCCTGACATCCTTATCATTCACTTGGGAGAGAATGACCTTGCTAATAGGAGAAGCGTGGACTTGTTGTGGAACATAAAAAGAGACTTGGAGGCGATCGCGGCCTTGTGCCCCGGAACAATGGTGTTCTGGTCCTCCTTCTTGAAAAGAATTGTTTGGCGCGGTGCGCAGAGCTGTATGGCCATTGAAAAAACCAGGAAACGCTTGAACCGGGCGGTAGCCCGTTGGGTACGCTTTATCATGACTGTATCCGGATCGGCGACCAAGCCATGTACCAGAATGACGGAGTTCATCTAACAGACATTGGGAATGACATCTGGTTGGATAGCATCATTAGTAGCATTAGGGATTGGTTGCAGCTGTGAGGGTATTGGCGGCGAGCCCCTTTGCGGCTCGGGTGGCGGTTAGGCATTGGATTCATGTGTGTCAAGGGCTAGGTGTGGCCATCGCCTATGCTATCTACCATGGGTTATTCTGTTAAAGGAATCTGGCGGTCGTGTATTCCGTCCGATGCCTGCTTGGCGGGAGGCCATGGCACGACCCTCGGTGACATCAGGGGTGAACCTATAGTTGGATTAGCATCAACAGGCTCCACCTACTGTTGAATAAACCCACCTCCTATAGTCATCCAATGCCTAAGCCAATACCTTTTCACTGCTGTAATCAATAAAGTTGTGGCCTTTTCTTGCCCATTAACCTTATATCACGTGTCCTTGTGTGTTTATTTCACATAGCGGGGGTCGGGCCCTCGATCCACAAGGGTTGGTTATAGAGCAGAAACTTGCCTTAGAGTTGGCTTTAGAGCTCAAAACCCTGCTTCAAGCATTCGGCAGCCGTCTCCATGGTACTCAGGTGACAGATTGCTTTAATCCGCTTCAATTGTGCGAACCTAATTTTATGCTTTGTGCTTGAATCCCTCCTTCAAGACAGTGACATGCCTGGAGGCACCCTGGCTTCCAGGTAACAGCACCTGAACCTAAAACAACCCCCCTCCAAATACCTTCCTTGCAAACAGGCCTGCTTTTCCTATTACAAATGGAGGCTCAATTCCATACTTGCTAGCCAGCATACAAGGGCAGCTTATCTTGGCAATGGGGGCTATTGGGAGTACTTGTGTAAACAAACCTCATTACTAAATTGCTCTTTGCTGCTGAGTGATTAGGTACTTGTTTTCACAAATTCAGCTTTGAGAGATAATAGCTTATCTTTGGGGTTGGGGTTGTTAAGTGCTCAGAAGCAGAGTGGAATTAACTAATTGAGGTTGTTTGCAGGAGGGATAGAAGCTCTTATCTCTCCAACCAAGGTTCAGAAGCAAGGGCAATTAATGCTTCCCCGGTGTAGTTGCCTCTTTCCATTTAAGATACCAGGGGAATACTGCTGCTTATCTAGTTAATGTTGCATCTTTAAATGGAAGAGCCATCATATTTTCCTCCCTAACTTCTCCTCAGTGTTTGTATCCTTTGCACAGCATGTAGATGTCTTATTTCACCTCCAGCCAGTACTAAAAGACAGCAAGGAAAGGAATTTCTCTGTAAACCTACTGCAGGGCTGGGGGGGCATTAAAAAAATAATAATTTTATTTATCGCTTTCCATCATACAGCAAGACATGCAAATTAAGAAAATCAAAAATAACATCTGGTCGACTCCCCCAACCATCTGTGGTTCCTTCCATTTTTATCTCTACTGTTGCAGACCCACAATAATTCCTTAATTAATAATTTTTCTCTAAAAATTTCCTTAAGTTTTCATTTCCCTTTTTTTAACATTGACCCTGCTAACGTTTTAAGTTGTGTATAATAACTTTTCAAATATTCAATAATTTTCACCCAGTCTTTATTAAAAGTTTTTTTCTTCCTGGTTCCTTATTCATTCCATAAGTTTAGCCATTTCCACACACTCAGTTTTATCTACCAGTCCTCCTTGGTTGGAACTGTTTCTTCTTTCCATTTCTGCACATAAATCATCCTTGCAGCCATTGTTGCATACATAAACAGCTGGTTTTTTCTGGTACTTGGGTACCACTTTTTCTATTACAGTGGTACCTCAGATTACATATGCTTCAGGTTACATACACTTCAGGTTACAGACTCCGCTAACCCAGAAATAATGCTTCAGGTTAAGAACTTTGCTTCAGGATAAGAACAGAAATCCTGCACCGGTGACACAGCAGCAGCAGGAGGCCTCATTAGCTAAAGTGGTGCTTCAGGTTAAGAACAGTTTCAGGTTAAGAACGGACCTCCGGAACAAATTAAGTACTTAACCCGAGGTACCACTGTATTCCCAAAATAAAAGTTTCTTGTCTTTTTGTAAAGAATACCTTCATCATTTTTTCCAGTTCATTTGCAATCATTTCCCCAAAAGCTCTCACTGTTTTACATGACCACCACATACGGGAAAAGCAACCCCCATTTCCCTTACATTTCCAGCACGTATCTGATTCAGTTTTCTACATCTTAGCCAGTTTGTTGTTGTTTAGTTCTTTAGTCGTGTCTGACTCTTCGTGACCCCATGGACCAGAGCACACCAGGCACTCCTGTCTTCCACTGCCTCCCGCAGTTTGGTCAAACTCATGCTGGTAGCTTCAAGAACACTGTCCAACCATCTCGTCCTCGGTCGTCCCCGTCTCTTTGTGCCCTCAATCTTTCCCAACATCAGGGTCTTTTCCAGGGAGTCTTCTCTTCTCATAAGGTTAGCAGAGTAAAAATGTAAACACGTTGCAGGATTCCCAAAAAAATAGACCAGAGGCAATTGTATTTCATCCAGCAGAGCTTTACTGCTACTGAAGGCAAAAGAGCATAACGGTCACAAATCCAATACATTCAGGAATGGCACTGTCCATAAGAAGTCCAGTTGCAGCAAACTTAACTTAAACTTACAATAGCTCACAATAAGACTAAAACCTAACCCTAAGTACAGTGGCACCTCAGGTTACATACGCTTCAGGTTACATACGCTTCAGGTTACACACTCCGCTAACCCAGAAATAATACCTCGGGTTAAGAACTTTGCTTCAGGATGAGAACAGAAATCGTGCTCTGGCAGTGCAGCGGCAGCAGGAGGCCCCATTAGCTAAAGCGGTGCTTCAGGTTAAGAACAGTTTCAGGTTAAGAACGGACCTCCAGAACGAATTAAGTACTTAACCTGAGGTACCACTGTATACTATATGCAGAACACCACACAGTTGGAAAGATAGAAAAGAGTGAAACCCAGGCTCCTTCTGGCCTTCCTTTTATAGTCAGCATGACCTTGACTGGGGAGATAAGAGAAGCAGTTTAAACCAGCTGTACTCAGCTTCTCTGAAGGAATAACCCAAACATCACAAACCTTCTGCTTGTTCCTTTCACACAGAGAAGCTTCCAGAACCCTCTTGAATTAATTAGAATAGGAAAGATCTCTACACATCAGATCAATACTTTCTTTACTAAGAAATGCAAACTGACAGGTTGGACGATGATCCTCATCTTCCCTTCCAACTCTATGATTCCATGATTCCTCCCAGGCACAAACATTTCAGGGGTATGTGAAGCAAGAGCAGTAGAGGGGGGTGTATTGAGAGGTCCTGAGGGCCACATAGAGAAGCTTAGAAGGTTGCATTCAGCCTTTAGGGGCCTGAGATTCCCCACCCATAACAGACCTGTTTCTGTATTTTGTGATGAAAAGACCTATAGATATATAACTAGGGGAAGGATGACATTTACTGTATTTTTTGCTCTATAAGACTCACTTTTTCCCTCCTAAAAAGTAAGGGGAAATGTGTGTGCATCTTATGGAGCGAATGCAGGCTGCGCAGCTATCCCAGAAGCCAGAACAGGAAGAGGGAACGCTGCTTTCACTGCGCAGCGATCCCTCTTGTTGTTCTGGCTTCTGAGATTCAGAATATTTTTTTTCTTGTTTTCCTCCTCCAAAAACTAGATGTGTCTTATGGTCTGGTGCGTCTTATAGAACGAAAAATACAGTACTTGAAGGGCCAAAAGCCCAGTTCAAACACACATCTGACCGCTGATTCTCTTGAGCACACCAACTGCCCTAAAAATATACCTTGTGGTGTGAGGACTTGGGCCTGGTTTAAATGTTACACATTCTACATGATTTATGGAGTTCTCACTTGATGTCTCTGCTCATTTGTAGTGTGTTGTGCACACTGGTGGAATGCCATATTCTCACCTCAGGAATTCTTTGACAGCGTACTGTGCTATCCTCCTTATAACTGCAACTTTGACATTAAGTTCTCATGGGAAATGGATCGGGATGAAATTATTTGTTTGCCAGAGCAATCTGTGCAGCAGCGCGAGTGGCTAATCTTGTTGGGGGTATTATGTTAGAAAGAAGTATTTGGATGTAACTTGGCCTGTAATAATGCTGGTGGGATTTGCACGAAGATAAGGTAAATAAAGGAACCTCCAAACTTCCTAGACTGTTGCATGTCGAGGTCTCCAAGCCACCCCAAATTAACTCACACTTCACACAGAAATTTTTGTTTAAGGTTTTTGGCAGAATTTTGGCCACAACTTTATTTAAATACACAAACGTGAGTGGTTGCTTAGGCATTGGTTACGACTATCTGTCCCCCCCACCCGGGGACAGAACTGACTTCCGGATTCCAGTGGAAGCCAGTCAGGGAAAACAATATTGGGGATCAATGAAGCTGGGCAACAGACCCTCACCTCTCCCTGCATGCTCCCAGGGGCTTAAGTGGCCCAAACCCGATGCCAGGGATTTGGACGAAGGCATGGCAAGCCCCCGGATTCCTTTAACGGAATTCCCTTGCAGCACCAGCATTGGAGGGGTAGGCACTTACCCCTCCACCAACCAATTTTTTAACCAATGCCTAACCACAAACCTTACAAGTTGTGATGATTTGCTACGCAGTAGGCAAAACCCAAATGGCACCAGCCAATCAGCCAAATGGACAAAATTCCTACCAGGCCCCTGCCCCAAAAGCAGGCGACCCCATGACAGGCATAGCAAGGTCAAGCAAAATAACCCTCATTTCAGGGAGGCTGGGTGGGTGCACGCAGCAAAAGAGAAAGTCCAAAGCTGCATGGACCTGTATTTAAAACCTTTGTGTCCCACCCCCAAATTGGCAACATGAAAATCTCCCCAGAAACTCAACTGCCCAATGACTGCCTGTGGCCATCCAAACAGATCTGCCCAGCAACAGTAGGGTGGCCTGCTGGACCCCACCACAACACGTGCTCTCTATTAGGGAGAACATGCTTAATCTAACTTGTGTGCACCACTCCTAAAGCGCTAGACTGGTATTCTTTTGGTTCGCTCTCCTGCAGGCATCAAAGACCAAGCATCTGTCTTTGGATATCCAACATAGTTAGCCAGAACTAGGAACTCTACTATTCAGTGCGTATTTCTTCTAATAAAACTAAGCTTTCTTCTTTTCCATACTTAAGAGCCTCAGCATGATTGCTTTAGGATTAAGGCTGCTCATAAAGCAAGTATTCAATACACAGTCAGCTTCCAAGCTGTGTACTAACCGAGCAAAGTAATTCAGCACAATCTAGATGTTCCCTCTTTATAGTTTTCTCTCAAAGTACTGACACAAAGGGAGGGAATCCACCTGCTTTAGGGGAGGGGACATGTTAATTAGGGGCAAACATTCCAGAAATGGAGGAGAAGATTTCTGGTTCCCATATTACCTATGTCTGATGGGATAAATTTCAACAATGATGCAAAAGAAACACACACACACACACACACACACACACGTGCACAATGGCCATTACATCTGATTTTCCTTTTTGAGAGGGAGGGGAGAATTCCATGCATCAGACAATTCCCACCTAAAACAAATGCATATGGCAACATTATTTGTACCATCCCATGGCAGCATCTAACAATGTACAGGGGAGGGGTTTTTTAATGTTTGATGTTTTACTGTGCTTAATAATTTTTAATTTGTTGAAAGCCACCCAGAGTAGCTGGGACTGTAGCACCCTGCTTGTGGTTAACGCTTAGCTGGAATGAAATATTCAATGCAGCAATAGAGAAATTAAAATAATAATTTATTTGTCAGACAAATAAATGAGAGGCACAGTGGTATATGGTTACCAAAGCTCTGGCCTGGCCTCCTGCCATCATGGCCAGCACTTATATTTCCTTAACCCAGCCCCCTTGCTCCTCCTTTGGCTGCCTCTGTCCAATCAGCCTGGTTGAAATTCCTATTGGCTGTTTGCTAGAACCAATCATAAAAGATACACCCATTTCCTATTACCTTTTATGGGAGACAAAGAGCTATATTTCCTTCTATTTATAAATGGCAAACAAGTAGCCATACATCTTACATTAGCCTCGACAAGGCACCTTAATTACCAGATCACCTTTGCCCCCTTCATTCTAAAATAGAGCAGATGGCTAAAACAGATGGTGGCTATTTTTATCTGAACAGATCTTTTGTTCACCTTTTCACACACAGCATCAATGAAATAATAATCTAACATAAGAATCTAACATTTCTCACTTTCTAGATGCTTTGTCTACTGCATTCAGACAACAAAATATCATACAATATCATAAAAAACATTTTTAAAAGGAAAAGAAACCTTTGCAGAGTAAAAAGGACCTCAGTTTAAAAAGAAACAGCTTAAAAGGCTTTTTAGATTACCCCTGCCTTGCCAGCCAGATGCTTAGCCTTTTGACCTTTAGGCAAATATGGCTCTTTGTATGATGAGAGGCCAAATGGTATTACTTTCTGCTAAACAATAAACCTTACTATTTACCAACTCTTAATTTAGCAGCTTTTACAGCTTAATTGTATTCTGTAATATGTAGGGTCAGTGACCTTTGCTCTCAGCCTTTTTTATGACTGCCATAAACCAGAGGGGCCCTCCGTCTCAGAGCTGCCAGCTGGTGTCCTGCCTGGCATGAAACATTTGTGAATTTAAGCTCATTTTAAAATACAACCTTGATCAAAAATACAGGCTTTGATCAGATGCCTCAGGACAACCCAGTCACATGGGCGGTAAATAAAATTCTTCTTCTTCTTCTTCTTCTTCTTCTTCTTCTTCTTCTTCTTCTTCTTCTTCCAGGCAAAGAATAGCATTTGACTAACAGAGGAACGTATCGGACACTGAGGCTATTGTATAGTCTCAAATGGCACTTCTCCTTTAGACACCATTATAAAAACAGTTTGATCATTCAACACAACTCTGCTGAAACTCTTTGGACCATGTGGTTATTCTCCTAGGTCTTGTAGTATTCTGAGGAGACAAGTTCAAACCCAAAAGCTGAATTCATCTGCCATGATATTGACAGTCTAGCACACAAAGAAAGGTGAATTTATCAGTTATATGATGAGAAATGTAAATGACGGTTAGTGATAAACCATTTGAAACTAACTTGCGCAAGGTGATTTAGAGAAGGCAGAATCATTATTTTTAGGCTAAATGGACCCAATAAATTCCTGTGCTAAAGGGATAAGAAAAATGTTCCCACCCTCAGCACTTGTGTAAGGTGAATGCAACAGATTATTTATTTTATTGTATCACATTTATATTCCACCTTTCCCCCATCACTTTTCTTAATCCAAAGAGGCATACATGTTACTTTTGTGGTTCCCAGGCATTCTTCCAACCAGCCACTGACCAGACCCAGACCTGCTTAGCTTCAGCTAAATGGGCTAATAATGTGCCTTCAGACTATACCCTGATACATATTAGTAACCTTGAGTCCTTTCAATAGCTTAGAGTAGTATCCATTTAATGAGGATGCAATCTTGGTAGTGGAACGCCCTCCCATCAGATGTCAAGGAAATGAACAACAATCTGACTTTTATTTATTTATTTTTTTAAAATATTTTTATTAAACAGTTTTTATAATCACACAAACAATACATAACAACAACAAATACATAGACAAACAATAACAATAACACAAACAAAACAAAGAAAAAAGACAAGTACCATTTCATAACCTAATTTCTTAAACCTTTTTTCCTCGACTTCCTCGTGCTTCCCTTTTCTGTATTCCAAATTCTAATCAAATACTCAGCAAATCTTCCCTTATTTTACTTTGAATTTAAGCTAATCTTCCTTATTCTCCTTGTCTTAACCCTCGCTAATAGTAACCATTTACTTTCCAGTCCAACATCATTCTAACTTTCATTAATTTTGTAGTATTTCTTTAAATAGTCCTTAAACTTTTTCCAATCTTCTTCCGCCGCTTCTCTTCCCTGGTTTCGGATTCTGCTCGTCATTTCTGCCAGGCCCATGTAGTCCATCACCTTCATCTGCCATTCTTCCAGTGTGGGTAGATCCTGTGTCTTCCAGTACTTTGCAATGAGTATTCTAGCTGCTGTTGTAGCATACATAAAGAAAGTTGCATCCGTCTTTGACACCCCTTGGCCGACAATGCCCAAGAGAAAGGCCTCTGGTTTCTTAGGAAAGGTATATTTAAATACCTTTTTAAGTTCATTATAGATCATTTCCCAGAATGCCTTAATCTTCGGGCACGTCCACCAAAGGTGAAAAAATGTACCTTCCTTTTCTTTACATTTCCAACATTTATTATCAGGCAAATGGTAAATCTTTGCAAGCTTGACTGGGGTTATGTACCACCTATAAATCATTTTCATAATGTTTTCTCTTAAGGCATTACATGCCGTAAATTTCATCCCGGTAGTCCACAACTTTTCCCAGTCAGCAAACAAAATATTATGACCAATGTCCTGAGCCCATTTAATCATAGTTGACTTGACCGTTTCATCTTGTGTATTCCATTTCAGCAGCAAATTATACATTTTTGACAAATTCTTAGTACTGGATTCTAACAATTCAGTCTCCAATTTTGATTTTTCCACCTGGAAGCCAACTTTACTGTCCAATTTAAACACTTCATTTATTTGGTGATAATGCAACCAATCTCTCACCTTCTCTTTTAATTTATCAAAACTCTGCAATCTCAGTTTGTCCCCTTCTTTTTCTAAAATTTCCCAATATCTTGGCCACTTTGACTCCATATTTAACTTTTTAACTGCCTTAGCTTCCATTGGCGACAACCACCTTGGGGTTTTATTTTCCAGCAGATCTTTATATCTGACCCAGACATTTAGTAATGCTTTTCTGACAATATGGTTTTTAAAACTTTTATGTGCTTTGACCTTGTCATACCACAAATATGCATGCCACCCAAAAATATTGTTAAAACCTTCCAAGTCCAAAATGTCTGTGTTTTCAAGAAGTAGCCAATCTTTTAGCCAGCAGAAAGCTGCCGCTTCATAGTACAGTTTAAAGTCTGGCAGGGCAAACCCCCCTCTTTCCTTTGAATCCGTTAATATCTTAAACTTAATTCTGGGCTTCTTGCCCTGCCAGACAAATTTAGATATGTCTTTCTGCCACTTCTTGAAACAGTCCATTTTATCCATTATTTGTAATGCTTGAAACAAAAACAACATTCTTGGCAATACATTCATTTTTATAACTGCGATTCGACCTAACAAGGAAAGCTTCAAGTTTGACCAAATCTCCAAATCTTTTTTCACTTCTATCCAAGTTTTTTCATAATTGTCTTTAAATAAGTTCACATTCTTAGCTGTCATGTTTATACCCAAGTATTTCACTTTTTTAACCACAGTCAACCCCGTCTCATTCTGAAACCTTTCTTTTTCAACCTGTGTTAAATTTTTCTCCAATACCTTAGTCTTTAATTTATTCAATTTAAATCCTGCCATTTGACCAAACTCTTGAATTATTTCCAAAACTCTTTTCGTACTAGCTTCTGGCTCTTGTAATGTAAGTACTAGGTCATCTGCAAATGCTCTCAATTTATATTGTTTAGCTCCGACCTGAATCCCTTTAACCAACTGGTCCCTCCTAATCATATTAAGCAAAACCTCCAGGACCGATATAAAAAGTAGTGGGGAGATAGGACACCCCTGACGTGTCCCTTTTTCAATCTTGAACTCTTCTGTAACCACATTGTTTACAATTAATTTTGCTTTCTGTTCAGAGTATATTGCACCTATACCATTTTCAAACCCTTGGCCTACCCCCATCCCCCGGAGGTTCTTCAACATGAAACTCCAAGATATATTGTCAAAGGCTTTCTCAGCGTCCACAAATATCAAAACAGCCTTGGTATTTATATTCACTTCCAGCTTCTCCAAAATGTCAATTATATTCCTTACATTGTTCGACAAATGCCTTTTCGGGAGAAAGCCCGCTTGGTCTCCATGAATCTCCTCCATCAAAACTCTTTTCAATCTCTTTGCTAAAATATCAGCAAAGATTTTGTAATCCACATTTAATAACGAGATGGGTCGGTAGTTCTTAAGTTGGGTCTTTTCAGTCTCTGTCTTTGGTATAAGTGTAATGTAGGCCTCCCTCCACGTATCGGGTGCCTTCCTCCCCTCCATAATCTCGTTGCAGACTTCCTTCAAAGGTTGTATCAACCCATCCTTCAAAACCTTGTAGTATTTGGAAGTCAGTCCATCAGGTCCAGGTGATTTGCCCAACGTCATGCTTTGAATGGCATCTTCTATTTCCTGTGCTGATATCTCCTGGTTCAAAATTGTCTTACTTTCCTGTGTAATCTTTTTCAGCCCATTTTTCTCGAGGAATTGTTGTATGTCCATTTCTTTCTGCGGCCCTTGTGTATACAGTTGTCTAAAGTAGCTCTGAAAACAGTTCCTAATTTCCACTGGGTTACATATGTTCTTTCCTTCCACTTCTAGGTTTGTTACCGTGTTGAGTTTTTGTCTCTTCTTTATTTGCCAAGCCAATAACTTGCCACATTTATCTGCAGATTCAAAAGTCTTTTGTCTCATTTGTTTAATCTTCCATTCTATTTCTTGGTTCATCAGTTCCATATATTGTGTTTGATACAATTTAATTTCCCTTAAGATCTCTTGCGATTTTGGCTTCAATCTTAATTTCCTTTCCCCTTCTTTTATCTTTTCCAAAATTTTCTCTTTCCTCTCATTTTGCATTCTTTTCTTTAGTGAATTTTGTTGTATCAAAAACCCTCTCATCACGGCTTTACTTGCGTCCCATATTATTCTTTTTTCTACTTTAGTCCTCAAGTTGATTTCAAAGTAATCTTTCAAAGTTTTTTGGGCCCTCTTGCAAATCTCCTCATCTCCAAGTAAGGTGTCATTCATTCTCCATCTGAAGGAACCAGTTGTTGTTTGCTTCATCACCATCTTTACTGCGTTATGGTCGGAGAAGGTTTTTGGGCAGATTTCCACTTTCTTTATGTTCGGCGCCATACTGCTAGTCACCCAAATTTGGTCAATCCGTGTCCATGTCATTTTGGCTTCAGAAAAGAAGGTTCCCTCTCTTTCTAATGGGTGTTTTGTTCTCCAAATGTCAATCAGGTCCATATTGTCAGTCATTTCAAAAAAAGTTTTTGGTAGTCTTCCATCTTTTGTCTTTGTGCTTTGTCCATATTTGTTGAAACTACTCCATTCATGTCGCCCATCATGATTAAATTATAATCCATATAGTCCATCAAAGTCTCATGCAACTTCTTAAAGAATTCTGCTTTCCCTTCATTTGGTGCATAAATTCCCACTATCAAAAATTTTTCTCCTTGAAATTGAATTTCAATTGCCAAATATCTTCCTTGGTCATCTTTAAAGATTTGTTTCGGTTGCAAATTTTCCTTTGCATAGATCACCACTCCTCTCTTTTTTACTCTGTCTGAAGATATAAATTCTTGTCCCAATCTCTTATTTATTAATAATTTTCTATGTACTCTTGTCACATGAGTCTCTTGTAAACAAATCAAGTCCAATTGGTCTTTCTTTAAAGCGTGAAAAATATTTTTCCTTTTTCTGGGATTATTCAAACCGTTACAATTCCAGGTTAGAAGTTGCAAGGCCATGATGGGGTTATTTGCTTCCTCCTACAGCTCCCAGTTGTTGTTCGTCTTTTGTCGGTGGTTCTGTGTCCGTATCTAGTGGTCCTTTGCTTGAAGGGTGTCCTTGTCCTGGAAACGTCTCTTTCTGTAGGTCTTCTTCGTGTTCTCCCAAGAACTTGTCTTTATCACTCACTGTCTTTATTCTTCTTTTCTTCCCCTTGTATTTAAAAGACAAGCATTGGGGAAACTCCCACCTGAATAGTATGTAGTTCCTTTTCAGCAGTGTCACCAAGTCCTTGTAAGGACCTCTTGCATCCAAAATGCTTTTGGGAATGTCTTTAAAGATCTCAATATGGAAATCTTCAATTCGAAGGGTTGTTTGATAGTGCAGGTTCAATATTTTGTCTCTCTCCTCCTTTGATCTTAAAGTTATCAGGCAATCTCTGGGTCTGTTCTTCCTCTGCCTTATTCCCAACCTAAATGCACTCTCTATCTTAAATTCTTCCTTATTCAGCTCCTGCTTCCAAAAGTCAGAAAATTCTTTTGTCAAGTAGTCCACCAAGTTGTCTCCTTCCTTTTCCGGCACAAGTCTGATCCTTAATTTTTTCTCCTTGCGTTGCATATCCTGCATAGAGAGTGCCAGCTCATAGTCATCTAATTTCCTGTACACCGGTGGAAATTTTTCTTCAGCAGCAGTTGCAATTTCCTTAGCTTCCTCAGCTATCTTTCGTGTTGTAGATGAATCTTCCAATAATTTCCCAATTGCTTCTGCATTGGAGTTCACTTTATTCCCGAGGTCGGTTATACTTTTAGTATTTAGGTCGATTTTCCCAGAGATTTCTTCAATTTTCTTATTTGTTTCAGCACCTTGCTTCTTTAGTTCCTCCAAAGAATCATTTATTTTCCCCAATGCCTTTGCAAATGCTTCTTCTGAAGACATTATTTTCACTTTTGCCTTTGTGACAGCTGCAGTTCCGGAAGCCCCTGATATAGAGGCCCTTCTTTGCATAGAAAGATCGACTTTGTATTGTCTACCGGATCTCAAAGTTGTTTCTTGTGAGTCCTCTTTCTGTTTACCATCTGCCATAACAAAGTCTTTCACTCAAGGTCATTCCCACACTCTTAAGCTGTCAAAAAAGAAGATTCTCAGGTTTTAAGCTCCACTTGTTGCTGAAACTATTCACAAGTCCTCTAGAGGGCGTAAAGTCAGTTCTTTAACTTCAAATTGTTCCCACACCTTCCAAAAAGCAAAAGCCCTCCTAGTCCCTTTCTTTGTTAAAGATCCAAATCGATAGTATCCTGTAGATAACTTACTGTGCAACAAAATAAGATGTTTCAAGTTGAGAGTAGCCAAAGTCAATATTACAGTTACTTTTTAGCCTTATTGTAGCGACAGTCCTTAGCCGGTTCCTTTCCTCCGGCAGTCCGACCCCCAGGTAAAAGAGCAGCGGTAAACAGTTCAATTTCTTTTAAAACAGGCAGGAAATCACTTTAAAGTCTTCTCCCCCCCCCCTCCTGCCTTCGGGGGAGGGAGTTCTTTACTTGGTGATGGATTTCTTAGTTCATAAAACTCTCCTGTCAAAAAGTTACAGCTGAAATGCCTTTCGCTTTGATCTTGCTACAGAACGGAAAGCAGACTTCCTTTTTGATGCTTATCCGTCTCGGTGCCCAATTTCTTTAGTTTTAACGTCCAATTATATTTTAAAGCTCAATCCTACTCACGGAAAGTTGCTCTTTTTAGTCCAAATTCACCGGAAGAAGTCAGCGCTCTCCGCTAATGGCGACGCGGCTTCGCTTCGCAGGCTGGGTGAAAACGACTCTCAGCACCGCTCCATACACCCTCCGCTGTTCCGTAGCCTTTAGAAAGGCTATTTCACAACGTCGGGGGGGCGCAAAGGTGCCCGCCGAGTCTCCAGTTCACAGGCTACGCACCTGTGATTTTTAGGGGTCCTCGCTCCGCCGTGGCTGCAGGACCCGAACCCACGAAGCAGATCTCTCCCGGAGCTTCGGGAGAAATCCGCCATTAAGCGCTGGCGCTAACCGGAAGTCCGAACAATCTGACTTTTAGAAGACATATGAAGGCAGGCTTGTGTTGGGAAGTTTTTAATGTTTGGTGTTTCATTATGTTTTATATGTACTGTAAGCCACCCAGAGTGGCTGGGGAACCCCAGCCAGATGGGTGGGTATAAATAATAAAATAAGAATATTTATTTATTTATGTTGTTGTTGTTGTTTTGTTGTTGTTTTGTTGTTATTATCTCAAGTCTTGCCAAGCTATTCCCTTGGAATGCAAGAGCCACTCTTTCTTGAAAAATGAGAGGAACTTAAGTGCTCTGATCTGGAGCACTGTAGTTTGTTGAGGAACAACCACATGAGGTGGGAGTAACCCAAAGTACAGTTATTCTTCTACAAAGAGAAGTTATTGTCATCTGTGTTGTGAAGAACTAATTCTGAAGACGAGGAGAGGCATGCAGCAATCAATAGATACAACATAAGCTGTACAGTCAATTAGCAAGCTGCTGTCTGAAAGTGTTCCATGTAAAATAGCTGATTTAATTCCAGTTGCTTAGGCATTGTAGCAGTCAAGGCACTCTACTGGACACCTTTGATACCATTATCATGACGGATCCCTTGTCTAGCTTTGATGTGGGAAGTTAAAAAGCAAACTCTCCAGG
This sequence comes from Podarcis raffonei, assembly GCF_027172205.1. Classification (NCBI taxonomy): domain Eukaryota; kingdom Metazoa; phylum Chordata; class Lepidosauria; order Squamata; family Lacertidae; genus Podarcis; species Podarcis raffonei. The sequence goes on along the minus strand of NC_070605.1, from coordinate 88,016,900 downwards.
GGGGCTCAAAAGGGTGATCAAAGACTTGATCACAAACAGTTGGAACTCAGTATATTAGCAGCAATAACATAAATGCTTCCAGGCGTTGCTGAACTAATTAGACTCAGAGACCATAATCTGGACAGGCATAATTGGGCAAGACATAGATTCAAACATTTCAGAATAATCATTCTATTAAGCAACCATATAGAGGAATTCCAGGACATTTTAAATAATAATCTGATCACTTGCAGGATATAAATAGATAGATAGATGATAGATAGATGATAGATAGATAGATGATAGATAGATAGATAGATAGTGTGTGTGTGTGTGTGTGAGAGAGAGAGAGAGAGAGAGAGAGAGAGAGAGAGATATTCAGGCATCACACAGTTCATAGGTTGTGTTGGTGGAACTCGTTCAGAAAATGAAGGAGGAATCAGAAACGCATTTGCATTTCAACAAAATATATTTATGTTCTTAGATATTCTGACTAATGCCAGATGGTTCTTTATATCCATCCAGCTATTGACATGTTGAAATGGATCTATGAGACAAAGCTAAACCAGCAGTCTTTACCTGTTTAAGTTGAATGGAATCCCATTCGGGTTACGAAACGCTCTAGCAATCTTCCAAGAATTGATGGATGTTCTGGTATTTTCTAGTCCACTTGTCTCATATATCTAGGTATTATTGCATTTGGAAGGACTTTTGAGGACCATTTTTAAATTTAAAAATGCTGTATTTCAGTGGTTGATAGCAGCTGGTTCACCTTCAGAAGTTCTATTGTTTCAAAAGGCAGTGAAATATTTAGAACGTATCATATCTGCTGTTGGAGTAGCTGTCAATATTAAAAAAACCCAAAATATAAACATGGCCCCTACTGACCAATTTTTCAGAAGTGAAAAGCTCTATAAGGTTGGCTTCATATTATTAAAGAACTGGTCCTAGTTTTAAGAGCCTAACTTTCCACTTGTATCATCTAATGGAAAAGAGAACTAAATTTAACTGGACAGAATCCACTCAAGCAGCTCATTTGGGAAGTTAAGAGACAGCTCATATCTGCCCCAGTGTTAGTTTATCCTGACACCCAACCTGATGTTTATTCATGGCACTGAGGCCAGTGAGGTGGGAACTGGGAGCTGAGAATCACAGTTGGGAAATGGCGATGAATAGTTCACTGTATGGCCTGTAATGATAGAGACTGGTTTGAAACAGCAGGGAACAATTTGTTATTGTTTTGCCCACCTTGAAATCTGTTTCCTTCATTTTTTCTCTAGGGGGTGGTAAAATCATTCCATGAAGCATGAGTGGGAGGGGAAGTTAAGATTGCTACAATGGGGAAAGGTGCTGTGTGTGTGTGCGTGTAGGGCTGTTGTATTGCCTGGCCAGCTAGATTTTACCAAGATTTTAGCACTTTTGCACCACTAGCTGCCCTAGGATTCCAGGTTTCATATTTTAAAAAATGAAACAGAGGTGCAAGGTGAAATGTACAAGCCCTATTCTGCCTGGTTATTTTATGAGAAACTGGCTTTAGTCAATGAGTGACGGCACAACTAAGACTGGCATTTGGAGGATGTCAATAAGGTGCTCTTAACTCTCCTGCAGACAGAAGCAGCTGAACTGAGAATGCAGAGTGACTTTTCCCTGTATTGTTTACTGATGCCTAGGCAACGAGGTGAAATTAGCTTCTACGTTATTCTGAGTGCTTTCCTGAGATGTAGCTCCCCTCCTCCACCTCCAGCACTCCTTGCTTGCCAGGGTATATAAAGTCTGGACACTGGATGGTGAAGTTAAGTTAGAACTGATAAATTAATTCACTGAAAGATTCCTACTCATATTACTTGTTCCATGTGACAAATTTTGGGTTGAAAGGACAGTAAATCTGGCCTCTGTTTGATAATGTAAGAGATGGAGTTCCAAAGGACGGGTGCTGCTTCACTCAAGGTTCAATTCCTACAATTTACGGAAAGGACCTCCTGATGGGATCGTACCTGCAGGAGGCCATCTCCTGTAGAGTGCTGAGATCAGTGGGTATATAAGAAGTGAGACGATCTTCTCGGTATCCTGGTCCCGAGCTGTGTATGACATTATATACTAGTACCAGCACTCTGAACTTAGGACATCAATCCTTGCTTGACATCTCACCTTCCATAATACCGTATTTTTCGCTCCATAAGGCGCACCAGACCATAAGGCGCACCTAGTTTTTAGAGGGGGAAATCAAGAAAAAATATATTCTCCCCAGCTTCTCCCAGAGCTGCTGGGGCTGCCGGGGGAAGCCTGGGTCCCCCCCCCACGCCCCAAAGAGCAAAGAAGCCAAGACAGCGAGCGGGATCCATCAGGCTGGCTGTCTTGGCTTTTTAGCCACGCGCAGCCCCTCCGGCAGGGAGAGGCTGCGCGCAGCTATGGCTTCTTTAGCCCCACGCAGCCTCTCCCAGCTAAAGAGGAAGCCATGCATGGCTATGGCTGTGCGCTGCTATGGCGGCTATCCCTGAAGCCTTCGGAGTGCAGCATGAGTTCCCGCTGCGCTCCGCAGGCTTCGGGTTCCTTTTGCTGAAGCCGGGAGAGCAAGACTATCCCTGAAGCCTGGAGAGTGAGAGGGGATGGTGTGCACCGACCCCTCTCACTCTCCAGGCTTCAGCGAAAGCAGCGTGAAGCCTCCGGAGCACGAAGGGAGCACTCCCTCTGCGCTTCAGAGGCTTCAGATTGCTATCGCTGAAGCCAAGGAGCCTGCATTCGCTCCATGGGACGCTCCATAGGATGCACACACATTTCCCCTTAATTTTTGGAGGGGAAAAAGTGCGTCCTGTAGAGCGAGAAATACGGTATATTATAAATAAAATTGAATTCATTTTTATTTCTATTAGTTCTGATTTTGTTCCTCTGTGTGCTGGTGAAGCATGATACTGACAACAATTCATTCATTCATACATTCATTCATTTTGTATACCACCCCAAACCCACAGGTCTCAGGGCGGATCACAACATAAAATCACAATATAAAAACACAAAACAAACAAAAACAAAAACAGGAACAGGAACAAGCCAATCATCCCCCCAGCACATTTTAAAAGGACATTATACCTAAAGGAGCATCTCCACCCCCATCGTTCTGCCCGGACACTGAGATCCAGCACCGAGGGCCTTCTGGCGGTTCCCTCACTGTGAGAAGCCAAGTTACAGGGAACCAGGCAGAGGGCCTTCTTGGTAGTGGCACCCTCCCTGTGGAACGCCCTCCCACCAGATGTCAAAGAGAAAAATAACTATCAGACTTTTAGAAGACATCTGAAGGCAGCCCTATTTAGGGAAGCTTTTAATGTTTGATGTATTAGAGGATTTTAATATTTTTTTGGAAGCCGCCCAGAGTGGCTGGGGAAGCCCAGCCAGATGGGCGGGGTACAAATAATAAATTATTATTATTATTATTATTATTATTATTATTATTATTATTATTATGTCAATCAGCCAAAGGCTTCGTTAAAAAGGAATGCTTTTGCCTGGCACCTAAAGGTGTCCAACTAAGGTTCCAGGCAAACCTCCCTGGAGAAAGCATTCCACAAATGGGGAGCCATTACAGAAAAGGCCCGTTCTCATGTTGCCACCTTCCAGATCTCACATGGAGGAGGCAAACAAAGAAGGGCCTCAGAAGATGATCTCAGGGTCTGGGTAGGTTCATATGGAGAGATGCAGTCCTTGAGGTATTGCGGTCCTGAGCTGTTTTTTAACCTACACCAAGAATACAAATCACCTTGAACCAAGATGGATTGTTCCAAGAAGTGGCAGAAAGATATTTCTAGACTTGTCTGGCAGGGCAAGAAGCCCAGAATAAAATTCAAGATATTAACTGATGTAAAGGAAAGGGGTGGATTTGCCCTGCCAGACTTTAAACTTTACTATGAATCAGCAGCATTCTGCTGGTTGAAAGACTGGCTGCTTCTTGAGAACACAGACATTTTGGACTTAGAAGGGTTTAATAATGTTTTTGGATGGCATGCATATTTGTGGTACAACAAGGTTAAAGCACATAAAGCATTCAAAAACCATATTGTCAGGAAAGCATTATTTAATGTTTGGATAAGATATAAGGATTTATTGGAAAATAAAACCCCAAGGTGGTTGTCACCAATGGAAGCAAAAGCTCAGAAAAAGCTCAATATGGAGGCCAAATGGCCGAAATATTGGGAAATCTTGCAACAAGAAGGAGATAGATTGAAATTGCAGAGTTTTGAGAAATTAAAAGACAAAGTGCGAGACTGGCTTCACTATTATCAAATAAGAGAGGCTTATAATTTGGACAAGAAAATTGGCTTCCAGGTGGAAAAATCAAAATTAGAAACAGAGCTGTTAGAACCTAAATCTAAGCTTTTGTCAAAGATGTATAACTTGCTGTTGAAATGGAACACTCAGGATGAAACGGTGAAATCTGCTATGATTAAATGGGCACAAGATGTTGGACATAACATTATGTTTGCTGACTGGGAACAGTTATGGACCACAGGTATGAAGTTTACGGCATGTAATGCCTTAAGAGAGAATATTATGAAAATGATTTACAGGTGGTACATGACCCCAGTCAAGCTTGCAAAAATTTATCATTTGCCCGATAATAAATGTTGGAAATGCAAAGAAAATGAAGGTACATTCTTTCACCTTTGGTGGACGTGCCCAAGGATTAAGGCTTTCTGGGAAATGATTTATAATGAAATGAAAAAGGTATTTAAATATACCTTCCTGAAGAAACCAGAGGCCTTTCTCCTGGGCATGGTCAGCCAATCGGTGTCAAAGAAGGATAGAACTTTCTTTATGTATGCTACAACAGCAGCAAGAATACTCATTGCAAAGTACTGGAAGACACAGGATCTACCCACTCTGGAAGAATGGCAGATGAAGGTGATGGACTATATGGGATTGGCAGAAATGACTGGCAGAATCCGAGACCAGGGAGAAGAGTCGGCGGAAGAAGATTGGAAGAAATTTAAAGACTATTTACAGAAATATTGTAAAATTAATGAATGTTAGAATGATGTCGGATAGAAATTAAGTGGTTTCCAGCTGTAATGTTTTAAGAGAATATGGAAAAAAAATGGTTTAGAAATAGGTTAAAATTTATTGATAAGGATGTGCTGAACCAACAATTTGAATTGGAATACAAAAAGGGAGGTATGAGGAGGTCTGGGAAATAAGTTAATGGAAAATAGGTAATGGAAAATTTTATGTGTTTTTAATTATTTTTATTTTTGTATTTTTGTTATTTTTTTTCTTTTTGATCTTTATTGTATTACTATTGAAAACTTTAATAAATATTCTTTTTTAAAAAAAAAACACCTTGTGCTTACTTGAAGGGTTCAAGCTGCCCACTCAGGTGGTCTAAGTCACCATGGTCTCAGAACCATGGATCGAAAACTGAATCCTCTTCCACACGGGTTCTGTTGGCTGTTGGCCCTAAAAACAGCTTTGGCCAAGCTTAAAGCATTTGGACTCTGCAAATCTGCCTCTCCTGCTTCACTGCTGATAAAGAACTCTGTGTCAATGCTTTGAATTATGGCACCTACAAGCAAATATATTGGGCCTAAATCTAATCCAATTACATGCAAATAACGTGAGTACACAATGAGGCTTCCAGCAGGAGCAGCTCGAATTTTCCTCTGAAATTTCAGCAGGTATTCTTTTGACATACGCAGCTATCACATACTTGTCATTTTTTTAAAGCATTCCTTCCCCTCAAACCCTGATTTAGAACCCTGCCACATAATTAATAACATTTTGTGTGTATATTTTAAATGTTATACATGCCAATGAGAAAGTTTCATCTTAAAAAATAATTGAAGAATCAAAGTTGCAAGAAGCAATTCCGCACTCAGAATGACAGCTCTGCAGAATAGTTTACTGCTCCTGATACAGTTAATTTATGGTATTAATCAAAGAAGTCTGGCATCGTGCAAGTAGTCCCTACTCCGCTACAGAGAAAACTTGCATACATAAGAAGAAAGCACTGATGCAAGATGACAGCTTTCTATATCAGCATGAGAGCAGTGATCAAAATAAGGGGTTGTCTTAAATGTGTACAAAAGGAAAGTCTTGATGCTTAGACTATAAAAGAGAGAGAGGGTTTTTTTAATTGATTTTGTATCACTAATGAGATTCATGCTCATTCTAAGCAAAGGTGATGACTTGCATCCATATGACATTATTTTGGAGGTGGCTGCAAAGTTGCCTTTAGTGTGAGGAAAATGTTCTGGGGCAGAGCTCTGCCTCCTTTCCCTCAGTCACATTGCAAGCAGCACTGTCCCACATAATTTTCGTTAAACTAGTTTCCAGTTTCATTTGGAGCTGTGTAGCAATGTTTCTCCCTTTGTTCCTGATCAAATCTGGATTCTCGTGAGGGGCTTTTTCTATGTTAAGGCACTATGGTATTTGCTCATTTTTTACAGATTGCATGAAGGGTTAAGGGGAAATTAATAAGCACCTGGATTACGGGTTTGTTGTTGTTGTTGTTTTTACTATGCATTTGGGGGGTTTTGGATTGTCATTGTATGTCAGTACACTGTGCCAGTGTGGTTTGGTGGTTAGGAGTGGTAGACTCCTAATCTGGTGAACCGGGTTCGCTTCCCCGCTCCTCCACATACAGCTGCTGGGTGACCTTGGGCTAGTCGTACTTCTCTGAAGTCTCTCAGTCTCACTCACCTCGCAGAGTGTTTGTTGTGGGGGAGGAAGGGAAAGGAGATTGTTAGCCGCTTTGAGACTCCTTAGGGTAGTGATAAAGCAGGATATCAAATCCAAACTCCTCTTCTTCTTCTTCTTCATGAACCATCCTGAGATGCCATCCACTACTGCCACCAACAGTAGTTTGGTGAAGGGGTCCTGTCAGCCATGACATAAGCATGGGAACAGCAAGGACAATTTCTTTTTACTATGCTGCAGTGAGAAGCCTGCTAGCAATCTGCAGAAGGAAAGTTCAACGGGCAAAGAGTTTGCAGTCGCCATATATTCCTCAGACAAACTTTTCCGCTTTCGAGACTGGCAAAAAGCTTATCCATCAAGTCCCATTTAATGTCTATTCTCAGGCTTTAAGTTTAATTGGCCCTGAAGCTTAATTAGGCCCCAAGATACTATATTCTGTTTTAAATACACTCCTGCTTATAAAGTGGTGTAACTCCAGCATGATGAAAACACTTTTTTTCGTAATTCCATTCAACATAGCCCCACATTGATCTTGAAGATTGTTATCTCAATCCAGCAGCTGTATTTCAATGTCGGCAACAGAAATGCAGTGACGTGGATAATGAGGAGACTGCTCCTCCTGCAGAGATAATTCTTGCAACCAAGGCACAATATATCGAACTGATGCCCAAATCCTCTGCTATCTGAAGTTCTTGATTATTTAAATGTATTATGTGTTAACCAGAGTTGTCTTACCCTGTGAGTGATAGACTAACCTCTTTTGGGGTGCATTTTGATACATCAGCTATCCATAAATTAAAACTGACCCTGATATTTCCATGAGAGCATGCTAGATTAGATCTCTTTGGGGGTAAAGATCAAATGCATCCTGGGAGGCTGCCACACATCAGTTGCTTCTTCAAATATGTGTGATGAGGCCACAGACTTCTAATTGCCTAATTAAGTGCTGAACTCAAAGAAAACTCTGCCCAGGGAAGATAGTTAATCCCTTACAGTCCCCATTGGAATGTGCAGCACATTTCATTAGGGTGTCAGCATCGCCCTTGAGCCAGTACCACCAAGTGGACTCATGCACTTCAGCCCCGGCTGGGCTAGGCAAGCTGGGTAGCACTTCCAGAGACCACCTTCTGCACAGGAACAGATCAAAGTGCTGTGGACTCACAGCTTAGAGTTGTGAGCACCGGATTCACTTCCACAAGTAGACAGTCGTCACACAGCAGAGTATAGCAGAGTATAAACGACTTGGAGAGCAGCTCTGTAGAATAACTTCTTTATTCTATCTACAACTATTATACAACTATATACAGAGCTAAATGAGGTCTAAGCATAAATGAATGCTAAACTGCAGTGTCTGCAGCTGCTCTTAGCAGCAACCTTATCTCTACACACGATCTCTAACACTCAGCCTCTCTCTCTCCGACACACTGACTGACTGACTGACTGACTGACTCTTTGATGTGGTGCTGGAGCAGAATAAGTAGAGAGCAGAACACGCCTCCTTCTCTCTGGAGAATCACCAGACTCATCAGGAGATTCTTGGATATGGGAGGGGTGAAATCTCCTCAGTGTACCCAGGGAATTTTACTTTATTTTTTATTTACTTCAGTGTAGGAAAAAGGGAGGGGGGAATGGCAAGACAAGGGAAGAGGAAATGAGGGGAAAAGCTAACCAAGCAACCACAACAATAGTGGTCAAGAAGCCAAAACAGGAGAGACTGACCAGAGGAAGGGCAGATCTGTAGGGCCAAGAGTGGGGTAGTTCTTTTTCCTCCTCCTTGCTTGCACACCAGAAAAGTAGCTCCTCTCTCCACAAAAGGTGGAGGGCAGCAGTTGGGTGAAGGGAGATGCATTAGATGGACAAAGGCAGATGAAAAAAAACTATGATGAACCTGCAGATTCTGTCTGCATCCATCTCTGTAGGTAGTGATGGGGTGATTGGCTCCAGCATTGACAGCAAGGGAAGAGGGTGGACACAAAACACAAATAATGTGGATCACAGGTCAGTCCCAAGGGCACTTTCCAAGGGTGAACCTCACCTTGGAACAGTAATAGTTTATAGGGGCATAATAGCAGCAAAATTCCTACACCCTTCTGCAAATTAATTGAAACAAACAATGATTGTACAAAAATGCGAACTGTAGAGGAAGGAAGTGATTTGGATTCCTTTCTCCTTCAAATCCGTATTCAATGCATCACTCGTCTTGTGGGGATCCTTTTTGCTTTGTCAAAGCAAGTAAAAGTCATCTCTAGGGGTTGTTTTCTTCTTACGACCAAACTTTCCTGTATGTTTAGGAGAAACTGATCCAGTTTCCTGCTTCAGCTTGATGACACAGCTAACAATTGCTAAACGCATACCAACCACTGAAGCAATATTTTGATATGTCTTAGCTGTGTGTTCGTGCAGAATTACGATCTTTGTATGTTTCCTAGGTGTCACATTCATCTCAAACGGTGGTCGAATCACATCTGGTCAGGTTTCTAAAGCTGAAATACTGTAGCTGCTAATGTAATGATTGTTTCATACACAACGGTGGCCAGACAGGCTTCTAAAATCTGATGCAATACAGTGGGTGCTGACATAATGATTGCATCAGCCTACATAAAAAAGGATCAAACTGACGTTTTGTATTTGTTTTGCGTACAGAATTATGAGTAAGATAGAAAACATGCTTTGTTTCAATTAATTTGCACAAGGGAATAGATAGTAAATCCTAAAGGAGAAGAGAAGCACCTTAGTCAGAACTTACAATGGTCCTGTAAAAGAAGCTGCCATGTTTACTTTGGGATGGGACCTATCAACCTACAAGTCATCCATTTTCTCCACTAACATTTGCAAATTACTTTTGTGTAAAATGTTATTAGACAACGTTTTACGGAATGCGGCACCACTTTCAAAGCTAGGTTGCACTGATCTTTTTGCAAGCTCTACACAAGG